>NW_009258542.1:2007647-2029853 GCF_000687185.1 Egretta garzetta
CTGAAGGCTGACGTTACCTTCAAAGGCTGCAGAGCAAGACTGTGGAAGTGAAAGTGAGCAGGATGAGGCACCTTTTGCTTTTTAATTGCCGCTTTAGCAGCACTCGGGCACAGGAAGGCAGCGATGCTGAGGAGCACCTCCAACCTCTAACCCTGCTACCTGTTCTTTGCCCCTCCTGAGCTCCCCCCGTGAAGCGTGCTGCCGATGCCATCGCTGGCATTGGTCCCTAACAACGTGGTTATTTCTTTCCAGAAAAAGCAGAGGGGACAGCCCGGCCCCCTGCTTTCCAACACCAGGAAGGCGTCTGCCTCCACCTACTTCAGAAGATGGTCAGTTCTGAATGTCTGCCCCATGAAAGGAACGATAACCAGTGCTGGCTGGAAGCAAGCTTTTATGCACCGCTGTACTGAAGGCAGGAGCCCTGAGCACTGGTTTTTCGGGGAGGTAACTCTGCATTGATAACTATGGATGGAGGAGGATTCGTCTCGGGGGAGCCAACCCCTGCACATTGCCTCTGAGCACACACAAGCAAGGCTCCCTCCAGCACAGTGCTCCTGCAAAGCCCATGAGAGACTTGGCTGCCATCTAAGACCCATCTTAAGAGCATAAGAGCTTGCAGATACCCTGAATGGGCTTTGACAATAGCTGCTTTGCCCTTCCGTCCCAAAAAGCACACTAGCCACACCACGAGCATGTGACATTGCAATGTGAGCCAGAAAGTGATCTTACCAGAAGCGCGATTTTGCTGCTGTCCTGAAAGAGATTGATAAAAATCATGTTAGCAGGTTCTCCACTAGCTCAAAAAGTCAGATGCAGGGCACAAAGAAAATGGAACAACCTTAGATTCGCGTTTCTGAACATCTGTGAGGGTTTCCAGGATGAGGGAGCTGACAGCGCAGCCCGTTCCCGCGGCGGGCGGCACAGGGGTGGCGATGCACAGCGCTCCACAGGACAGCAAGACCCCGACCAGGCACAGCATTGTGGTGAAGGCACTGTGCTCCCTTCCTTGGACTGAGTACGGCTGGGACCCGGCTGCCTCTTATACGTGCTCTGTTGCAAGGAAATGATTAATGCTTCACCACAAGTATGCCCAAGCTGAAGGCGAGTAGTCACCTGTAGAATGGAAGCTGTTAGTTTCTTATCTGATTGAGGAAACTACATGTTTCTAAAATAAGGGTTCCCCCATAAGTTCAGTAGGAGCTACGTAATTCAGATGTTTGAGCCCATTCTGATTTTAGATGCTGAAACATTTTTATGAACTGATATTGTCTAAAGATTGGTGCAAGATAAACCAGGGCCTAGCGACCTAAATATCTCTCAGATGTTTACATTCACATTTACCCTACTTAATATTACAATTGCACTCAATAAATCTCTCATCCTTACCAATTAATGCTCCTGCCTTGTTCTGTGTGGTTGTCACAAGGAACCCTGTGAATAACTCCGTGGTCCCATGCTCACATATAAATGACAAACTGGAGACCTTGCGGTGCCCGTGTGAGCCCGGCAGCATGGTGGGGGGACCAGCCAAGGGCTGCCAGGGCAGCTCAGCATCTTGGTGGGGCCAGAAAAGCTGCTCCTTCGCTGCTGTTTATGAAGCATTTGATCAGTTTCTGTGCTGTTCTGAGGAGGTTGAAACCATTTGGTCGGTATCTCCATGTACTTCATCTGCAGGAAGTTTGGGTGCTGGGGTTGCATCCCATTGGCGATGATTCTGGCAGAATTGCTCCCCAAGCTCAGGGTAGGCTCACGGGTGGTCAGGGTGGGTCCTGGGTGTGCAGAGCCCTCTCCTGCCCCCTGGCCCCGCAGAGCCTGCTGGGGAGGAGATCAGGGCTGCCCTTGGCCTCTGCCCCTGCTGCACAGCTCCTCTGCACTTCCACCTAGAGGAATGAAAACTGTGCCAGGATTGCGTCCTCAGGGCATTGCTTCTTTGCTATCCAAAAATTCAGAATTTTTTGTGTACATGTTTTTGCTGTAGTTTAAAATTTGCTACTTCAATATTGCTGGAGTTTTGCTATCTAACTAACATTCTTTAGCGTGCATTAGGTTTCCCACCCTTAAAAAAAATCAAATGGTACACAGCTATAGTGACTGTTTTGTTTGAGGTGTTCCTCCTCCCCTAAGGTGAAGCCAGGTGAGTCCCACCAAGGTGGCATCGAAGCTGATGAAAGCCCAGCTGCTGCTTTTCCTATGCTTGTGTGGCATTTTCCTACTGGTCCCTGAGTTGATGTTTCACAGAACACAAATTGTAACTCCAACAGTTTCTTGGCACGATATTAATTACATCAGAAGCCACCGGTGTGTTAGCTACAAACCAGGTCTTGGAAATGCTGCCGGGCACCTCCCTCCCCTGAGGAGCCGCCTTGTTCAGCTCTTTGCTTTCAATCATTTTGCTAATTGTTTGGTGCGTAAGGCACCTTCCCCGCCGTTCCCCCAGCTCAGCATTCAGGAGCCTTTGCCGGATGAACTGCCCCGGAAGCAGAAACCAGGTGCTGAGCAGACCGCGCTCCTTTGCCTGTCTGCCCCAACCCTGCTGGTGCAGGAACCAGGGTAGTTTTCCTGCCTTGCTGGAGTCACCCTGATATTCCCAATGTTTCTGTGCAACCAGCAGATTGGTTTTACTCCAGAGTTCAGGTTAAACCACTGTGCGTTACCTTGGTGGGGCAGCGTTCAGAGGAATGCCACCTTTGCCTTGTGCCCTCAGGGGATTTGCATCAATTAGAATCACAGAACCATAGAATCGTTTAGGTTGGAAAAGCCCTTTAATATCATCAAGCCCAACCTTTCCCCTAACCCTGCCACCCCCCCACTAAACCCTGTCCCTAAGCACCTCATCTGCCCAGCTTTTAAATCCCCCCAGGGATGGGGACTCGACCCCTTCCCTGGGCAGATGGTGAGCGAGCAGTGGTGAATACTAGCCATGGGCTGCACAGCTGGCCGCTTCTGAGAAAGCCCTGTTCTTCTGATTTTAATGAGTTCAGGAATAGTGTGGACCCTTCCAGTGACACCGGGCACTATCCACCCCAGGAAGCAGAATTGCACCTGAGACCCAGATGCTTGCCCCATCTCTGCTGCCTTCATGGTGATCGGGTGGTTCAGGACTTTGCACTTTCCTGGCACCGCCGCAGCTGCTGGAGATAAAATGGAATAGAGTATGATTTAAAGGGAAGTGATGGATCGTATGTATCGCGTGGATGAATGTACATTCTGGTACTGTATATTGTAGCCAGGTTCAAATTGCAGGGAAGAATTTCTTCCCTTGGAAGAGGCTGTAGGAATTAGGGCTGCAGCTAAACTTTACCTGTGAGCATCAGGGATTTTGCTTTTATTTCAAAACCGTCTAAAGAGATGAGAGTGCCTGCAGAGAGGGCGGAAGGGAAAGGTGTGGGCAGGATGGACTTTTACTGCTGGAAAAAACAGAACTGTGAAGCTGGGGCTGCACCTTGTTCTCTTTATTCTTTTTATAGCCACTAATGACATGCAAACACATTCTTAGATTGCAGCCAGGGTGGAAAAAAAGAGCTGATCAGAAAGGAAGATGGAACTTGTGGTATTCTCATGTACGTTGGCCTCTCATACTGACTCATTTGTAAATATTCACTCCGAAATGAAACCGCCCTGACCACTGTGCTCCTCTCGTGGTAGGATCAGCATTGACCTTTCTTTCCTATCCTGCACTTAGGGGATAGCTTCTGCGGGATGCTGAGATGGTGGGAGGGAGTTTCCAGCCAGGGCTCATGCAGCAGCACCTCCGTCCAACTCCACCTCCGCCAAAAAATCCGAGGAGCATTTGCACTAATGAAATGTAAATCACCGATATGATTTCACTCCTAGGCAGAGCCATCTGAAATACCCAGGAATGGAATTAAATTAATGAGCAGAAAATGGCCTAGCCCATTAGGAATTAACTGGAAGCTTAACAGAAAATTAACTGAAAACTAACAGAAATTTTAACTTTTCTAAGCCTGGAGAGAGGATGGACTTTGTTTTTATGAGCCGTGCTCTGTGTAACTAGAGTAGAAATCCTGGTGAGAAGGCTCAGTATAGCGATGGTGCAGAGAGTGTTCCTTCCAAGCAAATTCTGGATCACCATCATGCACGTGATTAGTGCATGATCATCACTGCGTATAAACCACTTGAATGGAAGTTCAGCCAGCTGGAGCATCTCTTGGGAGGCTTCCTGTCATATTAGGGGAAAAGCAGACATTTTTTGAAGTAGTTTTGCTGATTAAAATTATCTTCTTGCTCTCGTTCCTCTACAAAAAGACAGAACATTGCCCCCTTTCGCTCCTCTGAATATCCTCTTCACGCTTGGGTCAAGTTCGCATCTACGCATTCTTGTGCAACCTTGAAATGATTTTATTTCTCCCTCAAGATTTGCCCCTGCCACATTTCCAGCTGGCAGTTGCACTCGTACACCTCTGAGCAGACCAAACCATCAGGCTCCCCAGACATGGTGGGCTCCCTCTTCCCCTCCTTGGCTCTTCTTTGTGTCCCTTCCAGTTTGAATTAATCTTGAGCATGGGGGGCTTTACAATGTTCTTCGCACAGCAGCATCGACGCCTTCTTGTCTTGGTGCTGGAAGGAGTTAAACAGCATTGTATCGCTGCGGTCTGCCCCTGCAGAAGGAAGGAAACCATGCTTCATTCGAAAGGCTGTTCAGAAACTGAAATCGTTGTCACTGGTGACTGTGCTCGGTCGGGGCATCTGCAGCAGATGTGCAGCCACTCTCCCCAGCCCAAGGACATTCCTTTCGCGTTTCGCGCTCTGGCTGTGGTCGCTGGTCCATGGCCAGCTGTCTGGACAGTGGGCTGTCATCTTTGGAAAGTGGCCCTTGGAGCATGGGTCCAAGTCAGGCTAATTGACGAGCAGAGGCTGTGCATTTTGAAATAGGCTCTGGGCACAGAAAGACTTTTTATTTAATCAAAGGTATTCCCCATGGTTTGTACGATTTCCTCTCCAGCTACTCAAAAAAAACAAAAACCACCAAACCAAAAAGCCTGTGAGTCACAGAGGCATGCCCTTCCTTTGCAGGACCAGGGGAGAACTGCACAGACGAATGAAATCAGAAATGGGTCCAAAGCCAACTCATTCTGCACATCTCAATCTCCTGACCCCCTGCCCTCCGTTGCGATCCCTTTGTCTTCTGAGGCTCTGCCAGGGTCTCTCTATCTGATGAGGGGTGAGCAGGCCTGGATGCTTTAGGACTCAGAGACCTTTTTGTAGCTACCCAACTTTGGGAGAGCAAGGAAACTCCCTTGTTTGCTCAGAGTGATGTGATCCTGGAGATCCACAACAAAATCCTTACCTTTAGGGCAAAATTAGGGATAAGTTCTGGATCTTGGTGTTAAATCCTAAGGAATGAGATGCCTGCTTTGCCAGAAGAGATTTCACAGGCAGCCTCCCTGCCTCTCCACCCCAGTGACGGCCGGTTGGTGCCCAGGGGCCAACATACGTTATTGCATGCACGCTTTGCCCTCCACCCCGACTGCAGAGAAAATAAAATAGTCTTCCTTATTTTTTGAAAGAAATTATGTCTACAATTTCTTATATCTTCCCCTCCATAGAGAATAAATTGCAAGACATCTCTGGGCTTGAGTTTGTGGTGTAAATCCCGTTCAGGCTCCCCAAGGACCCTGTGTGCACCCTGGGAGCAGCCGTGGCCCCACGCCTCTCGCATCTTCAAGCCGGTGCCTATTGCGGGCACGCGGCGGCTTTGGCAGTTGTTGGCAAGCATCCACAAAAGGCTGGCGATATTTAACTGTGATTCATTGCCTTCACAGTCACCCCTCTGAAACCGAGTGAGTCTGAGAGGAACGCAGATGATCAAGCCAAACAATCTGTAATGGGAGTTTTCAAGTCCCACCTACAGACCAACTAAAATTTGGCTCCAGAGAGGGGGTGGCCAGAAAGGGACACTGAATTTTTCAGTTGCAAAGACACCGCATACAAATGAGAAAAACCAAACCCAAAGCCTGTAAAAGCTGGATCATGTTCTGCAGAAACTAGAAAAAGTTTGTGAATCCTGCCAAGTGACTAATGAGAACTTGAAAAAGGAAGTAAAATAACAACAGAAAATGAGTAATCGAATATTTCAAAAAAGAAAACAGGGGAATTACCCTTGTAGAGTATTCACCCAGATTTAGCTGCTGATTGCAATTTGATGGAGTTGAGGTTGCCTTCATGTGGCCATGCCAGACTCTGTCACCCTGTACACAGCCGATCAGGAGGGTGACGCCCCGGCTGATCTCCATCCCTCTCACCCTTAGGGCTGAGAAATGATGGCAGCAGAAGCGGTGCTCAAACAGGAGGGGAAGGATGGAGCATGGGAGCAGCATTTCTGTGTCCAAGCTGCTTTCTGTTAGCTCTGCCCTGGCATAAATGAGGAGGAGCCTCTGGGCAGAGAGCTTGCCTGCGGGCTGGGGCAGCCCTCCTCCAGGTGATGCTGGGCGAGCTGGCTCCCTCGTGATTGCCCCACCATGTGCTCCCGTGCAGGAGAAGCTCTTCCAGAGCTGTTTGCAGCCTGGAAAGCGGGGCTCTAGAGGAGGCACCCCTGGACCGAGCTGCAAAACGTGGCTTCGAGGTGCTGGTGCCTCTGCAAGAAAGGGGTGTGTTGCATGTCCCATGTTCCCAATGCATCTTGGCAAACCTTCCCCCAGCCCTGCATGTGGTGCTGGCACAGGACAATGGCCACCATTGAGGGCAGCCAGCAGACTGTGGCTGGCCCTACGTGTGGTCGCTGGGCTTCTCCCACCCTTGGAGGGCTCATTGTGGAGCCCATGGGCATGGGCAGGTCCAGGCATGGGGTAGGCACCTGGAAGAGGTTGGGGCAGGCTGAGGGAGCTGCTCTCCTGCCACTGCAGTGGGGAGATGGGTTTTACTGAGAATAATTTCTTGCTTATCAAATGGGGAATGCTAAATATAACTCACACCTACAACTTCTAAAAGTAGAATGTGCCTCTGTAGAACAGACCTTCCCCCGCTGTGCCACCGTCTCACATGTCTCATCCCCACCTGGGGCTCACTGAGCTTCACGGGGCTCTTGCTTTTCCTGCCGGCGATGTAAGAAATGCAACAATCATTTTTTAATAAAATATCTATTTCCTATACAAACAAGTCTGCAGCAGCCCTCAAGAGTCAAAGTCACTGCTTAACTACGATTTTAAGGCATGTGTGTTTTATTGTGTTATGATGATGCAAGATTCTTATCAGCGCTATTGAATCAGTGATGAAGCAGTCATGGTTATCATGCTCAGGCAACCGAGCTTGGCATGCCAGTGCAGTCATGCCCATGGTAGGACTGCCTTGCCTGCTTGAAACCAGGCATTCCCTTCACTCCTATTTGCCCCACAGTTTTCTGGTTGGCTTAATGGTATTCAGATTACTTAGCAGCCCACGTGAGATCAGAGATGACAGTAGGGCTCTTGGAAACCCCAGCAAAATGGACTTTTCCCCTCGCCCGGGCAGGTGAGCGTTGCAGGGTGATGCTGGCACCAGGGCTGGGAGGCTCCGTCTGGAGCTGGGACCCCGCTGCCTGCACCCTGCTGCCTGCACCCCTCTGCCTGCACCCCGCAAGGCACCAGAGCTGCTGGCCCACCACTATTTTGCTTCCCCCAGCAGTCTGCTGCCCTGGGCAACAGCATTTGCCTACAGCCAGCCCAGTGTTGACTTTGAGTTGTTAACGCTTCGCTTTTCCTTCTTCTCTGTTTGTCAGAGTTTCCTGGACTGCCGTGCCGAGAGTGCTGAACCTGATTAATGTTTTCTACTTAACCCCCTGACATTCTGCTCTTTTTCATCTACCTGAGATTCCATGACTTCCCATTTATCTGAAGGGTGAATTCAAAATTTAATGTAGCATAGTTAAATGTAATTTAAAATAATGTATGTGAAAAATTAAACACCTCATTGCTAATAAGAACTTTGAAATTCAATGGCAGTAAGAATCTCTTCAGGGTGGCTCTTATTACTTGAACTATTGCAGCACTGAATGAGACTGTGCTCAGGACCAGAGATTTTCTTGACTCCATTTAACCTGACAAAGTCCATTGAGATGTTCGCTCTCCATTTCTCTGATTTTAGTAAACAGATTCACAGTTTGGTTTTATTTACAGGTTTGCTATATATTCCATATAAATTCAATATAAATTCAATATAAAATGATGCACTGATGACCTTGCCTGCAGAGCCTGGGTGGTTTGTGGTACCCAGGGATGGCCGGGGCACTCGCCCCTCCTAGGGCTGGCAGCTGCATCCCCACTGCTTTCGGGGCCACCCCTCCTGGAGGGGGACAGAGTCCATCTGTCTGACCTGGTCAGGCTCTGCTGCATGCACCCCTTGCACGGGGGAGATGCTCTCTGAATGCAAAGCACGGCTGCTTTTGTTTTGGCCAATGGAAGCGTGTGTCTGAAAAATGGGGTGTGCTCCACCGATGCTTGCCATGGTGGCTGCATGTCTCTGTCTCTTTGTGTCCTCCTTCCTGCCCCAGCTGGGCTGTCCCCTCCATCCCCAGCCTCTCAAAGAACAGGGATATTTCCCAACTTTTCTGCACTGGGAGCTTCCCGCACCAGGGAAGGCGAGGGGACGCTTCTTGGTTGTGGTAAGCGAAAGTTCTTCTGCTTTCGCCACGCTGCGAACATTGCAGGGGCCCGGCGCAGCCAGGAATGAGTCACTGCAGCTGGCGAGAGGGCAGCTCATCTTAAAGCTTAAGCACGATGCAACTCAGTAGAGCTGAGCTTGGGGCCAGGCTGGAGGACAAGGGCTACGGGTCCTCGGGAAGGTGCCGGGATGGGGTGAGGGCAGGCGCCGGGTGCTCACCCTGGGCAGGGTGCATCTCCCCCATCCCTGGCAGCATCCATGCAAATCCCACCTGCAAATCATTCTCAGCTCCCCTGAACAGCTCTGAAACCGCTCACCCTTCACAAATACAGGTCACTTAATTCTTGTAGAAAACTTGTTTATTTTTGTAAAGGTCCATTTGCCTTTATGGAAAGTTCCAAACATTTAGTAATGGATACATCAGTGTGGGCGGCGCATGGCATGCGTCCTTACAAACCAGCCCGAGCAGTAACATTCCTCTTCAGTATTATTTTATTAAATATTAACTTTTGGAATCTAAACTGATAGTCTTAGAAGGGTACGCACTTTCCAAGTACCTCCCATAGCCATGGATACTTAAACAACTTAACAAACAAATATTGCCTGATTCAGCTCAGTAAAACTCAGCTCACATGAGATGTGCGAAACACCTCCTATCAGCAGAGTAAGCATTGAGGAGAAGCAAACAAGGCCACCAGAGCCCTGTTTGCTTTTGTATTATCCAGGATTTGGTTGGATTTGGGTGACATGGCTCTGCTTAGCCAACAATAAAACATGTAGTGGTTGAAGTTACCCGCCAGATCCGAACCCCCAGGGGGTGAGAAGAGATGGGAGCTCACAACTGTGGTGAATCTTCTCCAGCCCCAAGGCTGGTCTGGGGGCCAAGAGAAAGGCAAAGGTGCTGGGTGTCACCGATGGTCCCCGTCCCCATCTCGCAGGGTGGTTCTGCCCCGGCTTTGAGAGCACTCGGGCGCTGCAGAGTCGAGCCCTGGGGCTGTGGCTTGGGCTAGTGTGCTAGAGACATAGTGTGGCTGCAGATCCAGAGCTGGGTCCACAGAGCTCCTCCTCCTCCCCCTTAACCAGCAGTTTCCTAAAGCAAATACTTAAATACAGAGTACAGCATCATCACAATAAATATCTCAGAGTATCCATAAACATATTAAATAAATAGAATAAATAAATAAATAAACTTCTTTATGAATCAGTATGACATAAGTTAAAATATTAAAACTATATAAAATATTTAAATATTATTTTAAATACTTGTCTTTTAACGGAGCAGCATGTTTCAATCATTATAGAGAACATGGCTGCTGTCCTAACATCACTTCTTATATATTTTGAAAACTTGTGTATCTACACACACACACAACATTTATCTTTCTATATAAATATTCTATGGCCATATTCCTGAGAATAAGTTAATAACTGAGTCACATTTTGGTCAGAGTAGAGTTCAGGTTCTTCATTTCTTCTTGGGTTTGGTGTAGTTTTTCTGTTTAATCATCTTCAATTGTCTCAAAGAGCAGCCTCAAGAACCTCCCCAGGGTCTGCAGGAACACTTCACCCGTTACTTGTAAAGTCTTGCATTCCTTATCAAGGTCCTTAAAAAAGAAAGAGAACATAATTCAGCCACACAACTTGAATATCGTGTTTATGTCTACTTTATGTGATACATCCACTTTCTAGAGAGCACTAACAACGGGGGCTATAGTATCCTACAGTGTGTTTTGGAGAGCTGGTGTCTGGAAACTCCGAGGCAGTGTGATGACGTGCGGGCGATAGCTGATCAGCCTGCTGGCGGGCAGAGGACGCCCTGAAACCCACTGCTGCCACAGCTTCCGCTCAGATCGGGTTGTTTTTCATATTATTATCTTTCTTGCAGTTGAGATTACTGTGGGGAAAGGTGGCAGCACATGGTTCCTTAAGGGAGGGTGCCTCAAGGAAACCTTCTTAATTATATTCATTTTCAGAAGAGATTTCTAGTGCCCATTGCAGCCAAATCGGTGCCCATCCCAGCTGCCGCGACCCGTTATTGAACAGCCTTTGCTGAATATTGCGCTACTGAATACCACAAAGTCAGACTTACTTTGGGGAGGATGTTTTCATAGGTGTAAATATTGTTCAGTTTTCCAGCGATGCGTTTGCTTGGCCTGCCGAGAGTTTCCAGGGTGAGAGCAAAGGTTTTCAGTTGGCTGTGCATGCATCTTTCCACCTGCAAGGGCAGTGAACAGTTATTTCAGCAGTTGTGTGATATCTTGGTACCATATAAATAGTGCATCAGGAATTTAGATACACATGAAAAATAATAACCTACAGGAATTAAGAGCTGCATTTTCAAACTCGATCCCTGATATTGTATTCAGCAATTCACTGGACACCAAATTTAGGAAACCGTGGTACAATCTATAATTTTAATTTAAAAACATGCCAGGGGCAAAAAAACCCCTCCCACTGCTTTTGGTGGAAGTTCCAGGGGCCACTAGAAACTGGACATGTAAAATTTAGAGGTGTTCAACTCCGGGGGTATTTGTTCCTCAAGAGCAAGGAAGAGCAACCCTGCATTAGGGTTTCATTACTTGCTATCGTGTCTCTGTTGAAACTAGATCAGAATTATCTTAATGAAATACAAGTAATTATTGCTGCTGGTGTGGATTTTCAACTTTTCTCTGTGAAAGTAAGAGAGGCTGATGCTGTTTGTCTCCTATTCACTTTTAACAGGAGATGGGCTCCTACTCTTCTGTAATGCTCATCTCCTCCATAAAAAGCTCTTTTTTTTTTTCACTGGATTGCAGGAAAATACAGCTCAGTGAAATTAATGGGTCTGTATGGGATATAGACCAAATAGTCATTTCTGACTGTTCTAAAACTAAGGGTTCAGAGTGATTTTTTGAGGCAATTGAGAAGATGCCAGTGCGCATGTAAGACCTTTGCCTACTGAGAGCGCCATCTGAAGGATATTAGCATTGGCAGCAGCTTTCTCTAGGTTCTTGCAACAAATTTGCATTTCCCTGGGTTTCTAGACCTATCTTAGTGCCATCAAAGTTCTGAAGTGGAAGAGAAATTTGGGGATTTGAGACAATAATTTTACATAGAAGAAAAGTATGCAGTTTCTTACCTTAGCATGCACAGTTACATTTCCAGGAACCTGCCCAAGAGAAAACAAAGTTAGCAACTTGAAAACAAAACTTGGAATAGAAAGGCAGCCAAGTGAAAGCCATTCGAAATAAAGGAACTTACTTCATTTAAAGCTAGGTTCTCCACGTCTTTAATAGCTTCTTGAATCATCGTTTCTACTGAACTCTTGGGATGCCTCTCCGGTAGCGAGCTGGTGGATCTGGATGTCTGTGCCACCGGGGCTGAGCTGCAGAGCATCCCGAGACTCAGCAAAGCCACAACCTGGACCAGCATTGCGAAGTCAGCTCTGCACTTCAGCTGGGTGAACTGTGTGTGGCTCTGCCTTGGATTCCTCTTATATACACAGCGCTGGAGGAAATGATTAATATCTCACCACAAACATGCTCTTGCTAGAGGGGAGGCGGGGAAGATTTACCTGAAGAATGGAATCTGCTGGTTATTCAAATGAGTAAGAATCTATGTACTTTCTACACCAAAAGCAATTTTATGGGCTCTGTACCCGAACCCCTTTGCAGTATGTACTCCCAAGAGGAGCTACACAAGGCTTTAGTATGGACAAAATGTGGATGGGTATCTGTACCCATCTCTGAAGATATCGGAGTAGGCATTCGTAGAGTATACATAGACATATATAAACACGTGTGCACACAAATGTAGATGCTGGAGAACTAAAATCTTGCTTTATCTTAATTCTTCAGCACTTTCAAAATTTTGGAGGTCATTTAAAGAAAACGTAGACTCCCCCAGAAAACCAGGGTTAGAGGGCTCAACACTGTAATACTTACTTATATTAAAGCTACCATAACTATTCCATACAGTTTCTACAGGGAATTCTGTGGCTAAATTCAGGAAATATATTACAATTTGACTCTGGGTCAGGCCAGAGGTGCCAAGGTGTTGGGGCTCTTAGGGAAGGCACCGTAGCCCCAGGGTAGGTTTCCCAGCCATCTGAGGAGAAAAACAAAACTTGACTAGCAACTGAGAAAGTTTGCAGTCAAATTTAATTTACCATGGGTTGAGCTGCCAATGCACAGGACAAGTTAATTATGAATATCAAGTGGAGAAATTTGGTAAAGAATGATTCAGAAGCTTGCTGGGCTTTGAATATGTAAAAAAAAAATCAGATTTCATGAGAACAGCTGTCCCCTAGGTTGGCACTAGAGGAAGATCTGCCATGGATGCTGGAGTCCTGACAAAGAAGTGTTAAATCAGCTTTACCCTGGACAGGGTGGCTGTGGCATCTTGCACTGCTTTTGTCTTGGGCTACAAGTGAGGGTGGGAACCAAACATTAGTTTTCCATGTTTTATTTGAAGTCTGAAAATATATTTTCCATATCAGAGTGTAATCAGGCTATTTATTACCTCCTGGGCTATTGAGAGTGCACTTGTGGGTGCTGGGTGCGGCCACAGACATCCCCTGGGAATCCCTCTACTCAGTATTTTCCCCGTGCCTAGCCCACTTTCAAAACACGTAGGAGGAGGACACACTCTGTCATCCAGAAATTTTGCTAGGGTATATTTTGTTTATTCTTTAATCCAATATTGCTAATGAAAATCCTGACTAATGCTAGACCCAGACCAGATCCTTACAGCTGGGGATAACTGTAACCTTGCAAGCTGATGGTGAACTGTTGCTTATCTGCTCTTTTGAGCAGTGATACACCTAAGACAGTCATTTCAGCTCTTTTCCCCTAGTTTGCTTATGAAAACCCACTGTAGTCTTGGGCAAAATTTTCAATAAGTTTTTTCTACTAACCAAAGTGGAAGCCCAAAGAGCAAACTATTTTTTCCAAATATTACATTTGACATGATCTGCTTTGCTCTTTGTTTGTTTGTTACCCCCTGCAAACTGAAAGAGGTTTTAAAATCCGGTTGCCTCTTGCGCAGGCTGTGGTGTTACCCTGGCTGGACCACAGCCGGGGGATCTTTGGGGAGGACCACATTCAGCCTACATGCAGGTGCTTCATGAACCTACATGTCAGGGAACTGGACGCTCCCTCTCGCTTTAACTCCTGTGCTGTCGGATATGTTCAAGTCACACATAGTTTTGCATTTTTCCATCTCTGGGATGTATTTGTTAAATTCACTGGATACATTCATCTCCTGAAATGATGACCCTACCATAACAATCTGCTTTTCTCCTGTTGTAATATGAAAGAGATCGCACTGGGACAAGCACTTTGTAGATGACACTGTGAACTTGCAGTCTAAAAAATGTGAAGTTAGAGGGGAAGGGAGAAAGCATGTCTCTTATGTTGACTTATCACCAAATCACATCAGCAGTAGACTTTCTTCCAGCCACCTCAGTGTTCCACCGTACCTATATGTTTCATCTAAGGGGTAGTTTCCAGCAATGAGCTATAGTTTTTTTCATCATTTCACTAATACTTCAGCCATGCTTAATAATTCCTTCCACATTCCTTCAATAATCTATGACTCTTCTCTGGTAATTCCCAACATTTTTAGTGCAGCTGTCAGGGTCATGCATATTTCAGGATGAATTTTTTAACGTTCTTTAACTTCCATGCCAGGGCAGGGGATCTGCTGTGCAGGCGAGAGCTGAAGACCGGCTGAAAGCTTAGGCAGGAGGAAGAGACTGTGCAGGGAGAGATGAGTGGTCCAGGAGGAAAATCAACAGGTGTAAAACCTATTAGAAGGAATACTTCAAACAGAGCGAGTGATTTACAACAGGCCAGCATAAAGCAGTTACTCACACCATCCTGCAATCAAGACACTTGCCAGAAAAAACATAAGCCAGTGTTAAACTCTGGGATGATAATCTGAGATAAATGCCAGAACTATGACTTTTGTGATTACTTTATTGGGTTCAGTCTAGATCCGAGGAGGTTATGGAAAAACAGCGTCTCCGTCTGGTGTCAGCATCATCGCTCCGAGGAAGTGCTTCATCGGGAAAAGCTTTTGCATTACAGGAGCGAGACACTTACATTTCCAGGGATGTGCAGGACAGAGTGAGTGTCTGTCATGTCTTACATCTCTGCAGCCTGCTAGCATGTCCCAAAGGGATTTTGCACATTTATAAAATGTGAAGCAGGAGAAAAGAAAGGAAAGGGAAAAAAAAAAAAAAGAAAAAGAAAAAATCAGCACCAGGCAAACATTGCTGATGTTTGTGATCCTTCGGTGCTGCTTGGCCGGTTTATGTCTGTGTTGGCCATTTGCCTCTCTAAGTGTTGCACTTTATGCCTTGTGTTCCCAAGAAAACATTACATACAAATCTGATAAGGATTGTCCCTGGTTTATGATTCAAATAGTTTACTATTACTTTTTTTTAATTATATCTGGGCCAGAAAACCTGCCTATGAGACCCACAGTGAGTTCCCTCCCTTTGATAGGGAACCATCTGCAATGATGAGATGTTTCATCTTCTGATGAAAATGTCTTCAGACATGTCAACCTTTCAGTCCTCAGCCTGTCATGTCAGGCACTGCCAGGAGCCCAGCAACATCTTCCCCCTCGCCCACGAGGGTGGGCAGACTGTCAAGGAACAGTTTAACTCTGAAGACCAGATTGCGTCACCTCAAATCCATACTGGCTATTTTAAAACTCATTAATCACCTTATTTTGTAGTAGAAGAGACTGATAGGGAAGATGCTCCTGCAGCTCAAGCTGAGCTGGTTGCTCAGCTCCTTGGCTTTCTTCTGGCCCCAGGCTGTGTTTACCTTCCTCCACTCCCAGAAGTTCCCCCAGTCCTCTGAGTTTTCCTGGGTTGTTGGCAGTCATCCATGGTCACACCGCAGAGAGACTTGGGAGCTTGGAAATGAATTGCATCATGTCCTGCAGACTCAGCTATCGTTATCTTATTTAAATATGCTTTCATGCTTTTTTTATGAAGACAAGTAGTGTGTTTTGTTGACCAGATCTCCTACATACATCCTGGTTTACAGAATCTATGCTCCAAATTTCTGCAGTAGATGAGTAATAACAGCTGTATGTTGGTGGCAAAGGAAGAGCCTCAAAAAGATAACCCAGTTACAAAGGGTTACAGGGTCAATGTATAGGTTACCTCTACAAACACATCTCAGAGTTTGTCCCATCTGATGTTTAGTTCTGTAATTAAAGAAAACCTCCCCCAAAGCCTTAAACTTCAAACTGCAATAGCATTTTGTAAAACCATGAGCATCTAACGCTGTGCCAACTTTCGTCATGTATGAAACTAACGATTCCTTACAAAATAATGTACAAGTCTGTTCTAAGAAACCTGCAAAAGCCCTTTCTAGGAAACAGCATACCTGTGGCAAATTATCGGTATTGACCTATATTGCAAAGTGGTGTAGAGGAAGACTTCTGCATAGTCATCGGTGGCAATTACGTCAGCCCAAGTGCTTTTTCTGTACACTCAATCAGAGGTGTGTGGAGACGCGCAAAGCCAGAGAGGCTCTTTTAGTCATGGAGAACAATGCTGGAAGACATGGGGGAAGGAAGGATGCCCTCTATTCTGACTCCATACAGAATCCCATGTTAATGAGATGAAATAATTTCTCTGAACGTAGCTTGTGCTGTTAGTATAGTAAATACTGAGAAATAACTGATGTTTCAGAACATGTCCTGTTTTCAGCTGGGACAGAGTTAATTTTCTTCCTAGTAGCTGGCATAGTGAGGTGGTTTGGATTTAGGATGAGAATAATGCTGATAATGCCCCGATGTTTGAGTTGTTGCTCAGCAGGGCTTACGCCAGTCGAGGACTTTTCATCTTCCCCTGCTCTGCCGGGTGCACGAGAAGCTGGGAGGGGGCATGGCTGGGACAGCTGACCCCAACTGACCCAAGGGCTATTCCAGACCATATGGCATCATGCCCAGTATAGAGACTGGGGGGGAGTTGGCTGGGGGGCAGCAATCGCTGCTCTGGGATGGGATGGGCATCAGCCAGCGGGTGGTGAGCGGTTGCATTGTGCATCACTTGTTTCATATATTCTATTATCATTATCATTATTATTGTTCTTTTCTCTTCCTCTGCTGCCCTATTAAACTGTCTTTATCTCAACCTGTGGGTGCTGTTCACTACATGCAATCGTGTAGGAAAGTGTTTGATTTCTTCTATAGCAATGGGGTGACTGGAAACCAAATGGCAAAACACAGGTGAATTGATGGTTTGCTGTTGTACTGCAAGATGTTGAATTACTCTCACGCTCAGCTTCCCGTTAAGCTGAGCTGAAGATTTAATTGGGTTTTGGGATGCTCACTCTCTGGAGTGAGATTCTGCAAAAGGATAAATTTCATCCATGCTCAGTAATCTCAATTTATTTACTCTTCTTCCAGTTACTTATTTCAAAATGTGTATATGTTTACAAACATAAAATGTTTTCTCCCAGAACTATTGAGACTTACTATGGGGTAATCTTGATTAAATGATCCTGTTAATTATTTTTAATTAACCAAGCCCCTGAGGGAAGAAAGGAGTAACAGAAAGATTCGTATCAGAAAGTTAATTTATCTTACACAGGTTTTATTTCCAGTCTCCTACGGAAGCTCTACAGATGCTTTGTCATAAAACCCACAAGTACAGATAGCAAGCGTTTTTCTGTACTCTTAGTAAATCCTTTGCGAGGTCTAATCAAGACATCAAAAATGCAATGGTTTGATGAGTGCTTTAACCACTGACTCTGGTATGTACCCAAATTCCTGCCTCGGTGAAATGAAACTCTGAAATAGCTGCTCTGAGTTGTGTGAAGGTTTCCAGGTTTAAGCAGATGCAATATCATGGGGTTTGTCAGCCTGATGTGTAAATGTAAAGATCGAGTCTTCTGCTGGACTTCACCTGTGTTTGCCACCCTATCACCAACTGCATTTAGACAAGTTTAGGCAAGTTTATTCAGACAGTAAAAATATAAGCTGTAACATCAGGTGTGTTGCATGGGTCAGGCTGGGTCTTCCCAGCACCCTGCCGTGCACATAACCTTGCATCCCATTGGGATCCCATTGCTCGGGTGTTGAGCCCAGGACAGGCACACTTTGTTCTTGTGCGATTTGCTCCCACGTGGCCAAGAGGTACCATGCTGTGATGACTAGAAGAATTCATTTATTACCTCTGCTTTTCTTGATTTTTTTCTTATTTTCAAACTCATGATAAATTTGATGCCTTTGGGAATGGCTGTACATGGAGAGGGAAGCACGGTGAGGGCTTATGTTTATAAATACTTTCATGACATGAGCTTGAGATGGCTGCATTGGCATTAGGTGAATGAGAGGCATTATCAATAGCACTGGAGGGGGAAAACGAGCCCGTAATCACCATCAGTCCACAAACACAAATCAAGGAAGGTCCATGAACTAGACCTGGCAGACAAGAAGGATTTAAGTACAGCAAGTAGTCTGGGATATTTTACATAATAAATGCAAAACACAATTCAAATTATTGATGACAGTCTGATGGCCGTCAGACCACTGTGAACGGTGAGTGTAGAAATCAACCTTTTTTCTTCCAAATCCATCGTGACTTGGAAGGCAGCCTTAGGCATGCTGGGACACAGGAAGGGACTGGAAACTCCTCATCCCCAGTGGTGGTGAGCTGATGATGCTGAGCAGATATCAAGTGGCTTCTGGTGGTTTCTCTTTTGGAGGAAGGATGCTGGCTGTGCGCAGTAACTGCAGGGAGAATGGAAATTCAGTTTTTACAAGTACTTGTGGATTTATATATTAATATCTCCCATGAAACGGACCTTCAAACTCCATGAAAGGAACTGTCAGCATAAAGTCAGGGGCGCTGATGGGGTCCTTGTAGCCAAGGGCTTTACATGGGCATTTTTTACAGGTTTGTAACAGTCTGGGATGTGACCTGATAATAGATGACACAAATCTCACCTCTTCTTCTGTTGCCTGTGCAATGAATCTTTTTACCACTTTTTACACCTTATTGCTAATAAGACCAAAGTTGAACACTCAGAAGCTTATCTTAAGGGTCTTTTCCAAACTAAATGATTTTATGATTCCTAAGTGAGGAAAGCCTAAAATGAAGTTTGCTTATGTGGCCATAAATTTGTCCCCTTACTTTCTGCTTTCAAACTTCCTTTAATTATATTTTGTATATTTTTTTCCCATGAAAAATTTGTCGAGGCCCTACTTTGCTCAGGGTGGACCTTTTGTGGACTGCAGCAGTTGTCTTGCTTTAGCATTTTCTAACTTGCAAGCAGTTGCTTTGCAACCATAATAATCCTTTCACGCAGTTTTTTCCTACCTAGTTTTGAGGGGGTTTTTATCAATTAAAACGAAAACCAAAATCCCAGGCAAGGTGCCTTGCAGAGTTACCGTGACACCAGCATGGTTAGAAACTCAGTGACCTGGACTATATAAGGCCATAGAGATTTCAAACAGGAGGTCATTTTTATGTTTTCAGTCTTACTAAGCAACTTTTTTTACTTAGTCCTATTTTTAGAAACTACTGAACTGACATCCTCAAGATAAGCACCCAGTCAGCGTGGAAAATTTTGACCTGGTGATTAAACATTGGCAAGTCTGTTAGCACATAAAAATGACAGGCAGTGCGTGAGGCTTCCCGATAAAATGGAAAAGGTGTATCTTTTGAAAGTGCGTTATGAGAGAGCATCACATCCCACTTGGTAAAACCAGTGGGATTCAGCACCATGGAAAAAATACCTGGGGCTGTGCGGGAGCTGGTGATGCACCCCAGGCCACCCAGCACCCACTCAGCTCCAGCGGCGCTGCCTTCGTGCCGGCTCCCCATCCCTCCCTACTTTGGGCCATTTTTTGCATCACAAGCTGTACTTACCCTTTATCCATCTTTTTCATGGAAATCCCTAGCAAAGTAAAAATAACTCTTTTATAGGTAGTCTTCTCACTTACAGGCAGTCTTCAGAGAAGGACAAAGACCTTCCAATCTGTTTTTCCTGAGTTTATTCAAGTGACAGGCATTTAGCTATCAATTCCAGCTTTCTGCTGGAATGTCCCTTTTGCTTTAACATCTTCCTTTTCCTCACTACTAGGAAAAAGAAATTGCATTTTTCTGTTTCAGGTGGCTAACTGAAAAGCAGTGTGAGTAATATTGGAGAAATCACCATGGTTCCACCACTGTTTTGTTTTGTAGTTGGCCAAAACCATGGGTGGAACTGAAAACAGAAGATCCTGTGAGATGGCAAAGCCTAACCTTACCCCTTGGGACACGCTTCGTCTTCCCATCTGGAGCGAGGCGGTGACCGGCCGTGCTCCAGCTACTGCATGGCTACAGGCGGGACTTTCTAAAGCAGAAGGTTTTCCACAGTCAGCAATGTCTTAATGACAAAAACACTGGCAGTCAGAGATTAAAGAGCCCTGGATGAAATCTGTGGGGCAAAGTGTCTCAAAGCACTCTGCAGCTCCCCAGCAGCTGCAGGAGACCCTCCCTGGAAGTTTAATCACATCCTTTGGAAGTTTCTGACATTTCCAAATAAGCTGAGAGGAACATCATTGTTTAGAATTGCTAGGCTATTTTTAAACAAACAAAAAAAAAGACGCCATTTATCTCTTACCCATTTCAAACAACCAGATTTTTTTTTCTCTGTGCCTCCCAGATTGCTTTCCCCACAGAGCTATGGAGATGGTGGTAGGCAGCCCATCTCCATCGGTGTGCACCGAACAGGCCAGGGTGCGCGGCAGCGGACTGATGGCAACAGCACGGGGCCAAGAAATCCAATCTACATCAGGTTATTCAGAGGAGAAGGAAAGGGGAGATTTCAGATTCCTGTGAGGATTTCAGTCTGGTTTTCCCTACCTGGGTGCTGAGAAATAGGTTTCTAAATCTCATTTGATCATCTAATAAACTGGTTGGACCAGATGATCCCTGAGGTCCTCTCCAACCTGGTATTCTATGATTCTATGATGCTGCATTTCAATTCTTCTCACCCTTGGGAAAAGAGAAGTACCTTCTAGGAGTAAGCGTGTTATTTTAAAGCAGCGAGCAGACAGTGCCTTTAGCACCGTTAGCCAGAAGTGTCGCAGGCAGCACAATGTCCTTTTTGCTTCGGTGCTGCTGCCTGGCAGCTCCAGCTGCTCCCACTCTCTGAAAGAGGGAGGGAAGCATTGGCTCTCCAGGGAGCCGCTTGTCCTGGCTTCGGAGAAGACCTTGAGGTCTCTTGTGTGCTTAAAGGCAACTGCTTTAGCATTCAAGAGGTGTTTTCAAACTACAGATGTAAATGCAAAGTCAAAGCCTTCTATGGATTTCTTAGACCTTCTGATTTTTCTGCCTCTGTCATCGGTCCTCAGCACTGCAACGTTTCGCTTGGGCTCAACCATGAAACCAGCTGCTCAGCTGAGGTGTGCTTCTGCTTCTTGACTAGGAAAGTCTGAAAAATCTGTGTCGAAAGCTACATCACAATATTGACATGTATTCGTATAAGCACATGAAAACCAGAAATACCACCTGAAACTCTCAGTACCACACAGGGGAAAGACCTAAAGCCAGAATTTACCTGTTTGAGTTTCTGCTTTTCTCTCATAGAAAGTATACAAAAATAATTCATGGGTTTTCCTCCTAATTTTATCCATATTTCACTTCGCTAACCAACTTCCTCCTTTTGGTCCCACAAGCTTTATTCAAACTCCACTCAAATCAGCCTGAAGCTGTACTGCTAATTCCTCTTTTAAAAAAATTGTCACCAAAACATGTGTGAGTAGGCACCACCGCATGAAATAATTTAGGTAACTGCTGAAGACTAAGAAATAGGAGGATATATGAGCATAATTTGGAGGCTTCTTACAACTCCACAGTCACTTCAGTGTCTCCTTAGACACTGAAGTCTGCTGACGTTTCAGCTCTCTGCGCCCAGTGTTTTCAGAAACAGTTACTACTGCTTCTGTAGAGCCTCCAGTTTGGGATGTACAACCCGAGACAGTCTCTGGAATATCACTCTTTGTCCTAAAATTGACACGAGCCACATTTGAGTGCCTGCAACTTCACTTGATTACAGAGTTGCAGGTGGAAAGAGAGACTGTGAAAATGTGAGCATGGATTTTGGGGCCCTCCATAAAATAGCTTTTCAAAATTATTTAGAATCATAGAATCATAGAATGTTTTGGGTTGGAAGGGACCCCTAGAGGTCATCTAGTCCAACCCCCAACAACGGGCTAGTGGCTCACATCTCGCTGGCTTCCAGCCTGGTGGGATTTTCTGGCCAGTTGTAACTTTGAGGTTTGGCAGCACCATCCCTTGTTTCTGGTGCCATCAGAGCAGTGACCTGAGCTGAGTTACCATCTACCCCGTTGGGTATAAAATGTTTAGGTCAACGGGAATATTCCTAATGTCATTAATGAAGTCAATTCACTTTGTGTTGTATATCATGAATGTATCGCTTCTTGCATATAGTTCAATGTAAATGCCTAAATGTAATTAATGAGTATGTGATGGCTCTCAGCTTTTTGAGCTTTTACATTAGAACATACATTACTGAAGAATGTGAGACTTGGTGTACTGGTCTGTCATTGCCCAGTGTTCTATGAGCAGCAGTGGCTATTTAAGGACATGGTTTG
>NW_009258542.1:2029869-2050403 GCF_000687185.1 Egretta garzetta
GGAAAGGTCTTCCCCTACCATGTCTTCCTGACACCTGGCCCTTGGCCATGTAGGAAATCTCTAAGACAAATCATCCCCCTTGTTGAATTTAATGCTACAAACAGTGTTATGGTTTCTGAATTTGTGTGACTTTTTTTGGAACTTATATATGGATTTTCTTTCTGTTATACTCCACAGCAATCAACCTTCTGGTTTAACTAAGTTTTAAGTAAGAATGTACTTCTTTTTTTTCTTTTTTCTTTTTTTTTTTTTTTTCCAAGCTGCTGCCTGACAATTTCATCCAATGCCTTTCTGGTTTTTCTATTTCGAGTAGTAATGAATTACCACTTGCAATTTACCTTCTGCTTGTCCCCTGATTGCAAAGCCCAGGGTCTCGCTTTCCACCATTCCTCTTCTTAGTGTCTCCTGCTCAAAAAGCTCCTCTGTGCCCCCCATCTCCCTTGCACACCCTCGGACTCTGCAATACCCTTCAGAGATGGAGCGATCAGACCCATAAACAGTATTTAAGATACGGCCACCACACACAACACATTTTCCTGGTTTATGCTCCAATACTGTTTTTTACTTGCAAACAATTTAGGACATCTTATTAACCTTTCCCACAGCCTTTCCCACAACTGAGCTGATGCTGCTGGGGACGGTCCACAGTGACCCTGGGCTGAGCAAGACTCATGTAGAGCCCTTTGCTATTTTTAGTGATGTTGTTTCCCACATGCATGTCTGTGCTTACAAACCCTGAAATTTCTGGGCTGTTTTCTTGCCCAGTTTCTTATCATTGTGAGATCCTACTAGGACACCTCATACTCAGCTTCAGGGAGTACTTAGCATCACTCCATGCTTTTTCATGTTACAACCACCTCCTTTTCCAGAGGACATTAAGCAATGCAGGTACTATTAATTCTGGTTTTAAACCCTGCTGATGACACATGGTCTTGTGAGTAATGGCTCTAAATTAATTGTTTCATGCAATGTCATTTTCCCTTTCACTGAAGTGATCCAAACCCCTTGTGCTTTGATTTTATTTATGTCCCCTTTTTGCACATTCAGTTTGTATCCGTGCATTCGGACTAGGATTAGTTTCTATTACATCCATTTTATTAAACCATACACTGTATTTTACTCCCTTTGATTCAAAATATTCATGAAAGGTTTACTATTCCACAGCCACTTGTGCTGTTACCTTGATAAACAGTGACCTGTTCTTTCCACGTGGCAGAAATGGGCTCCGTGCTGATGCTCCTACAGAACTTCTAAAGTGCCTGCCACTTTCAGGGCCAGCTCTGATATTCATACCTCCTTTATCTTTCATTTTCAACAGTTTTCTAAATTCTTAATCTCGCTATTATAAAAATTACATGACCTATTCATTCTATCTTTTAATTAAACCAACACAAATAGGCAGCTGGCAGTTGATCATGGCAAGAAGGCAAATGGCACCAAAAGCCCCAGTAGACTGGCTTAAATAGTTTGTGGTCTGCAATGCAAATGCTTGTTTACAAGATGCTCCATTTCAGAACAAGCTAAGTATATAAAATCATTAATAAATGTGTGAGATAGATAGGCAGTAATAAGAAGTCATACAAAAGGCATTTCAGCCTGCACTCTCAATGGGCTATTTCTGCAGCTCTTTGACTTCTGTTGCTTTTACCAGCGTTGGCTCCATCCCCAGCGCCGTGTGTCTGTCTGCATGAGCTTCTGACAGCAGATGGCAGCTTCCTCAAAATCAGAGGGGCAAAAGGGATTGCTACAGGAGAAAACAAAACAGAAAGCTCATGCCCTGCTCTGCCAGTCTCCTGCTGTTGACAAGGTCACATTGTTGATCGATGGCAAAATTTGGCCATGAGGACATCTCACCTAGGTTGGGGAAGCTGAGTGCTTTCTTTCCCTGTGCAGCATCTACAGCTCAAAAGGAGCCTGGTTGCTTTTTAAATAATATGATCAACACTTCACTGAATCACTGGCACGAATGGTCTGTTGCTTTACAGTCACTGCACAACCTCACTGCTGCCTGCACAACGGTGCAATACTGCCGTTAACAGGTCTGCATCGGCTTCCCATTCACCCTCCTCCTGACCTTCATCCATGGGCTGGGGAAGAAGGGAAGGTGAAGCATGGGTAGTTTTACAGTTAGTGTAAAACCATTATGCTCCAGTGAATCCACCACCCAAAATTGGTGTCAAAATTACTTAATATATGTAAGTGACCCTTTAAAACACCACTTAAAGTTGAGGAATTCCCATCAAAATGTGAAAAGATGGCACTTTCATATGTGCTAAGGTGTTGGCTTTGTCATTTATTCACTTTAGAGGCGTGGTTCATCAGCCACAAGCCCAATCACAACATCTGTATTCCTCCATTATCCACATTCAGAGAGAAGAGTTTTTGTCTAATGAAAGCACAAAGGTAATTCCAACATATTTTTTTATTTATATAAAGGAGTTGATGCGTTACTCCCAGTCTGATGGAGGTGTAACATAACTCCCTTCATCAGAATTAATCCTTACTGACCACAGCGTAAGGGTGACCAGAGCTTGCTCCTCTTTGTTGAGAGGATCATTTTGGATTGAAGCTCTCAGTACATCCTCTAAGCCAGAAGCAGTTACGCTGAATACCTCTTGTTTGCCTTATGTGATTTCAGCACAGCTGGCATGAAGGGTTACGAGACTGAGAGAGTTCTGTCCAGCTCGGGTATCTTAATTTGTTCCATAACAACCATAATAGAACTACTTGTTTTCTCATTTCTTACTGTAACATCAGAAGAGCAGGACTGGGATTTGTTTGTTCTCAAAAAGCTCTTGTAAGTTCTTGCTTTGTTTTTGCAGCTGGAGCCTGTGACTGGGGCAGCAGCAGAGCAGCAGTAGCGCCCGTGCTCTCCTTGCGTAACCTGACCAGAAGTAGTTCAGAGAGTTCATGATGACGAACGGATAGTAACAGAAACCAAATTACTAAAGTAGGGCATTATACCATTTCTAATCTAATGCCTGCTGGTAGTCTTGTATCCTCAAAATGAAATATTCTATTTTTCCTAGTTTGCATAGGCAATCAACTGATTTTTTTCCTGTGAATAGTGAAGTAGAGGTTTTGTCTCCAGCCTTTTCCTTATAGCTAGGAAGATTTTTGGCACTAAGGTGCCAATTGAAAAATGAAATTAAAAATTTGCACTTGGTAAATTGCTTCAGAGTCCAAGAATTAGAATTTGTGTGTGTGTGTGTATACATTTACCAAATGAAATGTCTTTACTATGGAAGTTTAACAGATGAAAGACAATTAATTAGACACAGTTAATTAGTGCTATTACAGCATCATGTGGGGCCTTTATTATGCCAAGTACCTAGAGTCAAACTCTTCGAGACAGTTCTTGCTGTGGAAAGTTTTTAACTGTTGGAGCCCTGAGGGCACAAACAGGCTTTGATGGTCCTGACCAGCCTCACCTGGGCTCCCACCCACACCCTTCCCACAGGCCTGGGAGCCTATTTAAGCTCAGTCCCAGGAGCCCTAGTTCCCTTGTGCCTGGCCATGGGCCCTGTTGATTTGGACCCCAGCCTTTGGGTTGACTTAATGACCTTGGACCTGCCTCATCATCACATGGTTACCTGATGGTCTGGGCTCTCAGCTGACCCCCAGTTGCCACCCTGGGGCCTGTCCTGCTTGCTGTGCATGGATACCACAGGACTGAACCCTGGCTGGTGAGGTCAGATGTGTTCTTGTGCTTGGCTCCTGGCTCCACATACCTTAGAGAACAGTCAGCCTTCACAGCACCCTGGTGTAACTGTACACTTGCTAGTAAGGTAAGATACACCCTGACAGAAACATACCTTAGATGAGAGCTGCTGGCAAATAAAAATGCTCTGCAAGCTAATATGAATAATACAATTGTTGACCATGCCTTAGGCACCTGTGTGGTGGTCAGAGGAAGTAACTGTTTCTATTGACGTGCAGGAAGGTTTACCTTTAACTTCAGAGGGTTGACCTTCTCCCTTCATTTAGCCAAAATATCTTTCTATAAATCTTCAGGTCAGAGAGGTAGGGAGAGTTGGCATCATATAGCATATTTGTATAGCTTTCAGCAGCAATTTGTGCTGTTCTCTTGGCTATGAGATGCAAAATAGTTTTATTGTAATGTCAGTCCTATCACTTCATCCTGCTCTGGGCTGCCAAATAGCACTGATCTGTGTGCTGTTCCTCTGGTAAATATGTCCCCTGCTCCTCCTGAACGTGCTGCCCTCCAGCCCTCAGTCAGAAGCCCATGTTCACCTGTGGGAGATAACCATTGGGAAGCACAGCATGGCCCTAATTATCTTTTTTTCCATAGGTAGAAAAAAAAAAAGGCTGAAGAAGAGGCTGGTGCAGAAGTGGAAGATGGGAAAGGACCAAGCACAACTTCCAGGGTAATATGTTAATGCTGCTACCTCTAATTTTGGCAGGTAATAGGGAACACAGCAGGGAGCCCATCACAAATGCCGGTGACTTAATGGGGCAAACAGTGGGTTCTTTAATTAATGACGGTGGCGTTAATGACGGGAGGCGCCGGGGCCGCCGCTGTCCGTGGTGCTGATCGCGGGGGAGCGGCCGGGTCGGGGTGCGGCCACGATCGCCCAATTCGTTTGCTCGTTGCAACCATCCCAGAGGAGATGCTAACACCTTCGCACCTCGTGTGTGCCATCAGGATTGTGAGTGAATGCTCAGGACGAGCTGAGAGAAAAGTGGAAGGTACCTGAGGAGCTTTGCGCAAAAATAAATGTTTTTTCCTCAGGTGTGTTTTTTGCATTGTGGGTCTAAAAAAACCTACCTTAATTTTCATCAAGTGTACTGGAAAAGTACCCTAGCCCTGTCCACGGATGTCTGACATATTGTTTCTTGTAAGCCTGTCAGCTAAAATTTTAGAAAGTGAAAGATAAGGGATAAACTCAGATGAGATCCCCAGCCAGCCAATTTAGACTCACCTGTAGCAATGAGGACTCACCATGCCAGAAGAAGGTAAAACAAATACCTCAACTGCAGGAAAAGCCAAAGTCCACACCCTTCTAGCCCTGGGACAATCCAACCATGAGACAGAAAGCCACAGGCTTTGCAGGTTTCACTGTTATCAAAATTAATTATTTCTGAATTGATGACTCACCAAAACCTTCTCATGCTTTTAGACCTGGCAAATTGGATGACTGGTGGATTCCTGCTCTCTGCAATTTGCTTTAAGGTACAGATAAAAAGGATGTTGATTTTTTTCCTGCACCCAAACAGCAGTGCTGCTACTAATAATGAGAACTGGTTGACCAGTTCACCTCTAAAGAGCAAAGAAAGGATCAAGGAGAAAACTCAAGGTGTAAATACAATGTTCAAAGTAAGGTAAAATAAAATAATAAAAAAAATCCTGCCCAGGAACAGAAAGCAAGGAGCTTTGAACAATAATGAAGAGAATGGGGGTTTCTTCTTAAAATCAACCAGACTGGGACATTTTGGAGCTAGGAATGTTGTGGTTTGATATTAGACTAGCTTAGTTGGCAATGGGTAATATAGAGCTCTAAAGAGATACTGAGGGATGGTTGAAATGGTTCAGATGTTGTGATCGACACAAAAGGAAAGCTGAAATAGCATCCTGAATAGGTGTGGTCTTTACTTAGCAGATCCTTGAACTGACTCCCTCAATAAATGCTGAATTACGCAAGGGAAGAATTATTTTTAAAAATCATAATTCCACAATGAAATGATGAAGAGGGCAAGGTTATCGCTGTAAGAAACCAGAAGGGCAGACAGCTGCTACCGAAATGTGGGGGAGTGCTGAGTCACTCTGCATTAAGTGCTGCCATAGTAACTATTTACCAGCTGGTTGGGAATGAGGAGAGACTGAAAAAACCTGAAATAAAAATCAGACAAGTTGCAGCTTGAAATATACTGCAGATCTTTTTAAAAGATTTAACAGAATGGAACACATCCTAAGGTTTTCCATATTAGTGTTACTTGGGGTGAACAGATGACATTCGACTACTGGATAGACACATAAAAGCATTCAAGCAAGAAATAAGAAACTGATATTTCTTATCTGCTAAACTAATGTTACTGTACCTAATTGTGAGAACAAGCAGGAGCTGTTTTGGATTTGTTTACTCACAGGGATGTGTTATAGCACACATTGTCTGTAACCCAGGCCAGGCTGTAAAGGAACATGGAGTAGAGGGTTCCTCTAGCAGTAACAGGTTTGGGGCTGAATTGGAAAACTTGACATAGTTTAGAGAAGGGTATAAGCTCAGGTTCCTTGGCAGTTATTTTCTGATGTTGTCCTCTGCTCTGGCTATTAAGAAGATTGCTGTTGGCCTGTGTCTGTGGCTTACGTTTCACGATGGCTGAAAGTACGTCCTCTGCAGGAGACACAGCTCTGTGGTGTAGTAGCAACTTGAGGCTCTTCTGTGACTCGTAAGATTCTGAGTGGTTTCTTACTGTGGAAAATTTCAGCAGCATCATGACAGATGTCTGTCACCGTGACACCTCCAAAGACAAAATCTCCATTACTATCATCCCAGATGATGGACACTTAAGTGAGAGCACTTAAACTGGCTGCTGCTGAGGTGTGGACAGCTTCAGAAAATGGAGTAGCTGGGCCTTTTGATAACCAATTGGGCCAAGTTTGCCGCGGGGTCTAGTGTACAGAGAAGCAGAAAGCTATTGAAGGTTTTAAAGGCAAGAATTAGAAAAGGGCTCATGAGAACTTTGCAGAGAGGCAGGAAGTTTGTGGTGAAACACAGGAAGTCACTTGTCTTTTTTTAATCTGCATAGAGATTGGAGGAGCTGCTGCAGGAGACGGTGAGGTCAGGAAAGCTGCTCTTTGCAGAGCATAGGCAGACACCTCACAGCTCCCCAGAGCAAGGGCATGGAGGTCCCAGTGGTATTTGTTGTGTCAATGATCTTCACTCCTCCTATGGCAGATGGAGGAAAGGTGTTTTCAGGCCTCGTTGTGCAACTGTGTGTGCAAATCTGATTGCTGTAAACTTACTTAGTGGAGTTCTGGGAGCTGGTACACTTCAGCCAGTTTCTACTGGTCTCTCAGCTTCCCTAAGGAAGTATTATTCAAAAAGGTCTGTCTCCCAAAAGACCAGAGATCCCATATCACTAGGGCAACTTAATTTTGTCCTATCAGTGAGCTTCAGTGTTGTCACTTCTAGCTAACAAGTTTTCAGGAGCCCAGAAGCTGGGCTTGACAAATGGCACTGGGTGGTTCCGTGAGAAGTCTGGGCTTGCATAGGCACGGGGACTGTAGGAGCTGGGTAGCCTGCAGAAGATGAGACATGCTAACAGCCTTCCAACACAAAATTTGCTGCGAGGAGGAAGGTAAAAAGTGGGGTAGAAACTGTTCTTCCTCATCGAGAAAGATGGTTCTTCCTGGTTGTAGGAATAGGCTAGATAAAAGCTCTTAAGATAGGTAGCACAGTATTTACTCTGTAATCTATTTTACTCTTCAGTAAAATAGTTTGCAGTAGATATGATTTTTGCCAAGTCCTATTTTATAGCTGTTTTATTTGATTTTATGACACCAGGTGAAGCTGAAGTCACAGTTGCTGCAGGTTGTAGAGGCACTTACTGCGAGAACTGTAGTCTGAGGAGCCAGATACAGTTGTCTTTGGTTCCCAGCTCACTTCTTAGCATGCTTAATGAGGGTTTTCTTCTTTGAGATATTGAAAGCCCAATAGCCCTTGGGTAAAATGGATGCGGCAATTTTCTAATAGCTTTCAGGAGTGGGCAGTGATGACTAAAATTGATGTCACTTGTGTTAGTGTCAGCTGCTGGTCCTCTGTATTAGGAAATTTTTCAAAGTCCTTTTCATAGTGAATCAGAAGGAAACCCCATTGTGAAAACTTGTTTGCCATGAAGTGGAAATTCTTCATTTATATCAACCTCAATCTTACCTTTAAAAAAACCAAAAGCCTTTATCTTCAAAGGAAATCATGTCCTGGACAGCTGTAATCATACCTGAACTAGTGCTAATTCCTGGTACGGGCAGGGAATTTTTTCTGATGTATCTTGGTCTATGCTCACAAAGAGTTAATCAGCTGGCTATCACACTTTGAGCAAGCAGTTCTGCCTGCTTTGCAGATCTGCCGCATCAGTCACGCAAAAGGCTGGAAAGACGCGGTCTTCAACCTCTTCCCACTCCTGTCCTGCTTACCCCTGTGAGTGCCAGGGGGATGGGAGATGTCTCGCCGCTGTTGCAGCCCTTTTAAAGCCTTTTTCTGCAAAGCCCTTCTCGTACCATGGAGTGTGGAGATTAGTTTTTCTGCAACCAGCTTTTTCAGGGAAAGATGGAATCGCTAAGAACAGAAATCTGCTATTCCCCCAATGTATTTAGCATCACACACACAGTTTGCCTCCTTTCTTTTAAGTAGCCATTAACTGTATTTTAAGATGTTAAAGTATCTTGAAGCAACGCCGATCCGTCTTGTGGGCACCACTCATGAAGCCGCAGGTATTTCAGCATCTCTGATGGTCAGGGTTTTTAGGACCACTCCTGTGCAGGTCACCGTCCAGCTGCAATTTCATCGGCCGAAGGTGAAATGACGGCCATTGCGGAATAAAGTTTCTCCCCTTCCCCTCCCTCCTCCCCCTGCTGATGCTCTTGGCCCTTCCGAGGGGAAGGGATGCTCTTGCACACCGGCCAGCCGCGTCCCCCCTTTTAAGACGGAGCTGGAGGGCTCGGCAGGATGGGGAGAGGAGGAGGAGGGTTGCTAAAAATGCCGCCCTATGCTGGGGAAGGTGCGGGAGCGCGCAGGGAGCGCGCCGCAGTGCGTGGCTGCAGGGAGCGGCTGCAGGGATGCTCGCCCCGCTCCTGGGCTCCGTGGGCTCCGGCTGGCTGCTGCTGGGTGAGTGCCCCCCCAAAACCGCCTCAGCATTTGGGATTCACCCCCCACGCCCCCCTCACCCCCGCTGTTTCCCAGCTCCTTTCCCTGCAGCGTGGGGGGGGCCCGCCCGCGGGGTGAGGGTATTTCCAGCGCTTTGAAGGGAAAAGGCAGGCAGGAGCGCGCCCCGAATAGCAAAGATGGAAATGTGATCTGCTGCATGCGTGCGACCCCAAAGCCGGCACAATGCGATGCTATTGCGGCGCGATGGAGCGAGCTCAGCGGCACGCCTTACGTAATTTCTCCCAAATCACCCTGCCAGTTTCTTCCCCTGGTCCATCTTTGACAGATTTATTTTATTATTCTTAGAGTGCTTTGTTTGCAGTGGCTGTGTGAAATGGGGCAGCGCACCTGGCTGTGCGTGTGTCTGCGTTACTGCTTCCGGGCAGGGGGTGACCGTGAATCCCATCGCTTTGTGGGCAGGCGGTAGCGAGTCAAAGTGGGTCTGGACTAGAAAATTACCCCAAGTCTGAAATAGCTGGTCCTCTGTATGGTATTTAAAGGTTCAGCTTGAAATGTTCCGCTGCACTGATTTGAAACTGAGTCCTTTGAATGTGTGTGAAGTGTCTTTTCTAAGGAAAGGTAACATTCAGTGTCTGTGCCGTTTCCCCCTTAAAACAGCTTTCCTCTAGGCAAGCAGACTTCCAATGGGAAGAAATACAAAGGGGAAAATAATTTTAAAAGACAGCATCTTTGCATCATTAGATAAATATTCAGGGTGGGGGAGGAAGTGCCAGGAATGGAAAGCATCGTAATTATTTATGTTTGTACCTGCTTGCTATTTTTGATTATGAAAAGGGATGTTTCACATTTTAAAAAATGGGAACCTAATATCACTGGCCTGAATTTTGACTCTGAAAATATCCTGGTGGCTCCCATTAAAGTCAGTGAGCTTACAGCTGCTTATATCAGCAGCTTGAATCAGCTGCTTTTGAACTGTAGCAAAACTCATGCAGTGCAATTATGGCCCAGAGGGAACTATGTGGGTGAATCAGAAATCAGGACTTGGCTCAGAGGCTGCAGGCGAGTGTTCGTTACAGTATTTTGGGCCCCAAGGCCCCAGGGACTGCTCTGAGCTGTGTTACTGGATGCACTGGGTTTATTTATGACATCAGGAGGAAAACTGGGCCCCCTGGGAATGGGTCCCCAGTGCGAGCTCCTGCTCTCAGGCCTCCATGTCCACCCTGGCATATGCATCCCTGTGCCTCCCATCTCGGTGTTTCCTCTGCTGCATCCAAATGCATCCCCTTTGCACATCCAGGCACGCCAAAGTATGTGTCTGTTCAGGTGCGGCTCTGACTTGTGGCCTCCCTTAATGCCCTGCTCATTTTATTTTAGTGTGGACATGACTTTACCCTAATGTTTTGATCTACAGAACAGGTGCCCTCAGAAGATAGATGCGCTGCTGTCGCCGTTTGCAGCAGCGCTCTCAGCAGCAGCCGAGATGTACATCGGCACAGGGCATCTATGGGACATGGATCCCACCGGGAAGGCGAGGGCTCTGCCTGACCCAGCAACGTGGCCTTTGCTCAGCCCCGTGCCTGTGGTTGCTGCTCTCATGCATGGTCTCTGTTTTCTGGTGGCTCCATCCCATTAGACACCACTCTGTGCTGCAAAGGAGTCACTGTAGCTGTGCTGATTTATTGAACAAGGGGCTCCTTGGCCATTACAGCCCACTTGTTGATTTTAAATTAATTTCTGGCATCGTTACAAGGGTTTTGACTAGTTGAGAACAGGTCTGCAATGCTCACCTCATGAAACAAAGGTAGAATTCGGAGAAAGACAAAGGTAATTATTTCCTAACGTGTAGACTTGGATGGTCTGAGGGATGCTCAGAGTGGTATAGTAAAATAAAACAACCCAACCTACCTAACAACAAATTCCCCCAGGGATTTGCACATTAGGCTGGCTTGGTTGAAGCAGGATGAGGTTACAGTTTGCTTGCTCCTCTCCTCTTGAGTAAAAGTAGAAATCCCAGAGGCCTTCGCTCTCCTTCTTTCTCCTCTGCGCTCTCCTTCTTTCTCCTCTTCGCTCTCCTTCTTTCTCCTTGCCCACCCTGTCAGTCCTGTCCTCCAGTGAGGAAGAGGAGGGTTTGCTCTCCTGACTCCTGGCAGCTGCTGGAGGCCCCAGTGGGTGCCTGCACCCGTGTGCGGAGGCACAAGAAGGGAATTCTGCCATCTCGGTGTCCCTTCTCCCCACCAGCACATCTCCAAATATTTCTCAGCACATGTTTGCAGAGGAAGCAGGAGGTTCATCTGCTGTTGCAGTAGAGTTCTACTGTCCCACGGCCAGCTCTTGCGTTCTGACACAGGGCTCCCTGAGGGTGCCCTGAAATTCAGGTCTCTGGATAAGAAATATTTCCTGCTGTGCTTTCTGTACAAAACGGAGCAGATGCCCGGGGCTGCTCAGCTCAGCCCATGGAGTGCTGGCTGCTGCACAAGAGGCAAAGCCTGTGATACTTGATGAGGTATATTTAGTCGCTTTTATTCTCCATCCCTCTATTACTGCTCCATTTAAACAATTGCTAGATGCCATCCAAAGGAAGGAGTAAATGTATTTGGATTTCCCTGCTTGCTTGCAGGGAAAGACAGCATGTAGCAATTTTTCTCTGCTGCTCTGGACTAATCTAGACATTTATTTGATTCTTGTCTCCACGCTACTATGGATATTACAAATATACTCAAGTAATGAAAAGAAGGGAAAAGCTTTGAAGGCAGATGGTAAACCAAATTAACCAAATACCCACAGAAATAGGGAAGCTGACTTGGGAGCAAGCCAGGAACAGGGAAATACAATATTACATGAGTAAGGGTATAATCGCTGTTGTTTTGATGTCCAAACACTGCAGAGCACCATGGGGTTTAAACCTTTCATTGTTGTTATATTTCTGAGAGATCTTTGCGAGAAATACCAGCATCTTCTTCCTTTATCCCTGTGGAGTTACAACCAAGCACCTGAACAACTTGTAGGTAACTAGAGGCCAGTCTGGATGAGGCCGAAGAGGTGATGGTAGGTAACGAGACACAGGCATTTGCCTCCTGACAGATGCACAGGCATCGAGGGCAGCTTTTTTCCCTGTGGCTTTTTTCTTGGCTTTGCTAGATTATTTCTTCATACGGACCCCAAAAAACCTAATTGACTTAATTGCCCTCTTTCTGATCAGAAATGAACAGGAAAGAACAACATCTATTAATACAGTTTAAGTGCTCTCTGCATGCGCTCTTTGGTGATGGATCAATACAAGTAATGAGTTTCTTCCATCACTGCTATTTATGTCTCTTGTGCTACCATGCAAAGCCAAAGCCCTGCAGGTCCTTGGCACCGGGGTCCCATCTGTCCCTGCCACCATCCCTGCCAGGCTGCGGGTGCCAGGAGCATGGGTGGCTCCGAGGAAGGCTGCCTGCAGCGCTCCGTTCCTGCAGCCCTCCTGCCTTGTCCCTGCTGGAGAAGGTACTGGTGTCCAAATTGCTTCGGCCTCTCTCCTCCTCTCCCTCTGAATGGGAGGGCTTACAGAGCTCCCGAACCCAGGTACCCTCATGCCCTGAGAACTAGTCAAACGCAGTGGAGTAAGGTGTACTAGAGAGCACGTGGCTTTAAAATATGAATAAATGTGCTTGAAATATATCTGTAAAATCCATGAAACCCCAGTGGGAGCTCTCGCTCTCCTTTCTGTGCCTTCCTGCAGTTTGCTATGAGCCGTGCCTGCCCCTCCAGGGCCTTTTCTTCCCCAACGTACTGATTCAGAGTCTTTGCAAATCCTTTTTCAGAGACTCCGAGGAACTTAGTGTTGATACCGCATAGCATGATGTGAGTAAATGTTTTGCTGGGCTCGGACTGATTGCCGTAGTGTGCTATCAGCGCTTATGGATGACAAGTCATTCACTGTGTCAAATCCTCCTTCTGCCTGGAGCCTTCAAAGTGAGCTGTGGCCGGTGGGGAGGCAGGCGAGGCCGAGGGAGGGAGGGGGCCGGAGCCTTTGCCTGATTCTGCTTCTTCCTTATATAGGAAGATATAGGTATGTACATAGAGACAATTATAAATATTTTATCATTCTACTGGAGACTGCACTATGGAAAACTTGGTGGCTGGTGATGAGAAAGGAGATGAGCTCATCACTGAGACGAGTGGGGATTTTTAGGCAGGAAGGGTTTCAAAGCCGCAGGGGTAGTTCAGCCCCCTGGGCCATCCCGCAGGGCCCTGGAGCTGGTCTCCACGCTCACTCCTGCAGCTGTGCTTCGCCCACTCTTTACTTGCTGCTTGGGCTTTTACAAGCAGTGATGTAGGTACAACGTGTAGCAGATACTTTGGAAAAGTATGGGTAAAAATGCAACCCCTGCCTGGCACGGGCTGAGTTCACGGCACGCTTTGGCAAGACCCTGCCAAAGGTGCTGATTCTCCCACAAAACCCAAGCATTGCACTTGCTGTCCCTCTTAGCCACACAAGGTGCTTTTCAGTCTTCTGTGCTGCGTGGTATACCACTCTCAAAAATATAGAAAGAAGATAAATCCAACCACCTTGTCCAAGTCATTTTCTTTTGCGCCATGGGAAAAAAGTGTCACTTGTCAAAAAAAAGTATCATTCAGTGGAAATCACCATCTTGTTAGGAAACCCCCAATTAAGGGAGGAAAAGTCTTTATATTTAGACCGGTGTGCTATGGTGTTGCAAGACTGCAGCTCACATTTCCATTTGCTCAACAGTGTGGCTGCTGTGGTGTAGATACAATCTCAGAATCACCACGTGTAAACTACAGTGAACATTTTCCATTTCATCGCTGCAAAATCAGTGTTGGAAGGGTTGGCCTTGGTGAGGCCAACGGGCTCCAGAGATACCTGGGGTTTCTTACGTGGCTTTGCTCACTGAGGTCAGCCATGTCGGCACAGGGAGCAGCAATTCCTGTCCGATGGGAATGCTGCACAAGTGGTCAGATGCTGGGTGATTCGGAAAAATAACAACCCCAGAGAAGGGTCTTTCATCCACTGTTGCCTGTGGCAGAGGTGGTTACCTGTATAAGCTCATCTTCTAGTGGCCAAACTCCAAGACCACCTTCACCACTCTCACTGCTGAGGGTTTTAGTGATGGTAGGAAGGAGGGGAGCACCAGTTCCATGACAAGGAATGGACACCTGGATGCTTCATCTGGACATCTGGGGTTGTGCTTTGACCACAGATGAAGGATGGTTGCCTTCAAGGCTATCAGCCATATTGTGGTCACTGCAAAGGCTGAGTTGCATCTTCAGGTCCAGAAGGTCAAGCACTGAGGTGGCAGGACATGGTGTGGGGTGCCACCTTGCCTGGCCCTTCAGCAGATGTGTGACTCTCCCTGCTGCAAGCACACTTCCACTTTGGAAAGTTGTTCTAGGAACTTTTGCTCCAAAATCTTCCAAGTTTCAGTTCAGATTTGCTTATGACTAACCTAGATCCTGCTTGTTTGGATGCCAGCGTGATGTCTCAGCCAAGCCATTTGCTTTGCACCGCTGTTTCCTTCCTGACCCACAGCCCAGCCTCCTCTCTGAAACCATTGCCCATGTGGGCCCACCTTGGTCCTGGGGCCAGGTCCCCTCCTCAGCCTGGCGGGCAGCCATGGAAAGGATGGGGTTCTCCTGCTGTGGAGAGTGCAGGCAGAGCATGGCTAGGTGCAGAGGGGACCATGGCTCCCTTTGGGCCACCACTTGATCTGTTGTTGGATGAAAAGCTGTGCAGCCTTCCTTCCCTGGGCCAGGCAAGCCAAGCCACTGAGTTTGCTCATGGCTGAGAAGGAAAGGACCTAAAATGACCTTTCCTTCTCCCACTAGCCATCGAGAAATTGAGGCTGTGTTGCCCCCATGCACAAGCAAGAGCAGCCCCTGGGCTGTGCCCCGTGCGGGCTGGCGATGGGGCCAGGGGAAAGATGGAGGCTCTGGACCGGCCCCTTGGGGAAGGATGTGCGAGTGCCTCTGCATGGCAAGGGCCAGAGCCATGCTCCCCTCTGCCTCCAGAGCACCAAGCAGCTCCTTTCCTAGGGCTACCAAACCCCTAAAATTGACTCAGTGAGCAGCACGGGCATTGCTGTGATCACCAGCGTGGCCCAGTCGCTGCTAGATGGCACCAGCTGAGAGCCGCAGCTGGGGAATGCACTGAGGTGGTTGCTAAACTGGGATTATTATTTTCTTTTTTTTCCCCAAGGGCAAGTATGAGCTGGTCAGCACAGGAGCCAACGTTGAAATTGCTAAGCTGACTTAACTTTTTTTTTTTTTCTCTTTGAAGAAGTATCTAGAGAGAGTGTAAATCATCTTGTGGTTGATTTAAATGAATTGGATGCGATCGAAGCCAAACTTGCACTGAAATGACAAGAGATGTGAATGATGTGGATTTACACGTCTTTTCTGCAGAGACCAGTATCTGGGAATAAAAAGTGGAAGGAATGTTATTTAGAGCTTGTTTCAAGCTTCTTTCAAATGGTGGAGGGAAAAAAAAAAGACAGATATATTAGAACCCCTTTTGAAATGTTAAATGTATTTTACTTATATTTTACCGTTCGGTTTTGGGTAAAACCACTCGCCGTAACTCTTAGGAATCAGCTGGGGTTTTGGGGACACTGGGAGAGGGATCCCCAGGGACCTTCCTCCCTCCGCCTCTGTGGAATGCCCAAGTCCTGGTTTTATTCTGCCTGAAAAGGGTTCTTTTTTTTTTTTTTTGTGCCCGCCGCCTCTCCCCAGCCAGGCAAATCCCAGCAGCTGAGAGGCTGCTGAGGGTGGTGTGATGCTCTGACCTGCCAACAACAATTCAGGGCTGTGTTTCCTTTCGGAAAAAGGCATTTGCATATCCTCTATTCCCTTCATTTAGTCAAAAACATTTGAAAAGGCAAAGCTCTGGGTCACTGAGGCTGAAGAATGAGCTGTCTGAGAGCCTCCCCCCACCTTAACTCTTTGAAACCTTGCTCCAAGTGTCTGAGATTCTTAAAAATATTCTTAAAATATCCAGAAAGGAGGATTTAAGGGCTGTTTTTGCAGCAGGGAAGGGAGCTGGGGATGGGGAAAAGCCTTGACAGCAAGGAGGCAGCGGAAGGGTGCCATATATCTCTGAACTGAAAATTCGCTTATGTGCCGCCATAGACAGACTTGGGGAGAGTTTGTAAAAGTTAGCAGGGACAGAAACACCTTCATGAGGGCTTGAAAATATCTGGGAAAATAGGAGAGCTTTTACAGGAGTGTTACAGCAGTGCCAGGCACAGAAACGTACAGCGTGCTGCAGGGTGTGAAAACCAGAAAGTGGAACCGAGGAGAAACAAAAATACAAATAACCCCATTGCTGCTTAGGTTAACAAAATCCCCAAACCCCCCTAAAGCAAGAGCAAAGATCCTGAAACACAAACCAAGTGTTTAAAAACGTTCAAACAACGTAACCACGTGTTTTCACTGTCAGAAGGAGAGAAAGTTTCAGTGAAGTATTTAACTTTGAATATTTAAGGACATCTCAAACCACAGCCCGACCACAGCTTTCTCAAAACCCTGCTGTGAGACGATGCCAATCCCCCCCCTGCTTTTCCCCTCATTTTCCAGCCCAGTGCCAGGCCCTGGCTGCTGGGGGTGCAGGAGCGGGGTGCGGGCTGTGGTTGGGGTCTGGGGGTGGTGGGTGCCAGCCCCATTGACACACCAGGATGCAGAAGGGGGTCCCTGGGACCAGGGCAGGATATGGCCCCTGCACCTCCCTGCGTGCCACACCCGCCGTGCTCAGCTGCAAAATGGAGCCGCTGCTTCTGGACGCCTTTAAACTGGAGGATGACAGCTGGGAAGAGCTGCGTAAGCAATAAAATCATCATCGTGGGTTTATTTTTGTTCCTTTGCCATCCCGTTGGTGTCCTTGTGGTGTAAGGAAATGGAGGGCTAAAGGGAGAGGAGGCAGAAACACTTGCCTGGTAGTTTCACGGTAATGTTCTTAATTATTGAATTAATCCTCTATTCACGCAGCATGTTTCCTTCCTGCTGCTCTCTGTAAATGGTCAAAAATATATACTGTGTAATCAACACAGGCATAATATGTCACCAAAAGTCACAGACAGGAAAAATTGACTGCTAAAAAGAAACATGAGGGAGTAAAGTTCCCCCATCTTTGACGTGACTTTCATTATTTTAATTGTGGCTGGGTTTTATTTCTAGTCGCAGCAGGATTTTCCGTAGATGGGCCTTAAGGCACGTAGAGATACTGTTGGCAGATTTCTGTTCGGTAACGAAAGCTGTGGCCCTGGGTTATGGGAATGTCCTGAAAGACGAAGCAGCCGTTTTTATTGAGTTATCCTCAGAATTTCGAAGTGCCGTGTGGGACTCTGGGCTGTGGAGCGATGAAAGCCCAGGAGCTCGCGGGCCGGCTCCGGCTCCGAGCCCGGTGTGGTTTCCTGGTGGTACAGCCTGGGTTAGCTGCTCTGATGGCTCTGCATCCTCCTGGCCATAAGCATCACTCTGGTTAGAATTCAACCTTAATCTGTGTTTCTCATTCATTTTGATAAACCATAAAAGCACAGAGGATTCAGTACGTTACTCTCTCTTACGGTACTCTTCTTCCACGTTGTGTTTGACTGTGAGCATTAAAAGCTCTGTGATTTACTGATACACCTTCTTTTTTTTTTTCCCCCTGGACAGGTGAGGTCTCAGCCAAATCCCATAAAAGTCCTTTGAAGTCTTTCCATTGATTTCACTGGTAGTTGGATCTCACTGGGGTTTAGACTGAGCCGTAATCAGCACAAAGGGTGAAGTCTTATTTCCTTTGTACTTGCAGAGTACAAACCTCCCCACTACCTAACGCGCTAAGGTGAGGGTCAGTTTGGGGCAGTTTTCTACAGAAGCAGAAGTCGCTTGAGTCCTGGTTTGAAGCACAAAGAGCTTTGTCACTCCTCTTGCCTTGGCCGGGTCCTGGGTGCTCAGCGCCTCGGGGCTCAGCCCCGCCAGCCCCATGTTCTGCAGAGCACAGAGAATCCATCTGTGGGAGGATCGGATGCATGCTTGAAGTGTCCTCCAGGTTCCAGCGCCAAAGGCTCTTAGAGCAAAGCCCTGTTTATGGCGAACGGCGTGCTTTCCCTTGGCTACGTGTCCAAAAAAGGGGGCTGCCTTCCCATAAAATGCTCTCCCGGTTACTCTGCTCTGCAAATCAGCTGGCAGAAAACACTGGGTCATTAGGGAAGCTTTTATTCTGCATATTGCTTAAGAGTGTTCTTATGTCCACCTTCCCCTAATGTAGGAAGCCTAAACCCAGTTTTCTCCCTTTGCTCCGTCTCGTGTCTCTCCTATGGTTATTCCAGCAAGCGAGTCCTTACGCTGTCTCTACGTGCAACGAAAGCAAGACAAGAGAAAGGGAATAACTGCTCAGGGTATTTACCGGGGAGGTGGAATGGCCTGAAGCTGTCCTAAAACCTTTGTTTCACTGAAGGCCTCCACCTATGCTGAGGAGATATCACCCGCTGTCATCTCCACGGAGGCAGGCAAGAGCATCCATTACCGCTGGGTGCTTGAAAGAAAACCTGACAGGAGGCTGTAGCGGGGTGGGGGTCGGCCTCTTCTCCCTGGTAATGGGCAACAGGACAAGGGGAAATGGCCTCAAGTTGTGCCAGGGCAGGTTTAGGTTGGACATTAGGAAAAATTTCTTCACAGAAAGGGTTGTCAGGCACCGGAATGGGCTGCCCAGGGAAGTGGTGGAGTCCCCATCCCTGGGGGGATTTAAAAGCCGGGCAGACGAGGTGCTTAGGGCCAGGGTTTAGTGGTGGGATGGCAGGGGTAGGGGAATGGTTGGGCTGGATGATCTTAAAGGTCTTTTCCAACCTAAACGATTCTATGATTCTCTTATAAATAGATGTGTCAGAGTAGCTTGGTTTTAATCCGATATTTATTGAAAATCAGCATTCCCACATCCCCTCTGGAGCGCTCCATCACGAACACAGCTGTGTTGTATCCATAGGCTACAGGTACTCAAGTACCCAGCCAGCCTGGGGCTGCTCACACACCTGGAATATTTTCCCAACTACAAAGTTTCTGTGGAGCTGTGGCTCACAAGGAATGAAGGGGCAAGAACCTGAGCTGGTGAACATTGCTGAGGTCCCATTAAGCCAGCACCGTGATGCTGATTTACACTTGCAGACCATTTAGGCCAGTACTCCCTGCCTTACCCTGGCAAATTTATGAATTGAGCCTGATTGCAGAATACCCACATCTGAGCCAAAGGAGTGCCCTTCGCCAAGCCTGCCCGAAATCTCATTAAATACTCTCTTCATTCATGAGTGTTAAGTGTCCTTTGAGAATTCTCCATCCTGCACTCCCAGTGCACAACTTCACAAGTGCAATTTAGGACAGGTCAGACGGAAACTTTTTTAACTGTGGTAACAGTGAAAGAGAGTTCAGACAGCGCCTCCCCCTCTGCTCCCCCCTGCCCTGCCAAGCAATTGCAGAGGTCCAGCCTACGTAGGGTTCCAGGGAAAAAAAGAAAGAGGTGAGGAAAAAAATAATTTCCGTATTAACAAAGCCAGGTATCCATCCCGGAGGGGTGGACACCCCGAGTGCTTTGCTAACTGCCACAGTTCTAAGAAGGGGTGGACCAGTAAATAACAGGGCAGACTGGGGTGAGGCTGGTGGTGGGGCCCGGGGGGGGCGGCCCGCCCAGCGTTATCTCAGCTCAGAAGCGGGGAGTGGGAAGCAAGCAGAGTCTGTCGGCTTTCGGTTGGAAGGAATGTTCTTTTAGTTAGGATAAATGTCTTAGCCAGACCTCTCGAATCTTAAATATTAATTATTTTGCCACCACAAACGAACGGGTTTGGTTTTGTTATTACTGGTGTAAATTAATAAAACCTGGTTTTGGCTCAAATGCCAGTTTTTTTCTTTGCTTTTAATATATGTAACAATGTAAGGATGATGTTGGCAACAGTTACTCTCCTTTATTGAGTCAGATGATTCACATTTATTCTACTCTATCTGTGAAGTTTCTAATTTAGCAGACTGGGACTGGCAATGCAGACTTTCTCAGTGTCAGAAACTTCACTTTTTGATGACTTTTCTGAAAGGGGGGGGGGGGGGGGGAATGAAATGCTGCCTTTCATTTTAAATGGAGCATTTGCAGGAAGGCTTTGCAGTTTTAGATCCAAAAGCCTTTGCCTCCAGCCTGTTAGGAGCCGTAAGGCTTCCAGCGTGACGAGGAGAAGTGCCAAACCATGGAATATTCAGTAGGAGAAGGGGTGAGTTTTGCCCATCTGCCAGGAGCTGGGATAAGGCTCCCACCGCTGGGATGCGGAGCCTCCAGTGCCTCAAGGGTTACACCGGGGCTCTGCTGCTGCCGCCCTAATGCAGCCTAAGCCGATATTAGCCCAGCTTAACTTCTTTGGGCAGTTTGCAGCTGGGAAGGGGGTGGGACGCCCGGAGTCAGCAGTTCCCAACGGGAGCCCCAGCCATGAGCTGAACAAAACACAACCCCCAGAAAGGGGTGGGAGGTGCTGTGGGAGACCCCTCTGTGCAGAGAGGGACCCCACGGGAAAAGGGGGGGTCTCAGCTGCGTTGCTGGGTGTTGCGGTGTGGGGGGAGCCCCGGGTGGCTGGCGGGACGGGGCTGAAGCACCAGTACCAGTTTGTGGCTTTGGCAGTTCCCTGTTGTTTCCGATGTTTCCAACGGCTTTGGGGGGGCGTGGGGAAGCTGCTGCCC
>NW_009258542.1:2050496-2054141 GCF_000687185.1 Egretta garzetta
TCCGGCCCCCTCCCAGGCATCCCTGTGGGCTCAGCGGTGACAGCAGCTCTGCCTGCACCCTGGAGATGGAGGCTGGTTTCTGGAGCTACCCCAGGGAGGCCTTCATTCCCTAAAACCTCCTGGCCCCACACATCAGGGCTTGCTTCCGACAGCAGGAGCTCTGCAGAGACCGGCACACTCGTTTCATCGTGGTTGGCACCCCACGGGTTTCTAGGCTTTCTGCATGTTGAGTTTCAGCTGCCCAGGCTTTGAGGTAGGCTCTTGGTGATGGACACTGCTGTCCCTGGGATCTCCAGATGCTGGTGACCGACGCGTGCCTTTGCCAAAGCTGGCCAGCAGCTGGGGGTTAGAGGCGTTAAATGTTCTGCATGATGCGGTTCCTCATCAAGCGCTGGGGACTCACGCCTCCTTCAAGCACACAACCAAATGCATGCTCCATCCACGTGCAAAGAGCCTGCCGGTGCGTGGGGTGCAAAGGCTGATGGGGTGTATGCCGATGGGGTGTACCCTGGTGTCAGGCACAGGGCAGGGAAACCTTCTCAGCAGGCGTGCCCACTGGGCATCGAGTGTGGTTTCTTGCTTGCCATGTTGCGTTAGTGCGTGCCCATCCCTGGTGTGTCCCATCCTTTGGCGTGATGGGGACAGGCTGGGTTGGGGATGTGAAGAGGATGCTTTTGGGGGTTTCGGAGAAGCTCCTGGGGGGTCCCTGCTTGTTCCTGGTGGTTATAGCATGGTGGGTCGGGCACGGCTGCTCAGTACAGCTGCTGGGGTGGCTGTGTGCAGCTGCAGGGCCCCCTTGGAAAAACCTGCAGACACCAAACATGGTTATTTGCTGTTTTCCAGCGCAGTGAGAGCAGTTCCTAATGCGGTGACTATTTCTGCAGTGAACGGTCTGTTTTTACTGGCTTCGCATGCAAGAGAGCAATGTAAAGTTTGTGTCGCTTTAAAAGCACGGTGATAATTCTCGCATGCAGAAAATTCGCAGAGATTGTTTTGAGAAGCTCTGGCTGCTTGCGGGCACCGTGTTTTGGTGATGACCGTCGGCTGCTGGCGCAGGGCCCAGGCAGGCAGAGGGCACAGCGGGAGCGGGCAAGGCTGCTGCCCCACGCTTCGGCCGCCCATCCCTCGCCACCGGTGGCCAGCCTGCAGCACAGGAGGCAGTTGCATCCCTTCAGGTCTTTTGGCACGTGACCTGCCTCTTTCCTAACCCTTCTTGCACTGCAGTGCCCCTTATTGCACTGCAAGGTTGCCAAATAAGCCTTGAGCGACTTTCAAAGCCTTCCTTGGCTGCTAGGTTTTTTTGCGATAAAGCCTGGGCCCGGTTCAGGCAGTCACGTTACCTGTGCACAGGGTCTGGATAAAACCCTGCTCTCTCCAGGTGTCCTTAGGCCTTTGGGGTCCCCTCACTCCTTCCCATCTGCGTGGACAGGGCCCTTCAGAAAAGCACTGCAACTTGCAGGGCGCTTGATTGGTAATTAACCTGGTCTAATTATAGGCAGCTTACTGTAAGTGAGGGATACAACCGTATTTATTACAGTTAGATCATGACACAACTGTTACTTTTTCTTTAAGCCCCCATTTTCGATGTCATTTTCTAGTTTCAGATTTCCAGCGTGACCGTCATGACGCCGTCTTCACGGGCACACATTTGACACAGGGCTGGCAGGGGGCTGCTCGTTGTTCATACGGCTCTGCTTTTACCGCGGTGGCAGGTCAGCAAGTTTTGGAGCTCTTCAAGCTGTAATACTGGCTTAGAGAGAATTGCTCCTTACAATAAAGGCAGTGCTTAGCTGTTACACGGTACAAGCTAGCAGGGCTCAGCCTCGGTCTACGTCTTCTGCAGGGGCAGATGAACATCTGCGGTGCGATACTGCCTGGGCAGCATCCTGCAGACTGCAAGGGGCCTGATTGCCAGAATCTTCACGTCTGGAGGCAATGCCAGCCACAGTTTGGCGCCCTTGGCCCTGCTGCAAATGCTTTCTAAGTAACTGTTGATATTGCAGAAGGCAACGCAAAATTGAAATTTGACCAAATAAGAGTTTCAGTCCAGTCTGAGCTGTCAGCGAAACAATGCAGGCTAACGCATGGCTGGGACGTGGTGTACAAAGTGTTCCTGTTTTTTCCTATCCCCCGCAGGACTAGGGCTGAGCATGCAGCATGCCGTTGCGTCGTCTCTTAAGTGTTACGGAAAGCCTTCTGTTACAAGTTTGTTTAGGTTTCGATGTCATTTTGGATAAGGCATTCCCAGGGCTGCCATAATTGCCTGAATATAAAGCAATGGCCCTGCAGGATGCTCGGAGTGTTATTCAGAAACCACTTTATTCTGATACTGCTGCCAAAAGAAAGAGCAGCAACAGGCCCAAAAAGGTTTGCAGCTGGATCAGTCCCCCTGCACCACTCCTGGGGCCGCTGCACAAATATTTGTGCTGGTGCCTGGGAAGGGCAGGGTGGGAGTGGGGCAGGGGCAGGCGGGAGGGCTCCTGCTGCAGGATGCTCGGAGTGTTATTCAGAAACCACTTTATTCTGATACTGCTGCCAAAAGAAAGAGCAGCAACAGGCCCAAAAAGGTTTGCAGCTGGATCAGTCCCCCTGCACCACTCCTGGGGCCGCTGCACAAATATTTGTGCTGGTGCCTGGGAAGGGCAGGGTGGGAGTGGGGCAGGGGCAGGCGGGAGGGCTCCTGGCCCTGGCAGGGCTCGTGCCCATGCGCTGAGGTTCCAGCATGGTTCCACCTGAGCCGTGCTGCTGCCAAGGGCTCCAGCTGCCCTCCCTGCGTGCCCGCTTCTGGCTCTGTTGTGGCACCGGTGCTTAGGATGCCACATGATCACCCCAGGCGGGGATTTGGTTGGAAACTACCATTTTTTCTGTTACTTCTGCGGAACAGTTAGTTTTGTGCCAGGTCAGTTGTCTGCTCTGGCCCGCAGCCACCTGTCCCAGGGGGGGCGTAAAGCAGAGGGGAGCACCGGCCGGTGAGGGGGGAGCCCCATGGCCCCGTCCAGCAGTGGTGTGGGTTTGGGTCACCCCATCCCGCTGTGCAAACAGCAAGCAGAAATGAAACATGCTGCAGTGTGTGCACGCAGTGGGAGAGCAGCCAGGGCCAGCTCCAGCCTTCTGGTGTCCCTTCAACCCTCCCGGTCACTGCCACTGGTCTCGCACACACTGACCGTGCAGACACGGCCAAGGGCAAGGTGGGAATGGTCACGGAGAGCTGAGCCGGGCTGGGAACTGGCAGCGTAGGGACCTGCCTGTGAGCCTGTCCTTGCCTGGCAGTGACCTGCTGTGGGGGCAGAGCAGAGCCAGCCCACAACAGCCAGGGCAATGCCTGCTCGTGTACCTGCTTCTTCCCTGCCTGGGCATGCAGGAGTGGAAAACGTCCTCCCAAATCTCCTTTTTCAATGTCCTAATTATTTAAGTGTTGATCTGCTTGAGGGGAGGAGGGCTCTGCAGAGGGACCTGGACAGGCCGGATCGATGGGCCAAGGCCAACTGTATGAGGTTCAATAGGGCCAAGTGCCGGGTCCTGCACTTTTGTCGCAACAACCCCATGCAGTGCTACAGGCTTGGGGGAGAGTGGCTGGAAAGCTGCCTGGTGGAAAAGGACCTGGGGGTACTGGTTGACAGCCGGCTGAATATGAGCCAGCAGTGT
>NW_009258542.1:2054555-2094957 GCF_000687185.1 Egretta garzetta
GATGAGGTGCTGAGGGACAGGGTTTAGTGGTGGGATGGCAGGGTTAGGTTAAAGGTTGGACTCAATGATCTCAAAGGTCTTTTCCAACCAAAGTGATTCTATGATTCTATGATTGATTCTATGAAATGGGAATTAGCAAGGTCTGTAGCTGAGCTTCCCCAGCCTGCTGCGGTTGGACACCCCCTTTTTTTCCCCCGCCACATCGGGCTGCCGGTCCCTGCACCTCTGCGTTGACCAGCACGGACGCTGCTGCAAAAACTTCAGGTTCCTGGGGTTCTTAACTGGACCGTGGCCTCTACAGGCAGTACTAAGGTTTGTTTAAATCCCATCAATATTTGAAGGCAAATGTCAAAGCTTTCCCTGGCAACAAGGCGTCAAGCTCTTTGCAGAGCACCTTCGTCTTTCCGCTCTGCAAAACTGGCTGTTGTGGGTGCAGCCGCCTTTTCCCTCGCCATTCAGGGCTTCGCTTTGTACTCTGCCCCAGATAACTATTTTTGTGCAATTATTTAAGCTGTTTGTTTGCTGCCTGTCACACAGCATTCAAGACCCATATAGTATATGGGACAATCGACCATCGATGTCACTAAAAAAATAAGAAACTCCACCTAAAAAAATCACACACACACCCCCCCTCAACAAAGCCCTTTCTTCACAAGAGTGGAGATTTACAAATGATCGTGGGTACCTCTGGGAAGTGGGGGAGCTTTGCAGATGCTCTGGAAGCAGCTTCCAGAACTGAACCCCAGCCCTCGGCAAGAACAGCACCGTGGTGCAACACGGGGACAGAAAACAGCCCCGCCTCAACGATGCCTGCGGGGCACGGCGCTTAAACGTGAGCCCCGGTGAACACGGACAGGGTTCACTGGTACCTGCATGCTTTGCCGTAAGGCGAAGGGGTAAATTCGCTCCTGCTTTAGCCAGCTCCCTGGGTTGCTCCCATGGCCTGTGCTGCCTGCGAGCCGAGGAAGCAGGCAGGATGCAGGCAGGGAAGGATCAGGCTGTGGTTTCCCCAGATGAAGCTCTGGAGCCCCTGAGCTGTTTTTGGCAGGGTTGTGTTGAGCGGTCCCGACAGAGTTGATGGCAAAAGACCAAAGAGCCAGAAAGCCGCATGGCTTCAGGGGTTTGCTTTTTCTTCTGGCTGGGTTGTGTTTAAACTTGGAGGAATCGCCCGAGCCTGCTTTGGGCAAGCACGCAGCAGCCATGCTGGCACGCGAGGGATGCAACCAGGAGGACAGCGGGTGCAAAAATATCCCAGGTGGATTTTGCCATCTAAGCTCTATCCTCTGTGACCACAGGCTGAGGTTTTTAGCCTGGTCAATGACACCTTCTCGCTGTGGTTCACCACGTGCTGGGGCTGGGTAACATTTTAAGGACATTTCGGCAGTTAGAGGAGCTTTTTTTGTCATGATGCAATTCATAGACTTCAGGGACAACAGAGCTCTGAGCCGTTGAGTTTTTCCCTTCTGGTAGGAAACTTAAAATACTCACACGGGCTTCCTAATGCTTCGTTATCCAGACGAGTGGCAGATTTGGACCAGGATCCCAGTCTCAGCTTTCCTGTACGTGTGAGTCACGGTGGCTTCAGAGTACTGCTGTGCCTGGGGGTACGAAAGGTATTTTTAGGTTGGTTCGCATCTGTGAGTGGTGTGAGGAGGTGTGGGACCAGGGGACGAAGCTTTCCAGGGGGTTTTGGCATCCGTGGCTGAAGAGGTGGACCCAACGCGGAGGGGTGAGCTGGCGGCGTGGCCCCTGCGTGGCGGCGAGCACAGGGCGTTTCCAGCCAGCCGGGCGGTGGGTTTTGCTCTCTGAACGTTACAAGTGTGTGAAGTAAGATCTCTGCACAGCCACTGAATTATTTATTGAATAATTTCTCTTGGCAAGGGACTGGTATGCTGTAGATATTTTAGATACTTTAAATACCTCTGTTTATGCGCGATTACTGTGCTCTGTCTGTAAAATTGGACTTTCAGCACATTGAGCTCCTTGTTAGCATTTTTTCCCTTTTTAGTGGATGCTTGCAAAGATCTTGTGTCTTGCAAATGCATTTCTCGGCAGCGCGGAGCAGGAGGGAGCGGAGGCCAGTGCCGTTCCTCTGGGTTGCTTGGAGATTCCCATCCTTTGTCTGCGCCTTGCCTTTGGCGTTGGGGTGGCTGGAGGGGGCTGCTGGGCCACCGGGGCCCCTGCACCCAGCGCTGGGCTCTGCCACCAGCTCGGTCCTGGGAGTCGCAGTGGAGCATGGTGCCGTGGTCGCACTGAGGAGGAGCCCGTGCTGGTCACACGCCAGATGCTTGGTGAGATGGGGTTTTTTACAGGAACACAGAGCAGGAGCATGACATGTCTCTGCAGTAACGCTGGTGGCACAAGCGTTAATCCTCAGTCACCCAGAGCAGAGGGAAATATTTATAAAAAATATTTTTTTATATATATATATATGTACACGCACATACAAGCATATACACCCACATATGTAGATACATGATTTTATGTGTATAAATATATGTGTATATAATAGTATCAAATCCTTTGGCAGCCTTCTCTCTGGGACAATTTTTCTGCACCAGGCATTTTTCTGCCTGCTTAAAAAATAGTCTCACTTACATCACCCGGCCAAGTTTATATCACGGCCCCAACCACGTGCTAAACTGGTCCCTTTCATTCGTCTCTGTCCTCTCCCCACAGTAACCGGAGGTCACATGGAAGCCTTGCCGGCTTCCTCGCTGTGAACTTTATTTGCCTTATTCCTCTCCAGCAGATCAAAGAGGCTTGACCCGGCTGTAAAGCCTTTTTCCATGGCAGATAACTGACCGGGGAGGGACAGCATGGGGGGGGGTGAGCGGGGAGGCAGTGGCACGGGGATGGTCCCTGCTGGCCTCACCGCAGCCCCGCATCTGCTTCCCGCGGCCCAGACACCCAGTTCGGGGTGCACCAAGCCCCGGGCCGGCTCCACCAGCATGAAAGCAATTGGAGCTAAAGAGGCTTATGTACCATTGAAACCTCGTTCTTTAATAGACTTGCTGGCAAATGGCCAGTTTAACGGATTGGACTGGTCCGATTCCCCAAGGAAGGGTATAAGGACATTTTACATTAGTAAAAATAAAATAGAAAAATTATAACCTGCTTTTATTACATTTCTTGCTCACTGGGCGATTCTCCAGTGTCCACTCCCTGGAGAGATGCCACAGTCCCCGGGGCACTGTGGGCCTCTCCTCCCTTGTTCCCTTGTTCGCTATCCATGCAAATAGATGTGCAACAGCAAATACGTATTCTGCATCCATCGCCTCTCACACCTCATGTTGTCTGAGTCCTGGCATAATAATCCAAAAAAAAGCATTTTTATCTTTAAACTGGTTCCTTTTTCTCTCTTTTTTTTTTTTTTTTGGTTTTGTTTTTTTCCTTCCCAATTATGACTCACTGAGTTGTAATGGAATGATAGTCAGTGAGGACTAATGCCTTTGCTTTGATTCTTAAATACAGAATTATGATTTGGCCCTGCAAAGAGTTGTGTAATCTAAGTAAAGCACAGGAATTGTGGTTTATGTATTGTTGCCTTTGGGAGCCAACTATTTCGCTCGCAGTGGGTAAAATTAAGGACCTGCAAGAGTTTGGTTTGGTCTGGGTTTGGTGGGTAAGGGGCACTTTTTTAAACGGAAAATACAGCTTTGATGAGCATATACTGTCCCAAAAATCAAAGCCATGATACATCACGTGGAAGCTGCTTCAGTGTGACCTGACTGAAGGCGAGAGACATTAAAAGGGGTAAAAGGGCCACAGTGAAACGTGTGCCTTTAGGGGCGAAGAAACAGGTAAAGTTTAAGGAAGTTTTAAACAGTATTAGCCTCAGCTTGGCCGATAAACCCAACAATTGCTGAATCCCAGGTAGTTACAGCTGATGAATCCTTGCGGGGTACAGGGGGTCCCTGCATGCACGTCTCAGTAAGCACAGGGTGGGTCAGGGCCGCGGGGACGCCGGTGCCCGAGCTGCTCGCGGAGGGACGCCGGCCAAGGAACGGTGCATTCCGGGTCGCTGGTGCGGCAGCGTGTTTGTACCACAGCAACATGTGTAGGCCAGGGAGCGGAGAGGAGTCCCGCAAAAGCGGGCGAGCCAAGCATCGCTTCTCTTCTGCTTCATTTTGGGGCTGTTTACTGGATTTCTGCACATTGATTCTTCCATTGTGTCAGGTACTTTTGGTGCTCATATTTTCCCCTCTATGTTTGTTTATCACCCCCTTTACTCTTTCTCAAGCAGTTTGTAGGACCCCCAGGTTGCCTGGCTTCCTGTCTCATGGCACGGCACCCCCCCTGTAAGGTTTTCAGTAGCTAGCTGTAACGATCAATAACTATATAACGGCATTAATTAAAACAAATGAGAAAAAATCTGCAGGTTTGGAATGAACCAAGTATTGCGTTTGTGGCTGAAGCACAACAGAAGCTGGACTTCAGGTTTTGTGTTTGGAGATATCATGAGATCGCTTGTTCTCGTAAAATCTTTTGCATCTCTGTCTGTGCAAGCGTGAGACCAGGCTGCCGCAGAGCGGCTGGCGTCCCCTCCTCAGCTGAGCCCCCCCGCAACCCCAACGGGCTTTGGGCTGGGAACGGAGGGTTCGTCCAACTCCTCATCTGCTGTGCCTGTACAAGCAAAATTTGCGGAGGAAGATGGCAGAGGCTGGCTTGGCATCGTCTCTGGTTTTAATTACAGCAGTGATTAGGAATTCATAGCCTGTGGTCTCCCAAGAGCTGCCCTGGCCAAATTGGAGAAAGTCAGTGCTACCCGAGCTGCATTTAATGGCAGTGGCTCCTCCCAGGGTTGCTGTCCCACCACGTTCTTGCATGGAACTTGGGAAAAAAGGGGGAGGCAGTGAGGAGGAATTGTACTCTGCAAGCAACACGCAAAATCCCCAAGTGCCCTCTGCCTGCACGGTACAGCAGCCTCTGCGCGCAGGTTTTCAGAAGCACGTTAATCATTGCAATAGCTTTCATGTAAGTTGGCGAATGGGTTCCAGCGATGCGGTCTGACCAACGCCTGCCAGTTTTATGTGTCCCTGTGATTTCTGATGCTCCCTCACCTCTGTAAATACAGACTCTCTCGTAGTGACATAGTCACGAGGTGATTTGAATCCTCATCTCGAAGTCCTCTGAACCTTGTGCGGGGGTTTTTCTTCTGCAGGGGAAGGTAAGGGAGAGCGGTCCAAATTTTGCTGGGTGCTTCCTTGTGCAATTCTTCTGTTGCTGACCCTGTTTCAGGAAAGCGGCTACAAATCTGAGAGCCTGGGGTCTGCGGAGCAGAATGTGAGAAAACACAGCCTTAAGAGTTCAAAAGGCTCTTGAGTGAAATCCCTCTAAATCTGCCTCTCTGGATTGAGATGTTTTAGATCCTGTAAATTCTGTTTCCTCAGTGAAATGAGTGAGCAGCCGGTGCCGTAGCCAGGGACACGGATCCGCGGCGGCTGACGGGGATATTCCCCTCGCTGCAGCTCGCTGTGGGTCTGCAGGCTCGGAGCCATCGCGCATCCGCTGGCTGCGTTTTGTAGTTCCTCACTGCAAATAGTTAATTCTCTCAGACATACTGAAAAGCTGCTTATTTGATTTGGGTTTAGTGCTATAAAGTCAAATGTAAGTAGCCCTTTTTTTTTTTTTTTTGGTGCTTGAATATAGGGATAGTAATTAGATGCTTTGCCCAGTTTCTGACATAAAATGAATCACCCGCCTCTTCCCTACCCCGCTGTGAATGCATGGTGGGCAGGAAGATAAAGGCATCTCAAAAGGAGTTCTCCTTCCCAAGCAGGCGCCCGGGCACTGACGTAATGATAGGAAGGATGTGATTGCATGGCTGCACAGGACGGGTACGATTTTAATTGCATTATGCATACACCAGTAGTTTGAGGCTGTTCCCACACCGGTTTATGTCACTAAATCTCCATTGACGGCCCTGGCATTTACAGAATCACTTCCAGCAGGAAAAGATCACAACTGAATCGCACAATAGTGCCGGTTGTAACTAAAAAAAATAAATAAATAAGCATTGCCCCTGTGGTGATGGCTTGTTAACAACGGCTGGCTGGTGGTTCAAAGCCCGCTGTCGCCGCTAGCTACCCACAGCCGGGCTGCAGGAGCCCTCTTCACCCCAAACCCCGGGCGCGGGAGGCTCAGGCGTGCCGTCCAGCTTGGGCAGCCCCGCACCCTCACCCATGGCTCTTCCCCCCTAGCACCTAACCAGCACTTCTTCCTTTCTCACAGCCGCTTTCTTCCGTCCCCCCCTTGCATATTTGTTTCTCTCTTCTCTGCCATGGGGATACTTTAGAAGTCCAGTGGTAATGCGAAGTCCCGTTTGAAATAAAAGTCAATGTTTCCACGTGGGTGGATGCTGTGCTCCGCTCGCTCGCTTGCACCCAGGGCCGCTTGCTCGTGGGGAGCATGCGCCGCAGCAGGGCGGTGGATTCGCCGCAGGTAACAGAAATGGGGCAAAACTGCTGGAGAAGGGGTGCGGAGGGCGTCCTGCCACCACTCCCGACACCGAGGTGACGGCAGCGGCTGCTCGTGGTGCGCTCTGGGGTGTGATGCTGGTGGGAAACCCAGCCCAGCCGTGCTGGCTCTTCTTTATTATTATTATTTATTTTCCTGGTCACATGAGGAATACATCCGCAGTGAGCGTGTGGCCGCGAGACGCTCGCCTGCTCAGCTGGACTCGCCGGAGCAGGCTGTGATCCGCGCAGCCCTGAGCCCTCTTTCCGCCTCCCCCGGGGCAGGAGGGTGCTGGGGTGTTTCTCCTCTCTCTGGACTGTGCTGCTCCTCCCAAACACACCTGGGCCCCTTTCCTGGCCACCTTCCCAAGGCAGGTTTGCTGCCCCGAGCAGATCAAGTACAGGCTCATCACAAATCAATTTGGGATGGCAAAAAAATCAAGATTAACTGTTGCAAAGGCCACGCTGGATGAGCTCTGCAGTGCAAAACCCAAACGTGGTCAGGAACAGGGGCCAGTGACCGTAGTCACAGGTCTCAGGTTGAATAAGAGGATTCGATGGTGCTGGGAACTTCCCTTGACTGGGTAAGTTCACTCCTGAGAGCAGGATCTTGTTCTTAATGTATATGTTTAGTCTTCATTAAACTTAGATTATTAAGTGAAAGTGGGAAAACATAAGCAGATGAGTTTGTGACCCTTTTCCTTACCACTAGCACTTCTACTTAGCTCTTCCCGGCACCCCAGCATGCTTGTCACTGCATTTCGGCAGAAAATGAAATGCATTTCTGCGTCTAAGTGTATTTTCTGATATTATTTGCCATTGCTGACATCTCCATCACTGTGGCATCCTCTGAGATGCCCTGCGGTGTACTTAAAATGAGTTACTAATGAGAAGTACTCACATATTTTTTTTATTTAATCACAAAGGATCTAAGAGATTCCTGCGACCATGAAGTCTGCAAGGATTTTAAGTTCACCGTGGAAATGTGCCAGCAGCTTCCCTTGAGCAGTGAAAAGTGAATTTCTGTCTTCCAGTCACACTTATTTATTTAATCCAGCTGATGTGGTTATGAATGAAGGAGCCGGGCACCTGTTCCGGGGATATGATCTGCTGCACGACAAAACCTTCAGGTCAGTGGGAAATTATGTCCCAAGTAGGAATTTAGCAGAAGGCAGCTGAATGTGGCACAGGGGGTCAGAAATAATAAATGTTACTGCAAGAATTTGGCTGAGATAAATGCTCTGATTTTTCCCCTGGGAGTGAATGAGCGCGCTTTAAGCAGTTTCCCTGTGGGTCTTGTGTAACTTTGGCCGCGGCTGCGCGTTTTACCTGGCTGCAGAGGCAGATGCTGCCAACAGCCCCTGCTCGTGGCACTTTGATCCATCGTGTCCCTGCCACCACCCCATGTTCCATGCAAACCCAAGGAGCACCGTGCCCATCACTTTACTCAAACCAGATGCCTCCCAGCAATTAGAAGTGATTTGTAATTAAAGCATCGCATCTTTTTGGCAGATGAGAAGCACGCTTGTGATGTCTTTAGGGCAATTTTTTTAACATCCAGGTGCTGACATAAATGACACCTGGCACGTGTCAGAGGGATGCAAAGTCAGCAAAGGTGTAATCACACTTTCTTCGTTATCTGCGTTATCACAGGAATAGTTTTGTTCCTGTATTGTATAGGGTCTGCTTCCAACACTTATTTTTATTGCAACCCTGACTCTTGTGATCCTTTTGCTGGTGCTGGCAGCTCCAGATGTCCATGGGTGCCCTGTACCTGGCCAGATGTGCGGGAAGGCCTGGCCCTGGTGTGGTACCCGCAGCCGAGCAGGGCAGAAGCACGTGGCTGCGGCCGAGCATCCCCCCATGGCAGCGCTGCCGCTGCTTCACTCATCCCACAAGCGCCTTCCTGGCTTTCCCCTTTCAGCTTGGCTGCACAGGTGGATACAAAACAGGGCTCACAGGCTGATGTCGAGGGAGTCAGTCTCGAGATTTCAGAGTAACCAGCAACCGTGGCAAACTGGGCAGCTACAGTTCCTGGGAGCAGACAGTGTTCAGTGGGACTTGCTGCAATGCTTTTGCACAAATGGCCGATTCATCAGTAAATGAATAGCTCCCTCACTGAGCTCTCCCCCTTCTTGTAGTTTGCTAGGAAAAGTGTGTTTGGCAAGCTGCTTCTCATAGCCTGATGTGGAGAAATATTGAGGGGAGAAATCAGCACTCCGTCTCAGTTCATCCCAATGTCATTGCAACCACGTAGTCGAGATTTTATCAGATGCGGAGATTTCTGGGAAGATGCTCAAGGCTCCTGAGAAAATTACCCCGCGGGTGGGTATTGCCCAGTAACATCATCTGGATGCCCTTTCATTTGCTGTGATCATTGCAACCGTTCTTGGAGGGGCTGGTTGTGGTCCCAGAGGCTTTGCACGGTTGGGAACTCTTGGGGGAGCGGAGGCGGCTCTGCTGGGCTGGGCTGGCACTGGGGGCCCAAGGGATGACTGGGCCAGAGCCCACAGGAGGGAGATGGCCCCGAACGTGGGCTCTGTGTCACTGCCGCCGCTCCCTGCTGCCCCCCACCACGCTGTAGCCCGATAACGGGTGAGGTTAATCGTTTGTGTGGGTTTTCTTTCTCGTGCAAACTTAAAAACCTCCTCCAGGGCCTCGTGCAAGGGGTGCCCTCCTGTCTGCAGGCTGGCCTGTGCCAGCTTCCAGAGCTCACTCGGCGCGAATATGGGAAAAGGCTGCGGGAGAGTAGTCCTGACCTTCAGCATAACCCAGACGCTGCTCCCAGGAGGAAAAAAGCTGGTTAGTGTTAGTGTCAGTGGTGCCGTTGTGCGGGAAGCCCTGGCCCCCCACGGGAGTGAAGCCCCTCCGTTAACCACTCGGTAGCTCTGCAGGCTGGAGCGAGGCCAGAGCGGGAGAGGAAAGGGGCTGCCTGGGCTCCTGTGGCAGAAAAGCCTTTTCTTTAAGATCTTGACTGCTGGTAGAGTCATAAATAGCACTGTGGGCTTAACAGGAAACATGAAATGTTTGGATCCCCTCCTCTGCAGCGTCTGCTCGGCTTGTCCCTCGCAGGGCTGGCAGTGATCGGAGACTCCCTGGCGGGGAGTTGATGCTGGCCCGTTACTGTAAATGCGAGTTATTTAAAATGCTTCTTGTGTGCTCCGCACGCAAACACAAGTCCCCTGAGGACAGCATCACCGCGCGCCCCAGGAGCCGCGAGCCGGGTGCCCGGCTCCTCTCGCCAGCGGTTGTTTCTGCAGAAGAGAAAAGTAGGGCGACCTGCAGGGGCTGTGTTTGGAAAGATGCCGGCTCAGCTGCTTGCCCTCTGCTTTCCCAGCGAGTAGCTCTCGCTCCATGAGTCCAGCAAAAGGCGAGACCGTACGGCAGAGAGCTGCCCTCCCTGCGCCCATGGCAAAGCGGTGCCGGCAGGTATAAAGGGAATGAGTTGGGGATGGCAGAGTGTTACTGTCCTGTGACACAAAACTTGTCCCCTTGCCTGTCTGCTCCATGCACAGCCCTCTTGACAGGAAAGGCAAAAAAATTTTTCTCTTTGCTTTTAATTTCAGCGCTGTCAGAGCAGCACCGGGGCTGGCAGCGGGGCCGGGGGGGGGTTCCCCAGCAGCCCCACTGCGTCCAAGGAGCCGAGGCTCCAGCCCTTCTCTCCTCGAGCCAGGACTGCACCCTGCGTGACTGCCGTTGGGGAATGCCCTGGAATTTCTCCCTCCCGGGAGCCACCCATCTCTCCCGTGGAGCACCCGGAGGCGTCGCGCCTGGCGGGGCCGCAGGGTGGGGACCCTGTGGTGGCATGCTGTCAGCCTGATACTCTGGCACTCCCTTATCCCCACGCTGCAGTCGTCTGTTGTTTCTTCCAGGAAACATTTAAGCAATGAAATGAAACTTCCCTTGGCTTGAATCACCTATAATTTACCCTGATGTAAATCATAAGGAACTCGAAATTGAGAATGTAGAGCTGGCATAAAGGCAGAAAGCGGTGTCTCGGAGTGTGTCTGCACGGCGTTTTGCACGCGGAGGCACGCTGGCTTTGCCCCGCTCCATGGGAGCTGAGGGCTTGTGGCCGGAGCTGGTGCCGTGCTGCCTGGCCCTACCGGGGGCTGCGGCCACCATGCAGCCCCCGTCCTGCTCAGGGAAGGCAGAGAAAGCTCCTGGCAGCCCAGTCCTGGCTGGATCCCAGGGCTTGTCACAGCATCTGTCTGCAACAGATAACTGCAGCCTGTTGCACATTTGTACTCAGTTGTCCTTTAGGAGTGACCTGTCTGCTCCTGCTCACCCTTCTAGGGGTGTTTCCTCCTTCCCCATATCTCTTCCATAGATGCTGTTCTTCTCAAGTGAAGGTGGTTGTTGGTAGGCAGCCCCGGGGGTCAGCAGAGCCGTGTGTTTGCAGTGGCTGACAAGGGAAAGCATAGAATCATAGAATCGTTTAGGTCGGAAAAGACCTTTAAGATCACCAAGTCCAACCGTTAACCTAACCCTGCCATCCCACCTCTAAACCCTGTCCCTAAGCACCTCATCTCTCCTTCTTTTAAATACATCCAGGGATGAGGACTCGACCACCTCCCTGGGCAGCCCATTCCAGAGCCTGACAACCCTTTCTGTGAAGAAGTTTTTCCTAATGTTATCCTCAATGTTCTCCCCTTCCCAAGCTGCACAGAAACCCGTGCCTGTCCCCTGGCGTGACCTGACCGCATCCTTCTGGCTCTTGCAGAGTTTGCCATTTCACTCGTGGAGAAGATGCAGGCTCAGGAAATCTTGCGGAGCTTGCGGCTCCCCGAATTCGACGATCTCAGCCAGTTTTTCCGCAACCTGCCGGCCACGGCGCTGGTGGGCATCGGTGCCTTTGCAGCCGTCATCGCCTACTGGTTTGCCAGCCGGCCCAGGGCCGTGAAGCCACCCTGCGACCTGCGGATGCAGTCGGAGGAAGTTGAGGTGAGGCCAGGGGCACGCCGGCGGGAGAGGCTGGGTTTCACCCGAGGTTTGCATGTCTCGAAATGACCATGGGGGATGCCAGGAGGTGCTTTTGTTTGTTTTGAGGGCTCCCCAACCCCATCCTAAAATCAGCTGTGTAACGTGCTAATCCAGGGATCCTTTCACTCCTTAATTCACCTTTTTCTGTAAACTGGAAAGCTAGAGCACAGCCCATTCATTTATTCCCTTAGATTTTCAGTAACATTTTAGTCTTAGCTTTGCTCAACCATCTGTGACCGAAAATTGCAGGAGCTGCCATTGCATGGGAGAAACCACTGAAAGGCAAGAGCTGATAAGATCAGATCAGCTGGCACTTCTCACATGCTGAGTTTCCTGCTGCAAACTTTGTAATAGTAGGAAAAAGCAGACCCAAAACTGTGCTTAGAGGCTGAGGAGTTATTAATTTTCATGCTTGCAAAAGGTTTTAAAGTTTAATGAAACTGCTCTGTTTTAAAGAGCAGAAATATTTCTGAAAATTGTTTCCACTTAATATCTGAAAGTGTGATGAGACTTTTTAAAGCCTTTTGTCATGTCTCCTCTAAAACCCTCTTGTCTTTACTTCCAACAACTTTTTAAAGGGGTGGAGGGAATTTACATTTTCCAAGCCAGTTTTCCCCTGTGGTTAGGGCTGTAGTGAGACTTTCTTCTGGCTCACAGCATGGTCCAGGTTCGGTCACACTTGCCCTGCCTGCCTCCCCTTGCCCACTCCTAAAACACCCCCGCTGAACCCACCCGTTGGTGTCTGGAGTCTGGCCTCTGCTTTAGTCTGTCCTTTGTGTTGGTCTCAATGTCCTTGAGAAGGTGCCAGTCCTGGGGACCTGTGGAGCGCAGAGCAGTCGTTCCCCCCAGCATGTCCCCACTCCATTACTTGTAGATTTATAATTCCTCCTCAAATCAAATATCAACCATCTCCTGCGGCAATGAGCCGGGCCAAGTGCTCCTCTCTGGGAAGGTGGTTCTCCACGTTACCAGGGTGCTATGGTGGACGTCCCACCTCTCCTGTTCCTCTGGGTGTTGGGGCAGGAACACGGTGGTGGCCTCTCAGCATTTGGGGAGTGTGCTGCTTTATGGTTTGGGGTTTCCCCATCTCCCACCCATCAGGTGGTGCTGATGGCTGTGTCACATCGTGTCGTACAGGGCCTGGCTGGGGCACGCCGGTCGGTGATCGGGGACAGCCCACAGCTGCTGACGCACTACTACGACGATGCCAGGACCATGTACGAGGTCTTCAGGAGGGGATTCAGCATCTCCGGTGAGAGCATGGTGGGGAGAGGTGGAGGACCAGGTGATGTAGGTGCCCAAATTATGGAGGAGGCTCAAAGGCTTAGGGAAGCTTAGGGAGCATAGAGTCTGAAAGAGCATGGGAGCCCATAAAAGTGTGGGAGGCCAAAATAATGTAGAGGCCCATTCGGACTCAAAGGCCAAAGGAGCATGGGAGACCCAAAAAGGTGTGGGAAGCCACAAAACTGTAGAAGTCAAGAGAGCGAGAGGCTGAAAGAATGGGGGAGGAACAAATAGTGGAGAGGCTGAAAAAGTGTAGGAGGCCCCAGGGGTGCAGGAGGCACAAAGAGTGCGGAAGCAAAAAGAGTGTGGGAAGCTGGAGGAGATAAGATTGCTGAAGGAGAGAGGGAGGCTGAAACAGTATGGGAGGCCAAAAAAGTGCAGAAGCCCAGAGAGCACAGAGCCTAAGAGAGTATGGGAGGCCCCAAAACTATAGAGGATTATTATGTGTGGGAGGCCAAAAAGGTGTGGGAGGACCCATGAGTGTTGAGGCCAAAGACTGGCAGGCCAGAGCGTTGAGGCCCAAAAGGTGTGGAAGGTCCAACAAGTGTAGAGGTCGAAAAGGTGTAGGAGGCCAAGCAAGTGTTGAGGCTCAACAAGTGGAGGCTGAAAAGGTATGGGGGCCAACAAGGTGTAGAGGATGAAAAAGGTGTTGGGAGGCCAAAAAGGTGTTGGGAGGCCCATTGAGAGTTTAAAGGGCCAAGGAGTGTAGAGTCCTCAAACTTATAGTGGGGCCAAGGACTGTACAAGCTGAGAGTGTGAGGCTGAAAAGGAATGAGAGGTCAAAAAAGTGTATGAGGCCAAAATATTGTGGGAGGATGAAAAGGTATGGGAGGCCCACTGAGGGTTTTGGAGGATGAAAACCTGTGGGTGGCTGAAGAAGTGAAAAGGCCCAAAAAGTCTGGGAATCCACAAAAGTGTGGAAGGTCAAACGAGTGTGGCAGCCCAAAGAGTGGGGATGCCGAAAAGGTGTGGGAGGGAGAAGGTGATTGAGAGGACCACAGAGAGGGAGGCCCAGCAAGTAGACATCTGGGAGACTGGGGGACCCAAAGAGTGGAAGCCAACAGAGTGGGAAAAAAGTGAAGGGAGACCCAGAGGTGGAGGCCCAAACAGAGCAGGAGACCTGAAGGGCAGAGGTGGGAGAATGGGAGGTCCAAGGAATAGAGGCCAAGGAAGGAGGAGGCCCAGCAAGGGGCAGGGCGAGTGCTGCAGCCTGTGCTACCCGTGGTGGCGCGGGCGCCACTTTTGGAGCGTGGGGGTTATAATTAGAGTTGTTATTATTTGCAACATGCATTATTTTGCCCTTTACACCATTGAATTTTACCGGGCAGTCTCTTAGTACCGCGAGATCTTTATGCTGCCACTGGCAGGCAGCTTAACAGCCTGAATTTTGCAGCATCAGCAAAGCTCATCATACATTATTCATCTCCAGAACATTTATGAATACATTTAACGGGGCTGATCTGGGCACAGAACTGTGGAACCCAACAGAGCTCTTCCTCTGCTGCAAACGCTGATACGTATTTCTGCTTGTCGCTGCCTTTTCATCGACTCATCCAGCTTTCCTTGTATTCCACAACAAGGCAGGGGTAAGGGGCTCTGCCAAAAGCTCTTAGGAAAGCTGAGCGTGGTGTATCAGTCCATCGCCCTTACCCCGTGATCGATGGCCCCATCAAAGAGCTCTCACACTCTTGTGAGATGTCATTCCCGCTCCAAAAAGCCACGATGACTTTTCCCTGCTGTATCATAACCATTTCTGTGTCTGCTTGCAGCACCCCTCCTTGTTGAATAAGCCAATTTCATTGTCAGATTATTATTTTCAGTATCACCAAGAGCCTGAGTGGAATTGCAAATATTCCACCCCGTGGGACAGGGGTAAACAAATAACTCGGTAGGCGTATGGAGGGATGGATCTTGTGCGGGTAAGTAGAGTTAGCACATTAATTAAACTTCTCAAATATTCCTCCTGTCACGTAGTGCTGCGTATTGGCTTACCCCCACCAGAGTAGGCTGTGCTAAAAATAGAGATTTTCGCTTTGGAGTGAAAAGGCAGCGAAAGCAGTGGGAGCTGGTGTTTGGGGTGAAAGCCCTCATCCGACACGGATGCTCGCACTGCCGTCAGAGAAGCGTCTTTTAACGAGGCTGCTTGGGGGCAAACTGCTGCTGTCCCCTCCGCAGCTCAGGGAGGAGGCTTGAAGTGACTGTTTGGCAGATCCCAGCAGCCGGTCTCCCATTAGCTGCACTCGTGTGTTTAATTTGATGGGGCTTGCTGTGAGCTCTGCCCCAGGAGTGAGAGCCCACCCCGGATTTACTCTTTGAGGGCTCTGCCGCGCCCCTGCGGTGCGGTACCGGGCAGCACGTTAACTCCTGGCACTGCCCCTGTAACTCCGCCATCTCTGCTTCTGTATTCCAGAAAACGGCCCCTGCCTGGGGTTCAGGAAGCCCAAGCAGCCCTACCAGTGGCTGTCCTACAAGGAGGTGAGCTGGATATGACGTCCCCCGCAGAGTCCTCTCACCCTGCCCGGCAGAAGAAGGGGCGTTAAGGCGCCCGTCGGTAACATGCACGGGCTAGACCAGGAGGTCGCTAACGCGCCGTGCAAGGGCTCTTGGTTTCCCCAGCCGGGCACATCCCGGTGTTGTACGGGGGTGTTGGCTTTTGGGGACCGGCTCGATGTCTTTAGTCCGCTCCTGACAGCGGCACTGACGCTAAAAGCTGTAGGGCATTGCCAGCCAGAGCTCAACTGCTAGTCAACTACCAATGGCTTGTGATAACATAAAAAATTGGGCTTTCAGAATAGCAAATACAATAATTTGAGAGCCTTCCTGTATAAGCTAGGTCTTCACATAGTTTGGTATTGCTTATATTTCTCTTTTTTATGTATTTTTTTTATCTCCAAATTCCAGGTGGCTGAAAGAGCAGAAGCTCTGGGTTCAGGGCTTCTTCAGCAGGGCTGCAAGCCATCCACAAAGCAGTTCATTGGGGTCTTTGCTCAAAACCGTCCAGAGGTGAGATTTGAAGTTCAGCTTGAGTGAGATTTGAAGTTCAACTTGATGCTGTATTAATAATGTTCCTGACTTGTGAGTTTACTTGATACTTGAAGCTTGTTCTCAAGTGTGTTAAATCTGCTTCCATGACCCCCTTCTCACCTTCGTGCTTTGATGTCCTCCTGCAGTGGATCATTTCTGAGCTGGCTTGCTACACCTACTCCATGGTGGTAGTTCCTCTCTACGATACTTTGGGTCCTGGGGCCATTCGTTACATCGTCAACACAGGTAAAACCAAAATTGATGTAATCTTCTCAGAAACCATTTTTGTTGCTCAGAATGGTCCTTTTTCTTCTGCTTTCCGCAAGAGGGGGGGATTTCACTTGTGGAGTGTCTTGAAGTCACTTAGAGAGGTTTCTGGGGAGCTGTGTCCCCACACGCTAGGTCAGGGCTGCCTCTGCTGCATTTCCCACGTGCTTGGTCATGCACAGCTGTGGATGGGGCTGCTCTGACAGTGGGAATTACTCCGGGATCACCTTGTTTGACTTCTTTTCTTCCAGCTGACATTTCCACGGTCATTTGTGACAAACCTGAAAAAGCCAGAATACTCCTTGACCATGTGGAGAGGAGAGAAACGCCAGGTCTGAGCTCCATAATCCTGATGGACCCATTTGAGAAGGAGCTGACGGAGCGAGGGAGTCGCTGTGGGGTTCGCATCCAGACCATGCAAGAGGTGGAGGTAAGTTTGCTCTCCCTCTCTTGTCACTGTATTTTTGTGATTTCTGTAGAAAGACATATACATATATGTCATATATATTATACATATACAATATACAGGGAACTGTGCGGCAGGTTCAGTGTCTGGAGAGCACAACAGAGCAGCTTGTGGCTGTTCATATTGATGCATGGCTCGGTGCAGTTGCCTCTTAAGTGTTGACAGGAGCCAACATTTCAATCCTTCCTGCTCAAATAAAGTATCAGATGCTACCAGCTGCCCGGAAAGGGGGGTTGCTGTTTGAGACGCTGTCCTCCTACCTGTAAGCCTACAGCCTTACACTTTTATGGAACAGCCTGGATCCAGCTCAACCAAACCAATCCATTGCAGTTGATGCAAGAAAGTTTGGACAGAAAAGATGACCTAAGTGAGAGCCACAAATTTTTCTGCTCTAGCTCACACGCTCCCTTAGTGGTTTGCAGATCATTAGCGAGTAGGTTACACCACAGGAATGAAAGTGGAAATCATTTTTGTTACTTTAATCTCTTTCAGGACTGTGGCCTTGAGAGTCGACACGTGCCTGTGGTGAGTGCTGGCGTGCTGCTTCTCCCCCTTTCAACTGCAGCTGGCTGCCTTACATTTATTTCATGGACAGAAGAGGAAAGGGTTTGCTCTGGGCAGAAGGGAGCCTGCCTGTGTTCGGGGCAGTGCCCCGTCACCCTCCCCATGTGGAGGAGCCCAGGGGCTGTCAATACCATCCGCTGGGGATGTGCAGTATTTGCTTCATACCTTCCGCCTGGGACACTTAACTGGGAGAGTTCATCCTTGCTGAACATGTTAATGGGACAGTAATTAAATGCCCTTGTTAAGCCATGCTAATTCCACTACCGTACCCAGCTGGCACTGGGGGAATATGTTTGCACCCCTGGCTTTCTGGTGGGGTTTCTATAGCTCAGAAACACTTCTTGGCAATATTTCTCTGGGATATTTTTGGAAAATGGCATTGATATTTTTCACTGGCTGCTCATACTCCTGCAAAACTTTTGAAAGGAGCCTCTGATTTTCAGGCCGCTTATTTATTTGTTCATGACCCAAAATCGCACGGACGCGTCGTGGTGCTGAGAATACAGGGATACTGTTGGAAATGGGAGCAATCGGCAGCTTGGGAAAGTTGTCCCCTATTGTGGACAATCACACGTTTCCAGAATTTCTCTGGAAATTGGTAAATTATCTCACGTTTTCCCCCACACCTACAGGTCTAGATGGTGTCTTTGAAAATTTTAACTGCAAGGCAAATATTCCGTCAAAGTGTTCTTACGCTAAAGCATGCCCTTAATGCAGCCTAGAGCAAAACATAAGGGAGGGATAGAGTCTGCATCAACAGAAGAAACCTGATAAAAAGAGTTTTATATTGGCTAAGGGGGAATGAAAGCTTTTTATGGCAGAGCTGAAATAGAATTGATCTTTCAGTTTATACAATGACAACAGTCTACCGTTGACCCTTCTGCATTTGACTGATGTGATTTTCTTATTCTCCTTGTGTATTTCTAGCCTCCTCGACCAGAAGATCTATCAATTGTCTGTTTTACTAGTGGCACTACAGGTAAAAGAAGAAGCGTTTTAATCTTGAAATGTTAGAATAGGTTATCAATTATTAATACCACCTCAATATGTGCTAACTTGCTGCTATACTGATATGGCAGTGATATTTCTATGCAGTTTTTAATATTTAAGTATATATATGTATATACATTTCTGTAGATGGCAAATTAAAAATAATGACGTATTCATTTTTCACTTGGATTCCCAACATACCCTTTGGCAGTACGATTTTCTGGTTGTCTGGAAGCCTACTCATGTTTCTGCTTCACATTTTGCAGTGTAGCTGTGAAGCGCTTGATTAATTTGTATTTGTCTTCTGTAAATATTTAAAAAAAAAAAAAAAAGAGAAATGTGGGTCCACAGCTTTCCGTTCTCTGTATCCTAAGCACACCAATGTCCCCAGCCCCACCAACGTCCTCGGCACCTCTGTCTCCTCTGCAGCATGCCGCAGCTTGCTCGTGTCTTGCCCATCAACTCGGGTTGGCCCCAGGGCACCACATTCCGGGGCAGGCTCGGGGACGAGCCAGGGCAGCCCACGCTGCTGGTACTCGCATGCTGCTGGCCCCTTTTTCTTGGAGACGAGCGGCATCGTTTTCTGGTCTGCTCTTAGCAGATGCAGTGCTTTCTCCTCTTGCCAGACCCTGGTTCTTATACAGCTTGCAGGAATTTCCTACTCTTGAGAATTCAACCTTCGTAACATCAACCGAAAAACTGTACAGGCAGCCGGCGCAGATGCACAGGGCACGATTGCTTGGGAAACTGCTCTTGTGCTTGCCTGCAGGGAAGCCTGCTGGAGCAGCTCTTCCAGGTTCACCTGTGCTCTCAGGATTGCCCAAATCTTGGTCCTACCCCAAAGCATCCTCAATTTGGCTGCCACTCATTTGGGCAAGCAGAAGATGCCGCTTGACACCAAGCTGCCCTCCAAGGAGGGAGTTGCGTGTGGTACTCTGGCTGCAGAGCGCAAAGCCTGCGGATTAGGCTGAGCAAGAGGGGACATCTTCATCTTCCACCTCCTGGAGAAGACTTGTACTGAAGATCAGGTAGGCAACTGTTTTTCCAACTCCAAGTGCAAACTCAAAATGTATTGAAAGGCTTTGGGTTTTTTACCTTCATGCATCATTCTTAGTTTTGAGATCTATGTGCTTTGGAGTACCCGAGGCAGCACACTGTGTGGAAGGAGTCTGTGACTCTGCTCTGTCTCAGCAGTGGGAATTCCTAAAAAGATTGAGCCCAGTGCAGGGTATGGACATCGCAGCCATGCACGCTGGGAGCGCCAGCTCTGCCAGTACAAAGTGGCCAGGCACAAATGGGAGTTGTAGGAAACCAAAAGAGCTACGCCTATGGATATGGTGGAGCACAATTTGTTTGCGTGGCTTTTAAAGTGCAGAAAAATTATTTTTTCAAGTCACATTTTTGTTGATATTTTTATTTCTGTCATGGTTTAACCCGGCTGGCAACTCAGCACCACGCAGCCGCTCGCTCACGCCCCCCTCCCTCAGTGGGATGGGGGAGAGAATCGGGAAGAAAATAGAAGGTTAGAGCCGAGGGCTGAGCCAGCGCGCGACCCGACAAACCCCCCCCCGAGCATGACGTTCTATGGTCTGGAATAGCTCTTTGGTCAGTTTGGGTCAGCTGTCCTAGCTGTGCTGTACTCCCAGCTTGTTATGCCCCTGGCCGAGCAGGAGAAGCTCAAAAAGTCCTTGAGTGGTCTGAGCACTACTGGGCAACAGCTGAAAACATCAGTGTGTTACCAACATTCCTGTAGTACTAAATCCAAAACACAGCACTATGCTAGCTACTGTGAAGAAAATTAATGCTATCCCAGCCGAAGCCAGGACAATTTCTAAATAAGAAATTCTGAATAGAGGAGGGTTTCTCGATTTTCTTTTTTTTTATTTGCAAAAGCAGTCGTGGGCCTGTTTCTGACTTTGTGCTTTTTTAGGAACATGTCTGATGGTACAGAAATAGGACAGCTGGGAAGCTCATTTGCTTTCCCCCACCCAAACCAGAGATTTCATGTTCTGCAGGTTATCAGCAAGCTGAACTCTCGTAGAGCAGTGCTTTGTGAGCCACCAGCCCATCCTCTGCTGCCGGAGGGCTTTGCACATCACTTGCTGGCTTTTCCAGGGGTTGCATCAACACTCTGGTCTGTTTTCAATGTTGTTTTGATGTAAAAGGTATGGCTTGTGTATAGCCCATGTCAGGATATTTTTAAGGACCAGATGTAGAATTTTTGTCCAATGGATATGTTCTCAAGGGCTTTTTCAATTCTGAAGGGCTCCAAATATTTTTGTATGGTGTGAAACAAATCTTCACTAAGGAGTTTGTAACCTGGAAATTGTAGAATTGAAAAGAATTTTAGCTGTTTATAAAAAAAAAAAAAACACCAAACCCAGAAGCGGGCTTTAATGTGTGCTTTCCTTTGATAGGATCAGATGTCTAAATGCCTCCACAGGCTGAAGGGAGAGACTGAGATTGCCAAGCTCAGATCACAAGACCAACTTTTATTGTTGTACCAAGAAATCATCAGCGCTCATAAAGGGCCAAAGGCACAGGGATATCCCCAAAACCATCAGGATACAATTTTTCATGCTGGCTACTCCAGAGAAGCAAACTGTCATTTCCTCAAGGATCCACCTGTAACCTGGATAAAAATTCCTTCCCAGGGGTTTCTCGCAGCCTGCCAGTGAACATCCCTGACTCCCAGAGGCTCCCGGGGTGAGGAGAGCCCTTACATCCCAAAACGCTGATGGATCACACCACCGAGCTAGTGCTGGAGGTGCTACCTCAAAGACCCATTTAGCGACGTGGCAAAGGTTCTTCTCTTGCTTAGGAGAACTTTCAACCCAGCTTGGCGCTGAGATAAGGAGGAGTTACCATGCCCGGGCTATTAACTGAGCGGGATCGCAGCGCACCCGTTTCCGTAACAGGGCACTGACAAGATGTGCCTTTACAAGGAAATCCAAACGTGAGAGCGGTGTTACAGATCGGGCATGGATTTTTATGAAAAGCACAACAGTATCACTGCCAACCTTTTTCTCTTGAGGTGGTAATACTGGGAAAGGGCTCATGGCAAAGGGCACCGTTTTGCTGGGTTAACTCTTAAAACAGAAGAACTAAAGATGGTCAAATTTTACAGGTATCTCCCAGCCTCAAAAGCTCCAGCTCCCCTGTGGCAGCATGGTTTGTTCTGGATTTCTCCCGGTGAAGGCTATCCTGGCTCTACCGCTGCTGCTCTGCTTTGACACCATTAGCACCACGGCCTGCCTGGGATGCTGAACCTGCTGCAGGCAGAGCCGGGATGTTCACACTGCTGCCAGGCACCTTGTGGTGATTTGAGCAGAGGTACCAACTTTGCATTTAAAAAAAAAAAAAAAAAAAAAAAGGTCAGAGGTGGAGTAAAGAACTGAGCCTGAGGTCTCAAAGCATCTGAGAAATCTTCCAAAAAAGTCTGAAGAGCTGTGTCAAGGTTCAAGAGCCAGATCTGCTGCTGGTAGAGCCAGAGGGTGCAGGTTTTGAATTTCCAAACCAGTACTGAGCACGTCCTCTCCACCGGTGTGTGACCTGCGGGGCTGCCAACACGGAGGAACTTGTGCAATGCTGCAGGAGTATGGCTACGTGTAGAACCGCGGGGGCTGAGCCCACTTATTTGGCGAGACACAACTAAGATAACATGAGCAGTTTCTGTGTCATTGGCGCATGTTTACAGTTGACATTGGCTCATGGAATTTTCTTGAGGTCTGGATCCACGTGTGTGCCCAGCTGTGAAAATAAGCACCTCGAAACGAAACCTGCCTGGCTGAGCTGGCGCCCGCGAGCCTGGCTCTACGGCACGTTAGGACAGGAGCAGCAGTGGGTGGAGAAGACGTCAGCCCTAGCTTCGCCTCTGCGCTTCGGAGGGATACGAATGTGAGAGCAAAGTAGCTCCTGTGCACTGTGTTCATCTGGAAGTATTTGGGACTGGATTACTCAAAGGCGCTTGGGACACCACATAGGGATTTTCAGTGAAATACATTGTGTGCAAAATGTCCTGCTTTAGTACAATAAATGTGTGCCATAATTGCGACTTTTGTTTGGGCCTTTATTTAATTATTCGAGAGACGGGGTAGAAGCGATGTCAGTGAAGCTGGCAGGGCACAGGGCTCGGCATGGGGGTGCGTGCCCACGCTGAAGGGCTGCCAGCAACGCAGCCTGCAAGCTGCTCTGAAACCGGGAGGATTGAGCCTATTTTCCTCTGTTGAAACCGATTCACAAAACACCATTGCCCCCTTCCTAATCTGAGGAAGCCGGAATGAAATTGGGGCTGATTTACAGTTTTGCAAGGCTCTTGCATCCATCATTAACTGTAAGAGCGCTGCAGAGCTCCTGTGCCCGCCGTGCCGGGGCAGGCAGGGTACCAGGGTACCTGCAGGTGAAGCTCCTCTGATCCGCTTCCGCACGGCGCAGCGGGAGCTACGCTCCCGGGGCGTGATCGAATTAAAACAATCTGCTTAAAGACACGCCGGAGAGAGAGGCTGGCCCTGTAACCTTTATTCGAGCCAAGCTACGCCTTCTTTTTGGAAATAAACCCTTTGAGGGTGATGCAAGGGGACAGCGCTGCAGGCAGGGCCTTTCGGACGGGGCCCTGGGCTCTGGTTTGTGCGCCCGGAGGTTTCAGCCTGCACCTTTGCTGTTTAACAGGAATTTTGGCGTACAAACAGATACGAAATGCAAAAGATGTCTTATGGTGCGAGGGGGGATTCTCAGCTCAGAAAAGAGGGCGAAAAAGCAAATCCTGCCAGCGTGGAGCTGTCTGCGCGGGCGGGCGGGCGGCGAAACGCGGCAGGCGCGGTGCCAAGCGCTGGGGTGATGCCTTGAGGCTTTGCCAGCTCCCTGTCCCCATCTCCAGGACACCTCTGCTCTGCTGCTGACAATATTAATGACTTCCCTTAATTGCAGGCTCATAGGGTTGTCTTGTAGCCTAATTTTTACCATGTATTGCCTTGTTTTCTGCCTTGCTCAGGTTTTTCAGCGCGCTGGCTAACAGCTTTACAGCCTTTTTAAATGGGGTTTGGTGGTATTCGAGATCACTCTTAGTTCAAAATCCGTGTGAAATAAATGCTACCTGGAGAGGCTGGGAGCCGCCAGCCAGGTCTGATGGCCGTGCTTCCCATGCAGCTCCAGCCGAGTGCTCTCCTAAATTGCCATCAGGCTATTTCTGGTGGAAACTGTTGTTCAGAGTCTCCGATAGAAATGTTCATGTTATACTGTGTTTACCTTAAAGCGTCTTTTCCTTAAATTTTGAGGATTGCAATGAGTGGGTTTGGTGCATGTTACTGCACAGAAGTGACTGTGAAAATTACATAAGTCTTAAAATTCAAAAAGCGAACTCAATATTTTAACCATTTCCTGGTTTGGTTTTTGTTAAGCTTTTGGAAATTACCTGCTGGCTCACCTTTTAAAATCACTCTTTGTTTCCTTTCAGGAAACCCCAAAGGTGCTATGCTGACCCATGGGAACGTGGTTGCTGATTTTTCAGGCTTTTTGAAAGTGACGGAGGTGAATACCCTGATTTAGAAAATGTTGCCATGTGCAGAGTGTGTGGGTTAAGCTGCATCCCTGCACGGGCTGGAAATGTGCTCCTGCAGACGAGAAGGGAAATTTCTCTTACTCACAGGGCCAAAATCCATGGAGATGGGAGCAGGTCTGAGCCTACAGCACTGGAGGGCCTTAAATCCCCTTTTCCAGCACTGGCTCCCTGGCTCTGTAAGGCTCAGGGTGCTTCTGAGGAGCAGTGCTGGCTCCTGTAGATCAATTAAGGCCTTTCAAAGAATTAGGAAAGCAAACAAGTCCTGTACAGTTGAACTGGTGCTTCAAACAGGTTACAGGCTCCACTGCTAAGGATGCCCCCACAATGTCATCCTCATTGATTTGAAAGCTTTCTGCATATAAAGTGTGTATATAGAATATGTTTTTACAAGAATGGTTCATTTCATTGATATCAACGTATATCTCCGTTTCCGTTATACATATTTTTAAAAAGCATCGCGCTGGCTAAGGACACGTAGAGGATGTTCCATGCAATGCATAAACTTGTGTTTAGAAGCAATATAGGAAGCAGAATTGCTTTAGCACAACGTGTTAAGGTTTATATGCAGCTCGTACCTAACAAATACAAAGATTTTTTTTTTTTTTGTAGTAAACAGGCAATTCTATAAAGTAGCGATGTACGCATGGGATGGACAATTTTCTACCTTATACCCCTTGCTGCTCTTATCATTGGTGCTGAAAATACTGCAGTCTTATTACCTCAGTCCTTGAACTTTCTGCAATTTCCAGAGCACCGTTGTAAAAAACTTGGACACGTGATGTGAGAAATCCCCCGGAACTCACGTGTTCAGATGTTTGCAGGGTTGTGACTCCAGGAATTTGCAGTGTGAGATGGCAATACAGCAGTTTGCTGCAGCGAGCCCTCGGGCTCGGCAGCGCAGAGCTTTCGCGGGGTTCGGAGGCAGCGCGATGCACGAGTGAAAGCCGATGCATAGATAGGTCTGAGTTTCAAAGGGCAGGAACGTTTATTTTGGAAGAGAACTAATTTAGAGGGAGCTGAGAGAACTTGGCATCTTCCAGGACTGGCCCACAGAAGTGGATTTAGTGTTCACTGACGGCAATGGGACACTCTGATTAATCTCGAAGGTATCAGACTGAGACGTAAGTCTGGTGTAAGTAAATTCAATAAATGCAGTTAATGCGATAGCTTCAGCCACCAGCGGTTGTTGGTGAGAGCGTAAACGCCGATTGCTGACCCACACGATGAGGGCGATGTGTACCCACAGCAGTGACATCGAGCAAAGTGCAAAACACATGAAAGTGGGATCAATTACTGAAACGGAAAGTACTGGGAAGTACTGTAGAGTTTCTGTTTATATATTCCTGTGCTGGTTTTGCTTAGTTCAGTGATTTTTATAAACGGAACATTTTTTGAAGTGAACCTAGAGCTTTGTTATAAGGTTGTTCTGAAATGCCAAGGAGCTGTTTTCAGTTTTCTGTTTAACTGGACAACTGTGCCAACGGTGAAATGATATTCAATGTCACCATTTTGGTTCAATATAAAACCAAATCATTTATTGTCTGGGCACTTAAAGCAGTGTAAAAAGAAAAAAAACAACAACAACAAAAAGCAGCCTAGCTAGTGATGCTAATGGTTTTACATTACTGTGCTTGCAGAAAATGAGGCCAATTTGAAATAATGTATGAATAGATCTGCAGGCCCTAATGGCTTCATTCAGACTGACACATGAAATAGTATGAAACGGGATGCTGAAAACACCCACGTGGTCAATGGTGTTTGACTTCACTCGGTAATGGTTGGGGGGCATACCCAGATCCGAGTTGCCCAGATTTAACTCCAATAAAATATTCCCCAAGGAAGAAAGTCCTGTGCCTCCATCCACCGCCGTGTCCCAGGTCACGGACTATCGATTCTCTCACAGCAGTGGAGATGCAAAGTGGGTATAAACTGCGAATACTGCGAGCTAATAGATTTTATACCCATTTTCCACTAACCACTGGCTTTGGTGCAAGTTATTGGGTAATGAAGCTTTCAGTTTTTCTAATCCATAATATTACAGCAAGCCTTACCCTTGGAAATGCAGGTGGAAAGGCTACTTTTCTTTTGGGGCATGCATCAGGTAAGGCTCTCGGGGCCTTGGTTTATCCCAGCCTGCGAGACAGAGCTAAAACCTCGGCAAACTGAAGACTTTGGTCGTTTTTATTTTTCACATAATTTATCCAGCCTTCTTTTTCCCCGCTGCCCTGCCTGTCTGTGGGGTGGTGATAATGCCCTTAAAATCACATTTTAATCCCTTAAAATGATGAGAAGCACTAACATAAATCATTCATTTTTGCAGCTGAAAAAAAAAATCATTAATTTTTCCAACGTATTCTGATTCAAATCAATGATTAACCTAAGGAAAAGATCAAATCTGTAGCTCTGACTGTGAATTCTGAGGGGCTCTGTGCGGTGGGGAGCAGTGGTGTGCCCGGAGAGCCCCGCTGGTTTCCAGGGGGCTCCTGCAGGTCTGCCCCCCTGAGAGTGCAAATTGTGGTCGTAAGCACCTCAGGGTAGAAAGGGATGAATACAAAGTGGGTGCTGGGTCAGGGTGAGCCTCTGTTTCCAGCGTGAGCTGTGTGGATACGATACGCCTTCTGCCATGGAGAGACCTCTCCGTTGCCCTCTGTGTACATCTCCGTGCTCTTCACTCCTCCTGCTAACCCGGCTCCATTGACGCTGTGGCTTAACGCTTCACTTCGTACGCTGCTCCCTTCCTCTCTCGACAATCTTTCCCCTTTTGCTCCTCTGGTGCCATTTTTCTTTTTATTGTTTTATGACTTTCTTGTTGTCTTCCTGTCAGTGTTTCTTTCCTTTCTGTCTCCCATGCCCTTCACCTGCAGAAAGTGATCTTTCCGAGACAGGACGATGTGCTCATCTCCTTCCTGCCTCTGGCTCACATGTTTGAAAGAGTTATACAGGTAAGAAACCTGCCTGAACTGACGAGGCCTCGTGGGGCTCCTTGTGTTTTCTTCCAGAGTCAGTGGTCTCCTACTTGTGAGGATGTACACATTTCCTATTTGCCTTTAGCACACATGTTTGAGAGAATGGTACAGGTAAGGTCCTAGTGTCAGTGGAAATCATCTTTTTCCACAAAAAAAAAAAAAAGAATAAAGTACTAAATAACCAGCGATATCTTGTTAGCACTAAAAAAGCTTGTATCCAGAAGTGCCACGTGCGTAACACCAGGGCCCGACCTCTGGTCTCGGTGACATGGCTGTTGAGCCCAGAGCGATTCCAGGAGACTTTCCCAAGCTCTCCAGCTTACACTGGTGGCTCGGAGGTTGGCAAAGACCAGCAGAAACTGCTACCTGCACGATTCTGGGGGCCGCTTTTCAAAGCACTCTAGGGTCAGATATCATGGGAGTAAAAATAATTTCGTGCCATTTTCCACATCAGCTAAAATCTTTTTATTGCACTAAATAACCAGATCTGCAAAAAAAAAACAAACCCAAAAAACCAAACCCCCAAATGACCCCTTGCAGACACTGAAAAAGAGGAAACTAAGATTGTGGGGTGACACACGGGACCCTCCTGGCAGGGCAGCATTCGGTGGGCATTAACTGGAAGCCAGGGGTCCCTGGAAATAACGGCACATAGAAGTGCTGGCTCCTGCCAGCCTGCAGAACTGACTTTGCACATCTCTTTTTTTTTTTTTCTGCAAAAGGCAGGTGGCAATTTGTGCTGCAGTCGGTGCGTTGGGCAGGTGGGGCGGTCACGTCCCTTCCCCTGGCCTGAGAAGCTGCCAACTAAAAAACTGCTCTAATATCCGAAGCCTGGATCTGGATTCGGTTGCAGCGCTGTACTTTCCCAGGGAGGGCTGGTTCGGGCTGAAAGCACAGTTTTTGAGTCAGATAAGCGTCTGAATGTAAGCCTCCCACTTCTCAGTAACGGCTCTGCCAGAAATAATATATTCTGCCCTGTTAAAAAACTTGCAAATTGGAAGTGAAAGTCCATGAAAGATTTGGAGAATTACAGCCCAGCCTATTTTAACTTGTAAGTCTAATTTTAAAAGGCAAGGTGGTCAGCATGGCACCGCTATTCAGGCAATCTGCTTTGCCAGCAAACAGGAATATAATCATTAAAAAGTCATCTGATGGGGGGGAAACAAAAATATTAGAAACATTTCAGATAACCTCATTTCACAGGGTGTTGCCATATGGAAAGGGGCAGGCCTCTGAGGAATGTTCAAGTTTATCCTGTCTGCTAAAAAAGCTCGCTAATATGAAGATTTTTTTCAAAAGGGCTAAAAAATATTTTTCAAAATGATTCTGAACAGCAAGCACGGTGTCAGCTTCCCTAGTTTTAGCCAACATTAGTGGTTCCTGGAACTTAAGAGTTACACAGATGCATTCTTTAAAGCTAAAAATTTCTAGAAACTATTTATAATTCCCAGCAGGCACACTGATGATATTTTCCTTTTTTTATTTTCCTAATTCATGTGCTTGCGCAGTGTCAAACACAGATTTGGCAGTGTGATGTTCGTTAACCCCGCAGCACATGTCTAAAATTCCTGTGGTTTCAGTTGATGGAGAGACAGTCTCTAGTGGGTCGGCAGAGCGGGGAGCGCGCCGGTCAGTATTGTGGATTTTTAGAAGTAGCACAAAAAAGACTTAATGTCTCGAGAAATTTTTAACTGGTTTAGTTATCTGAGGGAGAAAAGTTGACCGAAGGGAGCTGTTCTCTGCCAGCCCCTTGGGGATCTCAGAATAGTCAGTGTCCTGGGCTGGGCTCAGGAAAGCTGGGCTTAGGAAAGCTGGGCTCAGCTCCCAGCATCACGGGTGCTTTGCGGAGGATGCCTTCTCCTGCTCGCGCTCCAAAAGCAGGGTGGGGATGCTGGTCTCACAATGCTCTCCAGTGATATAAAATACCAGTTTTTACCAAGTTAGTGACCAGTCCTTTGCAGTGTTAGTGGCTGGGGAAAAAAAGCCTGTCCCGCCCGCCACCCCCGCGGGCAGGCCCCCTGCCCTGCCCGGTCCCGCACATCCAGCTCTATTCCCATCTGACCCAGGTGGCCTGTTCTCCTTCCAAGTACGAAACTTCTGGATCTGTAGTTTCCGTACAAGTAAAGCACCTTTTATGAAGTGAGCTTTTATTTCTGGGATACAGGATCAGGCACTGTATCACTAACGTAGTCTGTATTGTTGTATTTAAACAAAACTAAAGTATTAACATTTAAAAAGCGGCTGCTGCCCGGTGCATTTTACGACATTTCTTAATACGCATTCCTTTATCGGCAGTGGGTCCTCACGCTGTGAGCTGCTATGGTGGGTCTGGGCTCCAGAGGAGAAGTTCAGATCCAGAATCTGACCATAACTCAGGCTTCTCCATCCCCATGTGCAGGGGATGAAGGGAAATCCCTTCTAAAAGCCTTGGTTCCTTGTTCTTCCAGAAATTTGGTGGATGCTGGATTGCAGCATTGAAAAATGCCCAGAACTACCCATATGTTTCTCTTCAGTGCAAAATTTTGGGTTACATTTATATATATTTCCAAAGTCCCATTTTTGCCTTACTGGGAGTAGAATTTCAGGGAAGGCACTTCTGGGCTTGGGAGGGATGCTCTGCCATGGGAATTAACAGCAAAGAGGTTACACGTGTTCCTTCTTCTTCCCCTCAGTCTGTAGTCTACTGCCATGGAGGGCGAATTGGGTTCTTTCAAGGGGATATTCGTCTCTTATCTGACGATATGAAAGCGTTGCGTCCAACCATCTTCCCTGTCGTGCCGCGGCTGCTGAACAGGATGTACGATAAGGTGAGTTTAATTCTGCTCTTTTTGTAAATACGAAAGTTTACGTCCCTTTAGTACTTCTGCGAAAGCATTCCCTTAGTCAGGGTGCTTTCCCGAGCGGATTACAGTTTCTGCTCTACTGCAAATGCGTCCTTGCCCTGTGTCACTGATAGAGCTGCTCCATCTCTAAGTCTGTATTATGTTGATTTACACAGAGTGCAGACGTGGCTATCGCATGTTAATATGAAATCCCTCTGCGTTAGCCTCTTACCCTGTTCCCGCTGAGGTTACTGGTGACATTTCCAGAGAGAAAGGATTTTTTCATCAGAGAAACACCTGACGAACCTGGGTGCACTAGGACTTTTTGTGCCCTTCAACCGGTTTTGGAACATGAATCTCTTTCTGGTGGCAATGACAAAAATCAGGAACTGCAAAAAAGACTCTGAGGATTTAGGCAGTGTAAATATGAGGTTGGCTTTTGGATCTAGAAATCTTTAAAACTAAGAGATGTTCTTGAAAGGTATTTAAGACAGACATGTCTGGTCATCACGTTAAATCTGTTTGACCAGCTGGGAATATTTATTCCTCAGAAGACTTATCCTCTGAAGATGGGCTTAAGCACAAGTTACTGATTCAATTTTTCCCCAAGGTCAGGACTTGTCAAGCACTGGAAGGGGCTGCCCAGGGAAGGGGTCGAGTCCCCATCTCTGGGGGTATTTAAAAGCCGGGCAGATGAGGTGCTTAGGGACAGGGTTTAGTGGTGGGACGGCAGGGTTAGGGGAACAGTTGGGTTTGGTGAGCTTAAAGGGCTTTTCCAACTTAAATGATTCTATGACTGTTGGATCAGGGGTTCTGGTGCCTCATCAGAGGGATGGGCACTGGGGGTTTCTCATTTGCAGGGATGTAGTTCATGCTGGTGTCTGATTAAGCTCAGATAAACGCAGCCCCCATCACCTCATCAGCCAGCACTGAGACCTGCTCTAGCTGCCAAGTGTCCACAGTACTCGTTCCTAGTTGCTCAGATTGCATGATTCCACTGAATCCTATCGTAGAAATGATATAGAAACACCAGTCATGTAAATCTAGCCAAAACCTACCCTATCATCCTCCCTCCTTTCCCCCCAAAGGAACAGAATGTACAATAGTGAATGGAGTGAAAAAAACCAATCCATTTTTTTTAACCCAATAAAAAAACCCCATAGCGTAGGCTTATTTAGCTGTACTGCTAATGTAACTACACCCTGCCTGGCACCGGCGGACCTGCGTAGCTGTGATTGTGAGAGCAGTTTTTGCTGTTTTCTCTCCCTCGGGCGCCGGGCTGCCTGCCGCCCCGCTCTCCCGCAGATCTTCAGCCAGGCAGACACGTCCCTCAAGCGCTGGATTCTGGAATTTGCTGCAAAACGGAAAAAGGCTGAAGTTCAAAACGGGATCATTAGAAATGACAGCTTGTGGGATAAACTTTTCTTTAATAAAATACAGGTAAGGAATTTAAGACGTGACTCTAACGTCAAAGAACTGCCATTTCTTCTAGCAATGACTGGTTTTCCTTAAAGTCGGTGTGGTCCGCTTGCCTGACAGTGAACTGCGGGCACTAGGAAAAATTTTGGACATTAGGCAATTTTGGACACTAGGAAAAATTTCTTCACTGAAAGGGTTGTCAAGCACTGGAAGGGGCTGCCCAGGGAAGGGGTCGAGTCCCCATCCCTGGAGGGATTTAAAAGCCGGGCAGACGAGGTGCTTAGGGCCAGGGTTTGGGGGTGGGATGGCAGGGGTAGGGGAAGGGTTGGGCTTGGTGATCTTAAAGGGCTTTGCCAACCTAAACGATTCTGTGATTCTGGGATTCAACTGCTACTCACTAGCAAACAGCAGACTGAAAATTTAAAATGAAATAGGAAGTGGAGCACAGTTTATTGTTTCATTAATTTTTGCCACACTTATTTTTGTTTAGGTATTTATTTTTAAACTCCATGCATAAGATGCCCAAATTTCAGGTCTCTTAGGGATAGTTTTCCAGATGGGAAGGGAGAAACACGAGGCAGCCTAAGATGGTTTTTTTCCACATCCCTCCTTTGGCAGCACCGAGAAATCACCTATTTGCAAATAATGCCTATTTATTGTGGCTCTTGGATACCAGCTGTGCCCCTGCACCGGCACTGAGGAGGGCCGTGATGCGGCGCAGAGGCTCTTGCCCTCTGCCAGGTGAAGCTGCCCAGAAGCGGGATCGCAGCCGCCTGCCTGACACCAGGGCTGCCAACACCGCCTTTGGTACCTGGGTGCTCTGCCTTGCGGGGACCGGGCACCCACTGCAGTTTCTCCCTGCTCACACCCAGTGATGGGCAGGAGAGAGGAGTGCATTAAACCCACTCCTGTCTCTTCCCAGTGGGGATGAAATTCAGGAAGGTGGCCAGGAAAAGGAGACGTTGCTCCAAAGTTTTCTGCAAATCCTCTATAGAGAAGATTGGATTTTGGGCTGGGTTTCAGTTGGGCATATTCAAAACTGGTTTCTTTCCTAGGAAAAGAAGAGTAAGAGTGTAGAGAAAAATGCACAAGTAAATCACCATTTAACAACAGGGGGAAGAGATCAAAATGCCCTGCTGTGTGCCACACATCTCCTTATGGAAAAAAAAGATTAAATTTGCTATAAACCAGGCTTTCCAGGCACTGTACTGCCCCGGGAGGCTCTGATTACTTCATTTTTTTTAATTGGATAACTTATTTGGAGCCGCGCCACTTTATTTTTAACTAAAGAAACCGACTGTACTTTTCATCTGTGGATTAGTTGTCGTCAGCCTGCTAAGATTGCAGAGTTCACCCACTGCTGCCGGGAGCGCAGACGGGAGGCGAGGCGGGCTGCATATTGATTCGGGATCTGGCGAGACTGGCAGGCTCGGTCAGGAGTTGTTCTCTTTTGTTCTGGGCTTTCTTTTTACTTTTGGAATAAGAAAAAGGAAAGGAAGAGGGGAAACAAGAAGCGAAGCGTGACACAGGAATTGATGTAATGCCCTTCAGAAATAACTGAAGGTCATCTGCCTTCCAGGGACAGCATGATTTTAGATGGCTTGGGACCCAATTCATTAAAAATGACGAGGTGCAAATAAGCAAAGAAAACTGGGGAGGGGGGGGAGGAGGTCTGGTTTTTACCCACAGTTCCCCAAAATCAAGAGGTGCGCCTGCACAGGCAGCCGCAGGAGTAGAGGCTGAGCAGCTCATCCTCTGAGAGATGTGGGACTTCCCCCCCATACATCGCATGGTTTTCTTTTGGGGCACTGTTTCTACCTGCGAGGGACACAGTTACTGCTTTTATGGTTTAGCTGGCTTCTTATCCCTAAGGCAAGACTCAGAGCCAGTTCATATTTCCATAGCACGGCTGCATCTATTCTAGAGAGAGCATTTTGTGCGAGTTCTGCATAAGCAATGCTCACGGATGCCGCTGGTTTTGCCGTCTGTAATGATCTGTGATGCTTTCTTTTGGTTTCTCCTGCTATCAAACAGGCGAGTCTTGGCGGGTGCGTTCGCATGATAGTGACAGGCGCTGCCCCTGCGTCTCCGACCGTCCTGGGCTTCCTCCGTGCAGCCCTCGGGTGTCAGGTGGGCTTGCGCGGCTGCTTGGAGGCGTTCATTTGCTGACCGGTAGGAAATGCACTGCGTTTAAGAAAAGAGATGGGTTAGGACCTCAGAACCACATTTGGGACAGCTTCACCGGGATGGATCTGGCAGCAGCTGCAGGGCTTGGAGCAGGCGCAGAGCCCTGGTGTCCCCGGAGCTCTGCCCCCGCAGCCCTGGGGCTGGACTGGGAATGACTGGTGGCCCTGGGAAGCCAACAGTGGCCAAGCGCCGCTTTTGCTGCTGGCAGCTGCCAAAAAAAGCATAGACTCGTCCCACCCACCTCCCAGCACTTAACCGAGTATGTGCAATTAAATGTGCTAGGAACTTCGTTACATGACTTTCAGTCTATATATAAATGGAGAAATATAATCTTCAGATGGCAACTCAACCCATTTAATATGTCCACTGCATTATTTCTCTTTGACTAGGAAGCCCAGGGCAACTAAAAGGCCTCATTCAAGAGCCTAAAATTAGGCAAAAAAAATAAAATTAAAAGGTGTATTTTCAAAACGTGCCACAGAAATACCTTTTTTCCCCCACTAAGAAATTCCTCTCGTAGAGTAACACACTTCTGACTCAAAAGCTTAAGTGCTGAGCTTGTCTTTGCACCATGTTCAGCTCTACAGAGCCGTGAGAAGTCATAGTCATGGAAATGAAATTCTGTAGACAGGAAAGGCCAGGGAAGAGTCTGCGTGTTAAACGTGTGCCTGTGCGGGGCAGCTGGCGGGGTTAGCTCACGGGACTGGGCAACAGAAGGCGATTCTTAGGATTTTATTCTGTAACAGTGAAATCATACATACCGCTTTAAAGATACCTGTTTCTTCGTCAGGTTTATGAAGGTTATGGCCAAACCGAATGCACGGCGGGATGTACCTTTACAACCCCGGGTGACTGGACATCAGGTAAGGCTTTTCTTCCACCACTTCCAGACAGAAAAGAAATGCACATTTCATTTGAAAATTCTGGACACTAACGGCATGGGGGGTTATGCAACATTTGCCACCGTGTGAATCATCTTCAGCAAATGTAATGTTCTTGGAAGCATCAGTAATCCAGAATAAATACACAGGGATGGGCTGATGGGGAGATTTGGAATTGTCCCCCGAGCTGTTATTTGCGATACTCTCACCTCAGCACCCCTGGCCCTGTGAGCCCTCTCTAGAGCACTGGAGCTGAATTTAAAAGAATGTTTGTTATAATGAAATGCTGGAACAAAGAAAAGATTCATGCATTCATGTACCTAGTGAGCAAACTCAGGCTTTGAATACAGATCCACTGCTGCTCAAAACTTTATATATTTCAGGCTTTCTAAAACTTTTGAATCTTGACAAAATCAGATAAAAATTGGCACTAAGCAAGATTCAGATAATGCATAGAAGTACTGCAGCTTGATTTCTTCCTAATATAATTCATCCGTATTTACAAAAATGTTTTGAAATGGGTATCATACTCATTCAAATGAATACTAGTAGGAAACCTGGACATCAGATACCAATGGGCCTGGCCAGTTAAACATTTCCTTCTTTCCAACCCAGATTTTCCATGGCTGGAGAAGATCACGTGCTTTCTTTTCCCTTACTTTAAACCAAAACCGGCCCCTTGCAGATGCTGGTGTGTCCTGGGACTTGCTGCCCACCGGCCCCCTGCTTGTGCCCTGGCCACCGCTCGCGTGCCAATGCTGCATCCTCATCCTCAGCGCGCTTCGGTCTGGCGCCTTTGCAAAATGAGACCTCAGCCCGCGAGCGCTACAGCGCACGAAGTGCTGTGACACAGAGTTGGGGCTCCTCTTCCCAGTCTGTTTTTCCAAGTGGCTGTTTCTGGGGAAAATGGGCCTGGTTTGGCCCCCGTTGTGCTCTAGCAGCGCTTGTCGGCTGCAGCAGACATTGCCCTCGCATCATCTTTGGAGAAACTGTAGGGGTGGGGGGCACACGTGTTCAGCGAAATGTCACTGCGGTTGCTATTGCCAGGTGATTAAAATAAGGGGGGGTCCCGAGCTTAGTGGGCTTTTATAATGAGTTAAGCTTAGAAAAGGGTTTAGTCTCTTACAGGTACAGGAGACACGCTCTGTATTTCGACAGAGTGTTTGAAAACAGGGTTATATATATTCAAATAGGAGGTTAGGGTATTTAGTCTTAATAGAGCAAAACCTTAAATGAGGAAATGATTTCTGCACACAGACACAGGTCTTGCAAGAACACCCAGTCTATGTACAACCGTGCAAGCAACTAATAATAAAATGCTAATTATTCTTTATAGGAAAGATGACAAGTGACTTCATAACTTTGATTTCCAGGTCACGTAGGAGCCCCTTTGCCCTGTAACTTAATCAGATTGAAGGATGTGGAAGAGCTGAACTATTTTGCTTCCAAAGGAGAAGGAGAGGTAGCAACTCACATTTTTATATCCAATTCTCACTGGTTAACACTGTATTATGTTGTACTTACAGAAGCATTTTACCTTTGAAAGGTGCCTGGTTGCAGATGTGTTACTTATTACAATCAGGAAAGGAAAATGCCAATTCAGCAGTAGAGCAGCAAAGCATTAATTAAAAAGGGGCTGTGCCAGTACTTCCAGCCAAAGCCATACCTGATTACCTTAAAAGCTAAGGCTGAATTAATTAGTTCAGCTAAGAAGAGCTGAACTGCTGTGATTTCTACATTGCTGATATTTCTATATTGCACAGAAATGAAACTTACTGAAATAACTTTTTTTTTAACTGCAAGCTGAATGCAAACCAAGTTCAAACAAATCACTTCTGCATTCCCTACTTCATATTCCGTTAGTTTGAAAAAAATCCATAGGTAATTTTATAACGCAATATATTTTAGTTTCATGGAGCAGACATTAACACAACCTTGAAAATATATCACTTTTAGTGAATTACTATTTAGCTTGTTAGGATAAAATAATAATAATTTAATAATAATTTATCAGCAACCCTGGCTCTTTTGCAGATATGTGTGAAAGGGCCGAATGTTTTCAAAGGTTATCTGAAAGATGAAGAGAAGACAATGGAAGCGCTGGACCAGGAGGGCTGGCTTCACACTGGAGACATCGGGAAATGGTTACCTGTGCGTACTGATCCGATGCTCCGTTCTTATGTCAATTGTATTATCCCACGTAAATTTTCAAGTACCGAACTTAATTTCCCAAGCAGATCTACCTTTACAAAGGATTACGCTTATATTAATAAGAATATATTATTAAATTAGCTTGAATTGAATAAGCTCGGTATGTCAGTGAAGCATTTTCTGTTCCAAGCAGGCTGCTGACTGAGTCTCTATGGTTAAATAACTTCTCTGGGAACTCTCATTTCTTTCTCCTAACAGAATGGGACTCTTAAAATCATTGATCGGAAAAAGCATATATTTAAACTTGCTCAGGGAGAATATATTGCACCGGAAAAGATAGAGAATATCTATATCCGCAGTGACCCTGTTGCCCAGATCTACGTCCACGGAGATAGCCTGCAGGTAAAAACTAAGTTTTCAGAAAATCTTACTTTATTCTTTGTAAGTAGAAGACAGAGGGCTGGGCATGAACGAGGGGAAAGCGTGCGTGGATCGCCCCACGTTTGTGCCCTGATGGCAGCCACGCAGGAGCTGAGTGCTGGTGTGACCCAAAGCAGCCTGGGGGATGTTGTGGCCAAAGATGAAGCCTTTAGATTTGCTTCCGTGTCACCCTTTGGGTCTCTAGTCCTCTCCTTTGCCACACTGCCTGCGGTAGCCAAACGAAGGCAAAGCCACCGCTGCTCCATGACCACTGCCTACCCATTTTGACCAATCTCGTCCCATTTATTCCCATATTTATACAGACATGTGCAGCTGCTGAAGCTGTTGCAGTTCGTCCCCCTACATTCACTGGTCACAACCATGAGGCTTCCCTTGGCAGCAGAGTTTGCCTGAGACTCACAAGCCCATGAACTGCATGTGTATAAATGGTGTGTTCTGCTCTGGCTTACACCTGAGAAAAATGAATTAGTTTAATTAATGTCCAAGCAGAACACAAACCCAGCTGAAGGTGTTAAAATTGTTGGCAAATGCAGAAACAGTCATGGAGAACCCTTTTATCTGAGGAAAAGGCACAGACACCAAAATATCCTTCACCATGGCATGTTAGCAAATTATTAACATATTTAAACAAGAAGTGATAAACACAGAGCAAATTCAACCGGCCGATGTATTCACTTCAATGTAGGGCCTTAAACGTCGTTCAGCCTTTGCCTGCAACTCTCCTCCTCCTCCTTCACCTACAGGCCTTTCTGGTGGGAATTGTGGTGCCCGATTCTGAAGTTATGCCAGGCTGGGCAAGGAAAAGAGGGTTTGATGGAACATATGCAGAACTCTGTAAAAATAAGGTTTGTCTTTCTCCCCGTCTGCAGTACAGACATTTTTCCACTGTAGCATAACCTAGTTAAGAGTTGGTGTCTATTATTAATGATCTATTATTAATGACCTCGGTGACAAGAATTATTTCTTCGCTGCAATTGAAGCAGTGCGTGTGCTGACTGATGGTACAGACCTCGTGCATGGGCAGGACCAAGGGTTCGTCTTGCAGAGAACAACACTACAGCAGTAGGAGAGGTTTTATTTGTTTAGATGTCTTAAATAAGGATCCCAACCTCATTTACCCACGCTCTCTGGTACCGCGTAACCGGGTTGCATCACATCGATGACCACTGATGCCAGTGAGTCATCCCACTGGTGTCTGTGGGACATAATTCTGTGTCTAAGGCTGGCAAAAGGTTGAAGGATTGCAAATTTAAGCATCCATGTCATATAGGTTTGAAAATATAACCTTAACTTTTCATACTGAGGAAAGAATATCACCACCGCACTGAAGTTTAATGTTTGTACATTTCTTTAATAGACTATTTGCTAATTATGTATTAACTATCAATAAGGCACTTGAGCTTTACTCAGAAACGTGTTTTCTTGATGACATTAACTGCCTGTAAGGTTGACTGATACTTCATGAGGAATTCATGTGTTTTAACCCAGGAACTGCAGCGGGCGATAATGGAAGACATGGTACGGTTAGGTAAGGAGAGCGGACTTCATTCCTTTGAGCAGGTAATATGAAACAATTAATACATGATTCGGTGTGGTCAGACAGGCAATTTGTCCATTTGTATTCTGTCAGCACTTGAGAGAGAGCGCTTTATTGCTGGCAAGTTATATTTGTTCCTTTGAAAAATATACACGCTGTGATTCTGCCTTCCACTTGTGCTTGAAATTTGAATTAAATTTAGTGAAAGACTTGGGCGTGGAGGTAAAAATCTAATTCAGGGACATGGGTAATCTTCAGTCTGACAACCAGGGCTCAGGATAAATATCTGTAGGACTCTGATGCTTCTGCCACTGAAATCACTGGTAAGAAACTGGGTCACTAATTACCATTCTTATAACTGACCTAGGAAATGCGGCCGATTTGTTTTCAGCCCATGCACTGATTCTTTTCTGCTGCTTATGTAAATATTTCTGCAACAGAGCTGCAGACACTTCAGAAGAAGAGATCTGAAATCAACCATGGATTACACAGCATTAGAAACAGTAAAAAAAAAAAAATACACCATGTTTTAAAATGTCAAAATGCTTGTTTCTGTTAAAAGAATGAACATGTTAATCATTACACATAATTCATAATTAGCAAGGGCCTTTTTGCTTTTGTTTAGACTGTATCTGGGTGCTAATTCTAATGAGTGATTCACCATATCTGAGCACAGCAGAAGCGCCGTTAAACATAAACTTGTGATTCTTCATTTCTCAGTTACATATGCAAATGAAATGATAGTAAAAAGAAATTAATTTAACAAATGAACTTCAATATAAAGCACGGTTTGCAATGCACAACATCGTCTGCGGTAATAAGTCTGGTTTGCTCCTGCCATGGCCTTGACAGTATGGAATATCCCCAAGTAATCTAACCTACCAGCAGTTTGCAATTAATAAACGTTAACGTAGCGAGGAAAGCTTTGCCATCTTTCTGAAAGTTAAGAAGAAATGTTTCACCTTTCAAAACCAAAGGGCTTCAAAATTAACATCTGTGTTGCAATACATAATCTTAAAACCGAACTTCGAGCCAGATGCTATGGCTGATGCTCTGGTGGGCTGGGGATCCCCGGTCTATGGAAGAGCCGCTCGTTATCATCCCCGTCCTCGCCTGCAGGGCCTGAGCTTGGCCCCCTGGTTTGGAAGTGACAGCTCTGGCTTCTGTAACCAACAGCTTCCAGGGTGCAGGCTCTGAAAGCCAGCGCAGCGAGCGGGGGAGGCACTACGAGCACGAACACTGATTTTGTGAAGGACGTCACTGGGGGAGGAATTGGACCTCAGTGCTTACCAGGGAAATATGAATCATGTATTTAATGGGAATTTAAAAATTGAGTCTCAGCCTATATTCCTGCAACTCCCAGTCTAACAAAATGCAAACCCGTCTGGTTTGGGGAATCACGAAAGCAGCAGATGGCTGGGGAATTTTGTCTCAAATCAGTGGACTATGACCAGTCACGCAGCAGTTTTCTGCTTTCTCCCACACCAGCACTCCCATAAATGCACTGGAAGGAAAAGCTCGCTCCCGTCTGCGCTGCCAGGCTCCCTGCTGTGCTCAGAGACACTGCCGCTAACAAGGGCAGCCTTGTAAAATCCCGTTTGCCTAGGACGAATGATTTTATATCATTTTAATTAGCTAGTAAAACACCACCGATTCTGCTTCTTTAAAGATGATCACCACGTACATTCTTTGCGCCTGCAAAGCTCCATGGTAATTTTGCAAGACTGAATTAGCGCTGCTTGCTTTCTTTGCAGTTCGGTTAAGATGATGTCTCTTAGTGCGATGCCCTGCCCTCTCTCCCGCAGCCTTCCAACCGTGTGAAACGCCGCAGTTACCGTATCGCGTGTGGTGATAGTGTCCTGTGCTGCGGTTTGGCCTTGGTTTCGTACGGACACGAGGTCTATGTGCTCACCCTCTCGGAGAGCCCCCTTCTGCGCTGGCTGGCTGGCGGGTCAGCGCGGGCACGGGAAAACGAGCAGGAGAGCAGGGAGCGGTGAGGGGTGGGGGAGGGATTTAGCGTCGCCTTGGAAAACTTGGGCATGGCTTCACCAAGGGCAAGTCCTGCCTGACGAACCTAGTGGCTTTCTGTGATGGTGTGACAGCATCAGTGGACAAGGGAAAACCAACAGACGTCATCTATCTGGACTTCTGCAAAGCCTTTGACACGGTCCCCCACAACATCCTTCTCTCTAAATTGGAGAGCTATGGATTTGATGGGTGGACTGTTCGGTGGATAAGGAACTGGCTGGATGGTCGTGTCCAGAGGGTAGTGGTCAATGGCTCGATGTCCGGATGGAGACCAGTGACGAGTGGTGTCCCTCAGGGGTCCGTGCTGGGACCGGTGCTGTTTAATGTTTTCATCAATGACTTAGACAGCGAGATCGAGTGCACCCTCAGCACATTTG
>NW_009258542.1:2095351-2101724 GCF_000687185.1 Egretta garzetta
AGGGAGCCTATAGGAAAGATGGGGAAAATCTTTTTAGTAGGGCCAGCTGTGACAGGACAAGGGGTAATGGTTTTAAACTAAACCAGGGTAGGCTTAGACTAGATCTAAGGAAGAAATTCTTTACACTGAGGGTGGTGAAACACTGGAACAGGTTGCCCAGAGAGGGGGTGGAGGCCCCATCCCTGGAAGCATTCAAGGCCAGGTTGCGACGGGGCTCTGAGCAACCTGATCTAGTTAGCGGTGTCCCTGCTCCTGCAGGGGGGTTGGACTAGATGACCTCTAGGGGTCCCTTCCAACCCAAAACATTCTATGATTCTATGAGGAAAATCCTGGTGGCAGGGTCCCCTGGGCTCCAGGCCCAGCCAGAGGTAACCACAGCAAGGCTGGTGTAAGAAGTTATGCTTATTCCGTGTGATGCCTACAATTTTTGCTGTAAATATCTCCCTTTTTTTTTTTCTTTTAGGTCAAAGCCATTTACATTCACTCTGATATGTTCTCAGTACAAAACGGTTTGCTGACACCAACGTTAAAGGCTAAGAGACCAGAACTAAGAGATTACTTCAAAAAACAAATAGAAGAGCTATATTCAAGCATCTCCATCTGAAAGCACGGGAAGAATGTGCTGAACAATGGACTTCGTAGCAATATTAGAATAACACTCAAAAATACAGAGCCAGAATGACACAGCTGAAATGGATAAGCATCATCTGAAAATTACATCTGAGCCTTTCGTTGTTCTAGGATTTCACCACTAACCATAATCTTCCTTCTTTTTTCCATCAGGTGTGATACAATTCATTTTTTTTACCCTATGTACACAGTAGGGTACTACTAAGAATTACGCTAAATCGCCACAAAATATACAGAAATGTCAACCTATGACCAAGTAAATTATGGAAACTTACCTTATTGATTAGGACTGTTTGTAGTTATTAAAATAGGGAAAATGCCAGGTATGTCTGTTGATATTTGGTTGTATATAACCTAATGCGTTAGAACCTAAAATTGTGGATAATTCAATAATGTGGTCTACCTCAAACAATCAATGATTGATGGTGAAAGTCTATTTTCCCTGATCTGGAACTTCAAGCTGGATATTGGGTTTATATATTAAGTGAGAGGGTTTATATTTTCCAGGACATGAATTACATTGATTTGATTTAATCATTAATGACCTAACAAACAATAGAAATAGGAATGAATCCCCCGCTATTTGTACTTAATAGACCTATTAGCATATTACATCTAAGGGATCGATACTACCTTGAAATTACAAGAACAGGGTAGGAAGCGGTAGGATACAGTTCCCTCTTTTCCCTTTTCATCTGAACTCGATCCATACACGGCATGTTAGTGTTGCATTAGGGCCTCCTTCAGCTCAGTACGCTCATGGACATCTCAACTACTCCATCTGAGAAGGTTGCAAAAGCATCGCTGGCTCTGTGGTGGCTTTCTGGGGGAGTTCACGTTAACCTGTACGCTCCTGGTCCCTAATTTATTACTTTCCATGCTGCTAATACTGCGTAGTCCAGTTGGACTAACTCCCTTTCAGAAACAAGTGCTCAAGGAACGGAGCACGAGGTATCAGCTGCGAATTCTGAATGGGGCTTGGCAAAACAAATTGGCTGGGGAGAAAGGCCAGCCTGAGATGCAGCAGCGGGGGGCATCCTTCGGCTGGCTGTGGAAGAGCAGGAAACACCGCTGCGAAAGGCCCGCCGGGGTGGGCGAAAGGCTGTGTTAGCCGCTGCCGTCGTGAGGCGTCACGGTACGGTAAAACATGGGACGCGGTTGCAGAAAGGCCTGCTAGGATGACATCTCTACGTTCAGATGTCTGGAAGCCTCAGTGCCCGCTGTCCTCACTTCCAGTGGCCTCTCTGGACTGAAGAGCGAGCGGTCTGGATGCAACCGGAGATTTCACGGCCAGCTGCAGCCGTTGGAAAGGGGCTGAGTCCCACGGGGAACAGGAGCAGACTCTGGAGCTCTCTCCTGATATAAAGCACGGTACAAAACGATGAGAAAACTCTCACATCAAGTCGCTTGAATATTTGGACTGTTGGTGGCTTCCTTCTGCTAAACAGGGTCCTAAATATATTTGTGTATTTTAATAGCTGCTGTTTGTTGCACCAGTGCGTACTAGCATGGAGCTGTGCCTGCTAGATCTTCTTTGCTAGGACAGTGAAAGCACAATTATTTTCTCAAACTGGCATCCACCATAGACTGTTGAAGGTAAAAGTTTAAATTTTTAATCTAAATGATCTCTTATTTTCCCTCTGAAATTCCATTGCATGCTTCAAAATGAAATAATTGGAATTAATGAGTTAGTGTTACACGAAGACTGATTTCTTGCAGTAATTTCAGAACAAAATGATACGAAGGAACCTGTAGCAGCTAATTTAATTACTCATATAAAGAACACGGCGTTTTCATTTATCAAATGTGCAGGTAGTTTTCCAAATCCCGATTCCTCATTTGATTCCAGTGCAATGACTCGTATCAGTCCAAAGCAAGTAAGAAATACCGCTGCTGTGATCCGATGGTATCGTACGTTCATTTTTCACCAGTGTATACAGCAGCAGCATCCCCGGGGAATTTGCATCTGCCACGCCTGCAGAGGATAGGAATTACTGTATAAAATCCGCCTCTTTGGGTCAAGTCCCAAAGGATTTTCATCTCTGCGGAGTCTAGTTCATCTCCTTTTCGTGTCAGCCAAAAGACAGCCATTACACACGCATTGCTTAAAAGCAATGAAGAATTGGAGTCAGTACAGATTCCTGTCTGGTTTAATGCAAAATAATAATAATAATAATAATAATAAAACCCCTAACCATCTAAACAAGTACAGAAAAGCCGTTTTCCACTGACCTTTTTCTACCACATGAATTTAATTTACTTTTCTCCTAAGGTGATTTCAGTTTACCAGACTTTCCTACACAACTAAACTCTGACTCTGTGTAAGTATGGAAGATCCCAATATGAGTTCATTTCTGGCTTAGATGGCTGCTATTTTTACGTATATAATGCTGAACATTATATTCTTCTTTTGGTATTTGATGCAAAATGTCAGATGCACTAGAGCCAAAGATATGAACACCAAAAGAGTAAGAAAGAAAAAACCACCGACTTGGCCACACTAGGATGATGCAAAATTTGGGAGAAATGTTGGTGTTGTCACACCGAGAGTGTGAGTACTTGCAGAACTTGTGAAAAGCTGTGTAAATAAACTAAGAGCTCTCTTTAATACTTCCCCGTGTAATCAGATTTTCCTCTGCAGGTCACTCTCTCTCACCATAACCATAACAACGTTGTAAGAGATTAAAACTTGAAAAGAACACGTGCGTAACACGTGAGCTAGGCACGAACAGGCTTCTCTTCAAATTCCAGGGATATTTGTTTTGCATTGAGCTTTCTTAATCTGAGATGCTTCTTGTGACCACCAAGGAAAAATCCCCAGGGCTGTCCTATAGCCAGTTGTTTGGTTTTTTTTTCCTCAAGATAACCAATTACAAAATTAATTTCTAATATTCATCTTACTGAAAGAGTTGAGGCTCAAGTGCCATTGCGTAAGTGGCGATGCAAGTTACCCTTCTCCGTAAAGAGCCCGATTCTGGATGGCTTCAGGGTGACTGGTTTTAACTAATCACTGTCATCTGGGGGTTCATTCCACGATCAATTAGTGAAACCCCACGGCAAGCCGGCTGTCGCCTTCAGCAGCCACGTGAGACGAAGCAAAAGCGGTTTTGCAGCCGCTCCCCCGAAGGCTTCCACCGCCGTCAGCGTGCGGCGCGCTGCGCTGCCGTGCTCTCGGACGCTTTAAATACGGGAGGTTCGTCCTGGGCCTGGTGCTACGCCCGCGAAATCACTGGGAGACTGTCTCCAGTGCTCCTGTATAAAAACTAGAATAAACCACATTTTTTCCAGGAAGAGAATATTGCTTAGTTATACATTTTATGTGTTCTTTGCTCAATATAACGGATGAAGAAAATACTGTTCTGCCACAGAAATGGTCAAAGACTCACACCAGTGTGAGCAGAAACCATACCAGACAGTCTTAACCCCCCCTTGGCAGGAAATACACAGCATTATTCTGTCCCAAAAGGCACGTTGGCAGGTTAAAATGGTTGATATGCATCAGGTGAGAGAGAGATGGCGAGTTGTTTATCGATAAAAGTACTATTTCACAATCCATCATCACTGTTAGTAAGTGTGTATATATATCAGCATCAGTCAGTCCAGTGTCATTTTTTGCCATGAATATAAAATTCTTGCATATAACAGAAAATAATCTGACTTAGTCTTCTGGAATGGAACAAATTAACTGTAGGTTTGGTTTTTTTCTCCCATGTGTTAAAAGCACAAACTGGTGATCTATATGTAAATAAACTGAACAAGATGAATGTAAACTGGGGAAGAATATACTATTTTTGCATGGTAACAGATTACTTAAAGACCTCATGATGCCTTACGGAAAGTTTGGAAAAGCATTTTATTTAGAGGCAATTCTACCTGCGTACTTGTCGTGGTTTAACCCGGCTGGCAACTCAGCACCACGCAGCCGCTCGCTCACGCCCCCCTCCCTCAGTGGGATGGGGGAGAGAATCGGGAAGAAAATAAAAGGTTAGAGCCGAGGGCTGAGATAAAGACAGTTTAAGAAGAGAAAATAATAGTAATAATGAGAATGGTAACAGAATATACAGAATGTACAAAACGAATGATGCACAATGCAATTGCTCACCACCCGCCGACCGATGCCCAGCCCGTCCCGAGCAGCGATCACTCCCTGAGCCGTGATCAGTCCCCGAGCAGCGATCACTCTCCCCGCGACCGACCAACCGACTAACCCCCCCGAGCATGACGTTCCATGGTCTGGAATAGCTCTTTGGTCAGTTTGGGTCAGCTGTGCTAGCTGTGCTGTACTCCCAGCTTGTTATGCCCCTGGCCGAGCAGGAGAAGCTCAAAAAGTCCTTGAGTGGTCTGAGCACTACTTGGCAACAGCTGAAAACATCAGTGTGTTATCAACATTCCTGTAGTACTAAATCCAAAACACAGCACTATGCTAGCTACTGTGAAGAAAATTAACTCTATCCCAGCCGAAACCAGGACAGTACTTTTTGTGTCTTTAGCTCACTATGGTTTTGTCTGTGGGGAAAAAAAAAAAAAAAAAAAAGATACCAGGTTTAGTTCTTTGTTTCTTCTTGGAATTAACCTTCTTCGGTACTTTGGTTTCTACACCACCTTTCCTCCTGTTAATGATGAAGCTGAGGCTCTGCTTTTCGGAGGAGAAATCTTTTCGGAGGAGGATGCTTGTAATCGGGGAGGGAAAAAGTTTTAGATCCCTGGAATTGTTCCAAAATAAAATGTTTTCTGAGGCATCTAGAGCCCCTTTAAGCCCTTCATTTCAGCTTTTTGTTATGTATTTTAGCAAAGTACAAGCAGGCATTTTCATAAGCGTTGCCTATTTTCAACTGAAAGTGGGGGGATTAAAATACAACATATGCATTTGTGTAAAAAAAAAAACCCCACTTAACTGTAATTAAAGATTTTTCGGTTTTGGTATATTAGCATGTACATCAAGAAGTCATCTATGGAAACTTTTGTAAGGAATGAAATTGTCGCATTTCTCAAAGCCGCTCCTAAGATTTCCTCGTGGACCGACACACAATAAACGCTCTTTTATAAAATCTGTCGCTACTCCAGCGCTCTGTCCTCGCAGTCGGTACGGAGTCGTCCAGAACACGTGCCTCTACTAAACGTGTTGTAAAAAAGAAATAACATACATAAAATAATGACCAAAGGAATACTGGAACCTGAGATTGATTTTAGCAATCTTCTACGAAAAAATCGTTGTGAAGTTCTCTGAAGATGCAGCAGTCTTTCTGTAATGGTTTCATTTCTTATTTTAAGTCAGTAATAATATAACCAGATGTATATGCTTGTTTAATATGAATTGACAATCGGGAATGCATAGTATTTTTTCAGACTGTGTGTCTAAACCAATAAAGTTTAAAAGCTTTCAGTCTCTACTCCGGTTCTTGTCTGCACTCGCATCTCTCCCTTCACTTGCCAATTGATCATGCCGAAGAATTCTCTCAATTTTTCGCATTAACGGAGCAGCGAAGAGTCCTCTGCTCGGGCTCTGATCAGTGAAAGGAATATAACGCACACAAAGTCGATGGCACGATGTAGTGTGGTAAACCCAGCACCATTTATTCGCCCAGACCAGGGGAGGGGGGCAGGAGCACCCAGCACGCCCCCTGCCAACGCCAGCGGCCGGGGAAGGGGCGCGGGGCCAGGCGGGGTGACCCGCGGGCAGCGCCGGGCCGCGCATCAATGGCATCACAGAATGGCAAGGGTTGGAGGGGGCCTCGGGAGCTAA
>NW_009258542.1:2103304-2118023 GCF_000687185.1 Egretta garzetta
GCTCTGGGAGCGGGACCGTTCCCTCTGCCTTAGCTGCCAGGAACAAAGGGGGGGTCCCTGTGTGAGGCGCCTTCCCGCCCCGACTAATCGTTCCCCTCAGAAATGGCAAAAGCCCTTGCCCGCCTGCGAGAGGGTTCTTTTAAAAATGTCTTCAAGCTGTTCCTCAGAAGGAGCAGCCTCCCTGTCGAATGCAGCTTAGCAGATCTTGACTTAGGAATTGGGAGACCTTACAGGAAAAAAAAAATGCAGTCTGAGGGGAAGATATGGGTAGATTTAGACTGTGCATATAAGGAAGAAATTCTTTACAACGAGGGTGGTGAAAGCCTGGAACAGGTTGCCCCGAGAGGGGGTGGAGGCCCCATCCCTGGGACCATTCCAGGCCAGGTTGGCCGGGGCTGTGAGCAACCTGATGTGGTTCAAGGTGTCCCTGCTCCTGCAGGGGGTTGGGCTGGGGGACCTCTGGGGGTCCCTTCCCACCCAAACCATTCTGTTACTCAAATAAAGGCAGACTGTAATAGTGTAACTTGCTAAAATAAATGGGGAATGTCTCGGTCCCACACTGACCTCTGTAATTTAGAGGTAAGACCTCACTGTTTCAGGGTACAACGAGCATTAGTTTCTGCCTTGATGCTGCTCTGCTGGCTCGTGCTCCGTAGGTGTTCAGTACTCTTGCGTGCCTGCCTGGGTCCAGCCAGCAGCCTTGGGGGCTGTTTGCTTCTCATCCGTATGTGTATGCAGAAGAAAGAAGGAAAGGGATGAGTGCTGGGTTGAGTCCTGCTCCTACCTTGTCCTGTCCCAAACTCCCAGGGGGTTTCGGCTATCGGGCTCTGCGTGGTGCCGGGGGGTGCGGTACTTCAGGCCCGTTTCTTAGTGTGGGATGGATGCTCTTGTGACTTGCTGTCATAAAAGTGTAATTCCAGAAAGTTTGGCTGTTTCTAGCTACTGAGAATAGAACACAAACCTAAACAACTTAGAAAATCGTTTTTAGGAGAAGAAAATATGTCCCTGAAATTCACTGGTTCAGAAGTAATTGTGTCGTCGTGGCCTTTGGGATTATGTACAACGAGGACCAGTTTATGTAGAAATTCCCACAATACTCCTAATAAACTCAATTTAAAACTGACTTACACTCAAACTACTTTGCACCTAAGTAGAGTAAAGGTCACTTCCAAAGGGGCTTTTTCTTTTTTAATCAAGAGGTTTCTAACCCACCTGAAGTATTTCTTGCAGGCTGCTATTTTTTTGGCCTTTTTGATAATACTGATTAAAAAAGCTTGGGTAAAAATACTAAAGGAAATTCAGATTTTACAGTGATAATAGTATCAAAAATTGTTACAGGCATGGAAGAGGGGGAACAGCTAAAGGTGCCCTGTTAAAAATAACAATCTAAATTCCAATATTAAAGCTAAAATCACTTAACTAAGTACTTGTTCTTCCCTAGACCTGAAGGGCAAGTCCAGTGTGAAAATCCTACCAAAGATTAAAGAAAATCTTGAAGTCACCAAAGTGAGCTGTTCACCTAACCAAAGGTCTGTTAGAATTTGTTCAAACGCACCGTTATTAACACTAGTTAATCGTTTATGTTGGGTTTGCCTGCATGAGATGTCTCTTGGAGGCAGGCAGTCTAAACTCTCAGTAAACTGGTGGTTGTCAGACTATTTGGAAGCATTCAAGGCCAGGTTGGACGGGGCTGTGAGCAACCTGACCTAGTTAGCGGTGTCCCTGCTCCTGCAGGGGGGTTGGACTAGACGACCTCTAGGGGTCCCTTCCAACCCAAAACATTCTATGATTCTATGATTTGCTGGTACCTCATAAAGAGATTTTGTAGTTTTTGTCACCGCCTTCTAGAACACCGTAGCTCTGTGTATTGAGCTTAGCCCTGTTCTTCAACTGCAGCAATCAAGTGAATGTCAAAGAAGCAACAAACCTGGAAAAAAATGAAGAGGAAATAGAAGACAACACTGTACCACTGAAGGTGAGAATGCTGTCTTGCTCTTTATGTGCTCATAATTTATGGAGGCCAAATGTTCATGTTGAATTCTTTTTCTAATCAAGCAGAATTTCCCATGAGTTGTGTGTGTGTGTGTGCGCGCGCGCTCACATTTTTCAGGCTGAACTTGGTCCTGTATTTTAGTGACATTTTCCAGTGTCTTTGGCCAGAATAAAAGCTGTTGGAGTTACTGGTAGCATGGGAAAACACCAATACTGATTATCCTTAACAAGGCAAGGCCGGAGCAATTGTGTGTGGAAGAGCCCTCGATAGCGTGTGATTCCAGAGAACTGCTCACTTCTAGTTCAGACGCAGACCTTTGGCAAGTCCCTGTTGTGCTCTGCCTCGTGTTAGTACAACTGGAACAAAGTATTCTGAGGTGACTGAGCAGAAGTGCTACAGGACAGTTAATGCTGCAAGGGCAAGAAAAGGGTTCATCAGGTGTGTTTGAACTGAAATCTGCTGCAGCAGAGGGCTTGAGTGGTGTTGGTGTGAAACCTTTTCTATAAAATGTTAAAAGAGTCCACCGATTATTTACATTACCTGCAAACGGTTAGTTTCATAGAATGTACTACTTAAACAACATCATTGTTTGTATTTATAGGAGAGATCTAGGAATCTGAAAGTGAGTGGCATGAATTGTACCTCTAAAACAAATAAAAGATTTATTAAAGGGAAATTCATTTCTCCACTGCTATCTTAAGCATACCTTCCATTGACATCAGTGTGCCTTCACTGGAAGTCTCGTCCAGCAAAAGATTGTAGGATCAAACTACTGAGTATTCATTATGCATTTTAGAAGTGTAAATCAGATTGCAGACTTGTTAATGATGCATGCATTTATATTGGTTGTTTAATTTTAGGAATCCCTGATGATCAGCTTTGAAAATAAAGACAGTTTGAAAAATGCTGAAGTGACTTCAAGTGAGTATAACAGCAATATGTTACATTGTTAAATATATTTTTATATCTGTATAAAACTAAATGTAAAACTCCTTGTCCAATTTTAATTATATTTCTATGAAAGTACTGGTGCGCTGTTCTTGTACTGGTTCTGACTACGGGATATTAGAAAGTAAAAGTTTTGAGACCACTGGCGGGACTTCTGCCTCTGATTCCAGCATGTGGCTCGGTTCACATGAGTTGTTGTAGGCAGCAGAAGCGGGATAGGAGCCTCACAACACCTGAGACAGTCTTGAGCCCAGCCTGTTACACGCTCTTGGTTTTGTCATTGACAGAACTAGTTGTTGACATGAGCGCTTCAGTTTACTCAAACCTGCATTTTTAAAAGCTTGTGCCTAAATAGTTTGTCCCTCTGAAAAGAAACCTGGCTAATAATTACCTTATCAGAGGCTAAATTCTTCTTCTAGCGAGCCTTGGGCAAGGAAGGTGTCTTCTGTTAGCTTGTGGTATAAACTGGGTTTATACAAATACGAATTTGTGTATTTGTTTCTTTAACTGTATTACGAATCGGTATAACGTACTGACTTGACAATATTTAGCTCATCACAGGAATGAAACTTAGATAAGGAAATCCTGATGGCTTGTACAAGGTGATACGTTTTTCTTTTTTGGTAGCCACCTTTTTTGCCTCTTTCTCTAGGTACAGGAATGACTCTTCCCACGGGTGTTTCAACCTTTCTCCTAGAGTGTTTAGATGGAGATTCAACTGCAGATTATAACACAGGTGCTAGTGACAGCCTGAACAGTTGCCCATCCCCTGAAACATTCAGAGATGATGTCTCAGGTGAGACTTCTGATTTTTTGAGCTTTATTTCATGTAGAAAATGTGGGGGGGCTATCTGCAATAGAAGGGCTGGGGCCTCTCTTGGTGTGACTCACCAGGTTGGGTCTTTGCTATAAGCCAGCCTGTACTTAACATGGGATTTGTATATCTGGTCCTTCAGTCCAGTGTGAATCAGGTCCTGGTGTGATTTGAATCGTACTGTAAATTTAAAGCATTCACTGTTGACACAAGCTGTTTATTGGGGATGACCAACAAATCTGCTTTGAGTCAAATTCCCCCCAAGCTTTTCTGCGGGTGTTTGAGCCAAGACAACGCTTTTGCTTTGCTTTAAAGTTCCTGTCTTGCAAATGTGATTGCTTTCAGTTTCATCACAAATTTAATAACTCAATGAATTCCAGCTCTAAGAAGCCCACACTTCTATCTTTTATGTCCAGAACGAAGTTATTTTCACTCTAAGGAGACTGGCAAATACAAGAACTCTACTCTTCTGGACTCCAGCAAAGCAGTGAGCATAGATAAGATACCACAGATCTCAAATCTTTCAGCAATATTAGGTAATTCTTTTCTACAATACTTAAGAGTATATACATAAACAAATTCCACTCTAGTGCAAGGAAGCCGTGTAAAATAGGTAATGATCACTTCATTTAAGGCATGGCTGTGTAATTGGGAACAGCTCCCTCTTAGTGGTCTGTGTTTGCTTGTAATATTTTGCTTTACAATTTTGTGCACTAAAACATTGTCTGGTCTGCTTTTTCTTCTAAAGTTTAGCTTTTATGTTTTTTAGAACCTGTACTGGAGGATTTTCAAGACCAATATACCAGAAGGTAATCTGCAAAGCAGACTCTTTGACGCACCTAACTGGTCAGGTTTTTTTCTTTTGAATGATATTTAAAAGAAAGGCCAGGATGAATAAGCCTCTGATCCTGCAAACACTTCTGTTGAGTTTCAGCTACCTGTGTCCTCACTAACTTTGAAACTGGTGCATTAAGTCAGGTAAGAGTTTGCTTTACAGACTTTGGTTTTGGTCTTTCGTTTATTTACAAAATCCCTCGATAAATTGCTTTTATCCACTTGTACTTTGTCAGATTTCAGTCATAGGCAGCAAGATGTGTGTGCCCAGGTGGTCTGGCCAGGATTGCCTGTGCAGTACAGAGTATGAGGGGCACCTGTTGTCAAGTCCTCGTGGAGTCTCTGGTGTTCTGTGCTTGCCCAGGGCAAAACTAAGTTTTGGGCAGATCTTTTGTCTTCTTCAGGAATCATCAGCTTATACGGGGCACTCCTTTGCTTCAGAATCTTGCTGACTTCAGCCTTCGTAAATCTTGGGGCAGGTTGCTGCCTGTTGTCAGTTTTTCCTTCTTTGGAATACATGTCTACCAGGACATGGCATGGTGTATGCGATATGCTGGAACCCCCTTGCCACACCCTCCTGTTAGGATGCCAGGTTTTCTGTAGTCAGGTCATCTGTGTTCTGGTTTTATCACAGTGCAGGGTCTTCACTGCATCTGCTGTACTTGGCCATGTCACAGTGCCGCCTTCAGGTCCTGACATAAAAATCTGAGTAACATGAGTGTTTTTCTAGAAACATAACCTTTTCTTTTAACCCTTGTGCTGCTGTTCCCAGGCTTGCATGCAGATGTTTCCATTCATAACTCATTTATACCACTCCTATGCTGTTACAGATCTCTATACAATTCAGTGTGAATTTTCTTGTGAACCTGATTTTCCCCTGCGTGCTTCTTAAATATGTTCTGTCCTAGTATGCTTTAGTGCTGAGTACTTTAGTGAATGTCTTCTGTGGGTCTTAAATTGCAAGTATCTTCAGAATAAGCTGTGTGACTTGATGATAAGCTACCAAATAACTGTAAAGTGTGATGAAGTAACTCAGTAACAATATTTTTAAAAATAAGCTTTATCCCTTTTCAGTCTATATTTTCCTATGATTTCCTTATACATTGGGTTTTTTTGAATGTTAACATTCATTCAGAATAGTTGTTCACTTTTTTTTTTTTCCTCCTCTCCTAGAAAGACACCATCAAATTGCAATTACAGTTCTTCAGCATTAAGTGTTTCAACTACTCTGGCAGGTAAAGTATGACCTGAAGCACTTGGTACTAGTGGCGAGACAAGAGGATATTCTACCCAAGCTTAAATGATGGTAAAATATCAGAACCAGGCTTCCATGGGGTCATTTGTCCCCCTGGCATAGGTCAATTGTGTCTAGAAGGGAAAGTGTGAATTGAAAATCTTCCCTGTAAATAAGATTTGTTTCTAATTAATGTGTTAAGAGAAGAACAAAAAAAACCAAAAACCCCAAACCCTGCATTTTTCCATTTAATCACCTGTGCAATGAAAATTAGCATTTCTTATTTAACTTATCCAGGAACAAAACTGTTGTGTCATGCTCCTTACTTGAACTTAGTTCATATGAGCTTCACAAATATTATGAGTCCCTCATGTAACTACAGTTCTGAACTGTGACTGACGCAATTCTGGCTACGGCCCAGGTACCACATAATTTTCCCCTGCTTAATTTGGACTGTAACAGCAGCAGAAGTTGCCACTGGCAAAGACTGCTGTGATTATGCAATTCCTCTGCTCCCACAGTATGTGTGTCTAGCAGTAAATAGCCATGTGAGTGTAAGATTAATAAGCAACCTCATTTCCTCAAGGAAAGGGAGAGGAATAAAGTGGCCCTGTTGGTGGGAAGAGGGAGATGAGGATTATATTGAAGGGAGAAAGTGTGTTAACGTGGGTGGCTTTGGAATGATCCCTCTTTGAAAACCATCTTGCAAGATGTGGGTTGGAGAGTAGCTGTGGTCTTTGTCTCAAAGTTAATTAATTTGTTGGAAATTTATCACAGGAAAAAAAGTCTGTAAAATTACAGCTGCAAGAGAGAGAACTCCAGACCTAAAAACTGGTATGCGCTGTTCTTCACCGTTAGGACCGCAAAGAAAGGTGAAAGATCCTTAATAAATCAGCCAGATTGTAAGATGGATGACTTGCTCCTTCCTTGTATAGTTGGAAGACTCCACCTAGAAGTGCAGTCATTCCCTTGAAAGGGGTGCCTGCAGGCAGAGAGTGAAAATGTAGCTCGCCTTTACCTCTGGATAGCAGTAACAGTCATGGGTGCCCCCGAGGCTCGCTGGTTTTCAGACTGACTGCGTCAGTGGTGCCGAATCGGTTGGGTAGAGCTCGACCATGACAGTGGGACTCTGCTAGTGCTTACCGCACTATCCAGACTCGCTTTGTAACACAAAATGTAATTGTTTCACCCTTTAGCCTGACAATCAAACTGCTAAACCAAAAAGTCTGAAGTGCAAGAAAAAAGAAAAAAACTCTACTATGTTAGAAGAAGGTATGTCATCGCTTAGTCAGCTCGATGCCCCAGGAGATGCTTCAGCCAAACCAGCGGGGCTGACAGCAGAAGTACTGCCATCCAAAAGGACAGATGCTGTGGTGGTAAGTATTCCCATTGTGCCCCGCTGATTAGCAAAGGCATAAAACTGAAGTGAGAGTTTTGAATCATGACAAAAGTCACAATTAAATAGGAGAAGTGGTAGGAAGTGCTTTATCCCCTAGTGCTGAAGGGGTCCTGCGGTGTGTGTGTCCTGTGCTGCAGTAAACTGATTCTTTGTCTTAATTTTTGGAGAGCGTAAGACCAAAAAAAAAAGTGAATGACAGGAATTCAGTAGTTAAACCCTAAGAACTATTAGTAATTCTAAATGGAGTTGTTACAAATGGTATTTTCTACTAGGGAAATACTGTAGGACTGATAATGAACACTTGGAAACTAATACTGAATTCTTCTCTGGTTTTGTTTAGCAAATTAGTTCCACCATGCTGATCACGGAGGCAAATAAAGCCCTAAAACCCCTTGGTTATGCTCAGCCTGCAGAGCTAGATGTGAGTGTCTATCCTCATACTTTTTTTAATTATTAAAACCAAACAGATCATTCTTCATGGCACAGTCCAATTCTGGTTATGCTTATGCAACAAGACAAATTGCACAACAAATTACATGTTAAATTCAATCAGTTGGACAGTTAAAGAAATACAACAAAAACCCTAGGTATCTGCTTTGTATTTTTGCAACACCTTCCAATGTAAAACCAGCACCTAGTAGCTTTACTTGCATTACCCCTTTGATACAAAGTAGATATTTAAATGCCAGCTTGAATTCTTTGTCAGCGAAGGCAGTATAGCACTACTGCTTCTCTGCAGGCATAGAAGTGACACCTCTGTCACGTTCGTGCCATAGCTCCCAACCAAATCAGCAAACTGTATGTTTTTTTAGAAAAAGGGCAACGGTTACAATAGAAAGACTGCTTAATTTTGCAGCAGATTATTTGGCAGGAAAAGATACTGGGCTTTCCTAGTGTTGCTGCAAGCATACTTGAGTTTATGGATACTAGATTAACAAATAGAGAACATCGGGGTCTTGTTGGAGGCCTAAGACGGGAATGACTGGAGTCCTAAGTCGTGTTTTTGAAGCAATAGAACACCTTTTGCATGAGCCAACAAGCGTTGGTCAATTTGAATTGTTGTCGATTATTTAATTGGGCAGTTATTGCTGTATGTTTTGTATTTTGACGGAGCTGTAGCTTAGCTTGTCACCAGTGTGCAAAGCCTCACCTGGGGAAGACCTATTCCTGAATACCACAGGTCCATATGTAAATTCAGAAGAAATTGTTCCTGCATCTCTGAGCTCAGAAAAAGAAATTATTCCTCAAAGTTCAGAAGAAAAGAATATTTTTCAGGTTCTAACTTTATTGCACTCTTCAAATCCAGTTTCGGCATGCTAGTATGTAATGTACTATATATTAAAGCCTTACAGTATTACAAACAGCTGAAGAAAACGTTTAAGCTTTGAAGCTTTCTATCACCCTTTCCGATAGCTTATTAAGTGTACACAAGTAGTCTTAAATGTTTTCTAATGATATCCTTTGAAATGTGCATGTCCCCTCTAACTTCCCTAGAAGAAAGCTAGAAGACTGTTTCTTCAATGGAAATAGTTGTGTGAATGAAATGTCATTCATCTTTTCAGCCTCTGTGTGGCAGGCAAGAAATCTGCTCCATTGTCAGAACTTCACCGCGCCTGAGGCCTTCCCAGCTTCACCAAATGCCAGTTAACCCAAAAGCGTTCTGCCGCCCTGAAGGAGTGCCTGAAGGTAACAGAATATAGAATTGGTAAATGGCTATCTGAGTGTTTAAAGAGTTGGTTTAAGTCTGAATATTTGGAAAAATCACAAGGCTAAAGAGTAAAAGACGCTGAAAACTTGAAATTTCTGACTTTAACATCATCCCTGTGCAAAGTACTTTGCTAGCAAACTATACTAGCGTTTCCTCCTCCAAGGATCTCTGGCATAGGAATTAATACGATCTAGCCACGTCATAGGTTAGATCGTTAAGGCCAGAAGGTGCTGCTAGGTAACTGTGGGAATATCTGCACCCCTTCAAGTTACTCCTAAACGCAACTTCGAGCTTCACTGCTGGTATGGAGAATCCCTAGAAAAGATACCAGCTTGTTTAGTAAATTATTATCCTGCACCTTATTTCTAGGGTGAGTGTCTGTGTGAAGTCTGTGTCTGGGGTGAAGTCTATGTCTGACTTCAGCTTTCAGCCACTGGTGTGGTTTTTATCTTTCTCAGCTAAATTGGGCTCTTTAGCATCCAGTATTTTTTTCCCCCCTGAAAGTAGTTCATGTAATAAGGTATGTGTTTCTTTAAAAAATGTCAGTTTTTCTCTAAAGGTTTCTGTTCTTTTCTCCCGAGACCCTTAACATAGGGGAAGTTCCTTTCTTCACTTCCTAGATTTTGGTTAAACAAAAATGAGAAATGTGTACAAAAGTGCCTCATCACTACCGTAGAGGTAAAATCCCCTCCCATTCCAGTCTCTCTTGAAGTTTCTCAGTGTGCCACTGGATGGCATAGGTCTTCCTAAGTTTACAGTAGTTCTTTACAGACAATGTCTGCAAGTTTTCTGCAAGTTACATTTGTCATTTATGCTGTTTTAATTTAATACAGAGATACTGTGTTAGCGTAATAGCTTTCAAAGATACTGAATATATGCAAATTTCCAATGGAGCTGCAGTTTCCTAGGTCCAAATACTCTCCTACTTTATTACAGATTTGCGTTCAGACAGCATCCAGAATGCAGGGAAGTGCTTTTAAGTGTGTACATGTGTTAATTAATGACAATCATCTGATGCTTCCGTACAGATCAAAGAGCAAGGATGACAAGGATGTTAAGTCATGAGCCCAAGAGAACTGTGGTAATACAGAATATAGGTTGTACTTGGTAGGCAAGTGGATCTCGGAGATCAGCAAGTGGTGGTGTCAGAACAAAAGTTTGGTTTTGTTGCTGCTTTTCTAGAGGAGACTGGGAATCAGGAATCAGATTGCCTGAAGGTGGTGGTTTTTTTATGCTGAATTTTTTCATCTCTGCTCAGGGGAGTCTTTCAGATGATGCTCTGTTTCATTAGAAATGTACAGACACTCAAAACTATTGTTCTCTTCTCACTGGCAATTGACCTACAAGGTTCAGATTCTCCCAAACAAATGATAGCGTAGATATCTACTGAGCATCTGAACAGCTTGTCAGATCAATGAGCTTTCGCTTACACTGGAGAATGTGCCGCTTTACTGATAGTATTTAACTTTGATACCACTTTCTCCCCAGATACCATTACGAGTACCAAAAACTGGATCTTCTGTAAACAATAACTGTCTTGCTGCTGTGGCAGGGAGGTGAAACAAAACTACTAACCAGTAATTAATGGCCGTATTTTTTTTGGCGTGTACATTGTTTGAAATTTAGTATAATGCTTTGCAGTAACCTTGTAAATACTTTACTGAAGTGCTTAATATTAAATTATTTTGTACAAGCAACTAGATCTTATTCTGGATATTGTTCTGTACGGACTTCATAAAGCTGAGTCTTTGGTTCATTTAGATTTTTTTTAAAAGTGTGACTCAAGAACAGCAGACCAAACTGTGTTAATGGAATTATTTTTGGCTCTTGTTGTGCCAAGATTTCTAGATTTCTCCCGTAGCATTAGCATCTAAAGATGTGACCTCTGCTTGAGTTAAGAAGTGCTAACACTGTTCATGAGGGTAACTGCGTGTCCTGGAAATGGTTGTGTAAAGCATTCATGTACTCTCAGAAGTCAACAGCACGCTACCATTAACCTACCCGAATGCTTGGGCCTGCAGAACTTTGGAGGTACAGAACTTTGGAGGTACAGTGTGTGCTGCTGTAAATTGATTTCTAAACATGAATGTAAGTGGCCCTCACCCCACCATCGCTGCAGTACAGCTAGCTTTTTATGATCAGCACTATCGCCATTCTAGGCATATCAACTGGCCAACCACTGTCATGTCAGAGCCCTTCCCATTTCATCTCAGTTATTTTATAGTGTCACCTACCTCAGTCATTGTTTCTTCCAGTGGCCTCAGACTCATGTGGAGGAAGTAGGTGCCTTACATGAATGCAAGGGGGCAAAAAACCCCTGTTACAGCTGAACTGTCTCAAGAGCTGGATATTGGCATTCTGGATTTTTAGGTTACTGCTCATGCTACCTGCCACATAGGTTAGATTCCCAGTGCTTCCAGTTCAGCCTGTGGATTGTTAATCCATAAATGTTGTTCTTCAGCAGTGTGCCGAATGCCTCTGAAAACGCTGACAAGAGCACAGTTTTTCTCCAGTTGCATTCACTGCAGGCTAAAGTAATTTGGATCCCTACGGTGTTCTCACTACAACACCCCTTACTCAGACTGTTTTGTAGACGTAAAGGAAGTTTTTCCATGTTTTAAAATGATAATATGGCTTTCCAAACCTCTTGAAGTCTGAGTTTGGTTTTCAGTATTATCACCCAGGATATTCATGCCCTGGAAAATGGTTCTGTGTATCCAAAAAGAGCGTGCCAAGAAGACATATAAAATCCACAACTTTAATTAGTTCGACTACATTTGAAAATATCTGTGAAAGTTCAGACCCTGAGCCTTTTCCCATTGCTCTGGGGTAGAGGGAAGTGCAAACAAATGCTGCTAGATGAGCCTATGAACAAGTATTGTATAAACATACTGTATGGCTCAAGGTTAAAAATGATGCCATTAAGTTATTTTTCCTTTAAGCGTTAGTAGAATGAGTTCTGCCAATAACTCCTTGGAGTCCTCTTGGGAATGCTTCTAATTATCAATATTCTTGTTCTTGCAAATACTAAGGGATTGGTAATTATGCAAGAATTTAGAGCCCCTAGGAGATAGAGGTGAGCTCCTTGATGCAGCTTTAAGCAAAATTGAAAGTTATGTATGTAGCAAGTTGCGATTATGATGATCGTTCCAGTAAGGGATGGTCCAGAATGAGAGGTGTTCGTCATAAGGGCATTCTAGGGGTCCTAGGAAAAAGCACTTTGCCCCAAAACATTTTGTCATTTCTGTACAAGAAATGGGCTAATACTGGCAAACTAATTGGAGAGTACAAGAGAAGAAAATACGGCATGCAATGGTGGAGTTGGCTGTAGCAGCCTGAAAATTGCCAGGTTTTGTTTTCCTTGATGTGATGAGGCTGTAGGACAGAAGTATCACGAACCACAATCTCTCTTGTCCTTCCCTTCAGTTACGAAAGCGCTGCTTCTTATTTTCGTCTTCTGTCTGACTCTTGGAGAAAGTATAATTAATTACCAGGCTAGCGCTCTGCCCCAGGGAAGGAAATTTTACTCATTTTGAGGCCGCAACAATATCTACTCTTGTTCTGCTTTTCTCAAAGGGAAAGCATTTTCCCATGTTTTGGTTTTAGACCAAAGAATGACTACAGAAAATTTCATTCAGAGTGGGAACTGGCTCTTCCATATTAGTGGATAAAGGTTACGGGTCACAGCCAGTTAATGGGTAGCACAGAAGAGCTTACTTGTGCGGTGATTCGGGAGAGGAATCTGTTCCATGTCAATAGGGCTGCTCTGGCACATCCCAGACATGATGAAGTCTTAATGGCTTGATTGGAATTGCTTACAGTGAGTCAGTCCATGCAAGAGCTGGGATAACACTTCATCGGTAGGAATTGCGCGTTGTAGATGCATCTCTTAGTAAACGTATCGTACATAAATCTGTAAGAGGTTTTTCATTAACGCTGTTCTGTTAGTTTTGTTATCTGAAGTCTAGGAGACTTCGGCTTAAAGTGCTCGGAGACGATGAAAGGTGTTTGCTTCTTGCACTGGAGTGGTACAGGGGTATGTGTACTGGCCGTTGGAGGGTGAAGACCTTACATGCAGGTGGTTCGGGTTTGGCTCATAGTCTCTAAACACAGAAGGGACAGGTTTGGGGCCCAAGGCAATGCACGCTGAATGGACACGTAAGTTGGAATTCATAGTCTTTGTGTAGGTAGGAAGATCTGCCTACAGGGAGGTTTTTACAGGAGAATGGATGATTAAACTTGTATTTATCCCTTGTTCTCTTACTGTCCGTCCTCCTCTCCCTCAATTAAGGTATGTCAATCAAGCCTATCAGAATCACTTGCTATTAATTGAGGAGTTTTGGAACAGGTTAATTTTTACTTGTAAAGGGGTTCTGTCAGCTTGGATTGTAATGCACTTGAGATCAGCTAAATCTGCAGTGCTGTAAATTGTGAAACTACTGAAAGTGGAGTTGTATATCCTGGCCAAATTTCTAGTATTTCATAGTGTTCCCTGAGTTTTTATATTTGAGACTATATCTACATGCCCATCTTGAAGCTAGGGGGCAGGTGTATCTTCCATACAGAATAAGGGGAAAAGATGCATCTAAACATTAATTCTCATTTTCTGTTAGAATTATCTTCACCTTCTAGTCGATGAAAACCAAAGTTCCTACAGGTGGCTGATGGTGAGGAATCATCATATAGATATGTTACACGTGCTAAATTATGCCTTTGAAGAATAATCTGCTGCATTTAATCTTACATCATCTGCTGGTTTAGTTGAATTCCATTTTCTAGGGAAAGCAGATACGAGTCAGTTTTGCCAGCCCTTAATTAAACTTAGAGTACTGTTGTATCTGAACAGTCTCCTTCAGTGAGACTGTTAACTGTAACCAGTACTGCCATTTCATTTAAAGGCTAATAAAGAGTTTTGCAAAAATCCGCAGATGCTTTTGGTTTTATGAAATTATCACCTTTTGTTTGTTTTGCTTATATATTTGTTCTGGATTCACCTGCTGGCTATTATCTCCTAAATACTATTTTGTAGCTGGATGCTTCATTTGTAACGATGGCTTCCTCTGCGCCTGGTCCACCTTCCGCGTGGGTTTTGAATCGAGCTGTGCCATTTCTATTACTGCCGTGGGACCATCGCTTCATGGGCACGGGGGGAAGAAAAGGGGCAGGAGGTGGATTTTCAAGGTTTAGGGATAACAGAAGTCCCTGCACGGAAAGTGCCTAAAGCACCGGGTACGGCAACAAGGAGGATTTGATGCCTACAGCCTGGCCTCTTTTTGCCTTTCTGCTGCTTCTGTCTCTTAACTTCCCTCTGAAGAAGGTGAGGTGATTCGAGGGATTGTGCCCCTCTGCTCGCGAGAGGAGGGCTACTAAAATGCTCCGAGGGCTGGAGCCCCTCTGCTATGGGGCCAGGCTGGGAGAGTTGGGGGTGTTCAGCCTGGAGAAGAGAAGGCTGCGGGCAGAGCTGAGTGCGGCCGGTCAGGGCTTCAAGGGGGCCCAGAGGAAAGGGGGGGACAAGCTTTTTAGTAGGGCCAGCTGGGACAGGACAAGGGGGGATGGCTTTAAACTGAAGCAGGGGAGGTTTAGACTGGATCTAAGGAAGAAATTCTTTCCAGTGAGGGTGGTGAAACCCTGGCAGGGGTTGCCCAGAGAGGGGGTGGAGGCCCCATCCCTGGGAACATTCCAGGCCAGGTTGGCCGGGGCTGTGAGCAACCTGATGTGGTTCAAGGTGTCCCTGCTCCTGCAGGGGGCTTGGGCTGGGTGACCTCTAGGGGTCCCTTCCAACCCAAAAC
>NW_009258542.1:2120454-2142519 GCF_000687185.1 Egretta garzetta
CTGGAGGTGTTTGGGGGGCTGTGCAATAAGTGCTGGTGGTGTTTGGGGGCTGTGCAATACGTGCTGGGGGTGTTTGGGGGCTGTGCAATAAGTGCTGGCCCACGAGCGGACAATGATCGCTCTCCGAAAGCGCCGCGGCCCTCGTCCTGGCTGGCGTAGCGAAGAGGTAACCTGCAAAACCCTTTTGAAGTGCAGAGTTTGCGACTTGGATGCAAATACAATGTGCTTCATGAGTAAGAGTTTATGTGCTTCTTGAAACACTCCTAACAGCGTGGTAAAGCTCTCCTCCCACCCGCCGGCTTTAAATTTATTAATGATCAGCCCTTGGGTTGCCCTGTGAAGGGAGATCTCTGACTGATGGGCTTAATTTTATGTGGTGGGATGTTCCTTTTAACTGCAGTGGCACAAATTAGCAGTTTAGGTGGTTAATACTATATCTGTTTAAGCATCATGGTTTTCACGGAATATTGACGGGTCTTTTTGTGCCCTTACGCTGTATCAGGATGCACTCCTGGGCAGTTCCTAAAGTCCAGTGCTTTAACTGCTAGTGCACGCCTTTTAAACGTGCTGATCACAGCTCCTCGCACACCTCTGCTGTCCACTGTGAAGGTGGTTCCTTTTTTTTTTAATGATCTTTTTTAAGAGACAGAAGGTTGTAACGATGTCTGTGTCATCTTATTTTCTAAGTCAGTCTTAACACTGGGATCAGACCCCTTGGTGGGGAAGGGGCACGAGGGCTGCTCTGTAGAATTGCCATTAAGACATTTCTTAGTGATGGATTTGTAGAGAGACCGGTGGTTGATTCAGCAGCTGCAGTGCAGACCCTGGGGCAGAAATGCAGGGATCACGCCTGTGTTGAAAGGAGCGCGAGTGGGTACTCGGCGGGGTCTCTTCTTCCTTCTTCACCTCCATCGTTCTGTGCCAAACTGGATGGGAAATGTAAAAAAGATTCATCACTGCCTGCTCTTACCCTCCTCCATTTACGTGGTGCTGTTTTACTTTGTGATGTGAACCGTCAACCGGTAACTAGTGAGTTTGCAGTTGGATTTTTTTGGCGGACCCACGGGTATAAAATCCCAGGAGGAGGCTGATGGCTCTTCTGACTGCCCTGGGGTGGGGAGATCCATCTCTTAGGAGATCCAAGTATTATTTTTTGAAGACTAATACAGATGCCCTCTAGGCATGTTGCCCAATGGCTGCTTTCATTTTCCAAATGGGGATAAGTCTTTAGTTAATCCTCACTATGCACGGTCTTATCGGTTCCTGGTGAAACTTTTGGATAATACACAAAATAAAGACCATTATTTATTACAGCTGGGTCTTTAGGTACTGGAAACAAGCACTCTGGATTTTTAGACTCTTCCTGGTTCCGGTAAACCCAAAGGCAACAGCCTCATCAGTGTCACTGAGGCAAGGTTATGTTTATGGGTTGATATATTATTATCTGTTTGCATTCTAAACTCATTTTCCAAATATTCTGAGCGCGGTTATATCTGACTGTCTTCACTGTGAAAGCTTGGTCCTTTTGGAGACAGTGTACAACAACCATATAACCACCCACATCCTCTTCATACCTTTTGTGAATAGTACGTGCTGAGAGAGAAAAGCCCAACTACTCTGGCAATGACACTGGTATAGCAGAACATTTAAGGATGATTTTGATGCTCGTTCTTTTTTTTGATCATGAATACATTTTGCACTTCCATCAGGCTTATAGCAAAAATTATTTACCCGGCTGTAAATTCTACTTAATCTGAGCTTACACGGGTTCAAAAATAAAATAATACTTTTCAGGGGAAATGTATTTGGTTTAGTTGTTGGGGTTTGGTTTAGTTTTTTTACCTGCCCACAATCTCCGTCTGTGCTACGGGTGTGTGAAATTTTGGGAGTCTGGCTTTAGCCAAAGTGGGTAAAATCCTTCAGAACTAGGTGCTGGAGAGTTTAATGGCTCTAGCGGTGTGGCCAGTAAGTTAGCAACTGGAAAGTATTTGCTTATGTACCAGTTTGCTTTTTTTTTTTTTTTTTTTTTAAAATCTCTCTATGTAAGCAGTTTATTTTACAGAAGGAGGTTTAGGAGATCCCAATAGATCAACTACATGTTAGTATTTTAGCTCTTCAGTTTAACCGAGGGCACTTGGCAAGGCTTGGCCCTCAGGCTGAAATCTCTTGGTACAACTTGACATTCATATGGTGAGCAAGAATATTCAAAATTTTAGTGGTCAAATCTGTTTACAAGAAACACAGCAACACCTGCAAGTATTCTAGAGATGAGACAACACCTTAAGTTCCAAGGTGTAGAGTACCCGCTGTCTACTGCAAATAATACTCACGTGAGTGGATTTTCCCGGAGGGTAACTTTTACTATAAATAGGAGCTCTTGGCCTTATTGTAGCATCTGGCACTGGTGACCGCTGGTGACAGGAGAGCTCAGCCCAGGCTTGGGCTGTTACAGTTATTAGGAGTCTGAAATTGCAGGTATGTTGTTTTCCAGAATTTTAAGAGTCAGAGTGTTCCTGTTGTAAAAATACATAAAGCTGTTCTCATGACTTGTGTGCTGGACGTGTCTAAAATGTATGTATGCCTTTAAATAGCAATTAAATGAACCCTCTGCCAGGATTTTCTGATCAATTTCCCCAGTAAAATGGAAACAATCTTACAAAAAACTTCCTTAAACTAAGCTGCCACACATTTCTGCTAAATATTACGTGGGCATACAAAGTATTCCCCTGCAGGTTGCATTACTGACTGCCACAGACACTGATTTTGAGCTGCGATTTCTGCTCTGGCTTTGTGGGGGTCTGCGTCGGTGCTCTGGAGAAGAGGGGGCTGCTAAACCACTGCTAACTCAACCAGCTTTTTGGTCTTCAAAATGGGCTCAGCAAATTACTGAGAGGTCTTGGGCTTTGTATCTGTGTTGTTAAGATATGTGGGCAGTATGTCCAGTGGTAAATAAAGCGGTGAAGGACTGCAGCAGAGTTTCTGCAGGGGAGCGTGTCCGCTGAGACAGTAATTGGGCTTGGAGCACGATGAACCTATTGCGGAGGGAGAGGGATGGCCCTGGAATACTGAACTGTGGGACTGGTACATTTTGGGGTTGAATGTAGGAGGGGAAACTCAATGTTTCTTTCCATCTTATGTATAAAGTTCAAATACTTGTTCCCGTGTATCTCTAGACATCCTCCCCCCTGGCTGGGGGATAGAGGGATTATTAATTAGGAGTTCTTTTTACACTGCAGCTCAATAAAAGTTTCAGTGTGTCTTTTTTTTTTTTTTTTTTTTTAATCTAGGGAACTCTAAAGAACCATCTCGCCCCGAGGGGCATTCCACCGATGTTTGCAAACTCTGTTTTGCTCTTGTTAAAGCACCTGTTGTAGAGGTACAGCTGTGTGGTAATTGTTCAAGCTTGAAAGAACCCCTTCCAGTTTCGAGTCTTACCGACTGGTGTGGAGTATCTTTGGGCACGTTCTTCCTTTAGGGGTTTGCTTTGGTTATTGGGGTATTTCTGAGGATGAGTGCAGTTTTCCAAGTGGGAAGGTACAGGAGTAAATAACTTTAAATGTTCTTTATTTATGGAGAAGGCCGTTTTCGGTCATCCTGGAAATGTGCTTTCTTGGGGTCGTTGTAGAATACGTGCTTCTCCTTTGTTGAGAGGAGAGTTTGCCAGGTTCCTGAGATATGAAAGGCCTAAGGCTGGCTGCAGAGCAGTATTTCCTGAAATCTGTCTAGGCAAGTATCCCCCATCAGCCCAGACTCTTTCTATTCTCCATGGCAGGGACTTTAAATGGTATCCTGAGATTTGTTTCATTTCACATAATGTTTGGCAGCGGGATTCATCAAGGGAATTGCAATAAACCTAGAGTTGGAAATGGGTAGCATGATACAAAGATGCTTCACGAGTCAGTTCCTCTGCAGAACTATTGTTCTTGCACAGTAAAAATGCTATGTGCTTTCCTACAAAGGCATAATTGCTGCATGAACCAGGAGCTAATTTATTGAAAGAAAGCGTGGAGAGACTCTGAGACATCTAAGGACGTGTAGCTGGGGACTCTTTAAAGTGGAGGCTGGAGTAAGGGGAAGGAGGAACATGAAAGTTGTCTTTACATTGATTTTTCCTGTCAACGTTTTACCCACACAAGTTCTTGGTAAGTTTTCACATTATTTCTGAAGGTGGCTAGCACTGGTGACGTAAATCGTGGTATTGTTACAGGGACTATTTTGTGTTTGTTCCTCCTGTGCTCAGAGCAGGGGTAACCGCCGCAGATTGCCATGTTACTTTCCATTTTTAAGGTATGGCTGCATGAGATGCCGAAGGAGTTCAGAGCTGGCCTATCATCAAACAATTGAACAGATAAAACCACCGCCAAAATTCTGACTGAATTTACCTTCCACAGCAAACGAGGTATCCCTCTCCACCCGCTCAAAGGCTTTTCTATCGGCAGCAGGTAACTTTTGCATACAGCCTGCCCGAGGCCAGGGAAGCAAATCTCTTACCAAGCTGCACCAGTCCTTGTGGGCAACACAGCTAATGAATTCATGATCCTAACAGCAAGGTGTTGTAAAGCTGTTCCTCAACAGCGCTGTCAGTGCGTTAAGCCAGCCTGACCAAAGCCTGCTATTAACGAAATAGCGTGTTTTGATATTCGTTCACTTATAGCATTCTGCCAGTCTTTCACCAATAGTTGTAAAACTCCTGGAATATCACCACCTCAAAGTCTATCTTCAAAAAGAGCTTTAGCTGGACTTTATTTTGTAATAGCTCCAGCTTTTAATTATTTCCACTTATCCGATGAATTTTAAAAGCTTCTGTTCCATAAGTTTTTAAGACTCTTCAAATTCTTAAACATCCAAAATGTTCTTCATGGGTTTTTTAAGCTCATTTCTGCCCTTTAATGTCCCTTAAGTTTTGTTTTTATAAAAAAATCCATCATTTCTGTAATATCTCTGGAAGAGTTTTTGGCACTTTGGTTGTATTCATTAGCTTGAGTGTAGCAAGTTTTAATAAATATTTCACTTTGATTTATGCATGGTTTTCTCTATTGCTATGATGACTTTGGCCTGCATTTTGAAATATATTGCTGTTTTCTAGAGCCCTTCTTTTTGCCAAATTCTGTTTTGCATTTCCTGTCATCTGAGCATTTATGTACCTTCCAGTGCTTTAAGTCAACTTTCATCTTGGAAGCAGAGACACAGAAATTATGGGGCATGGAGAAAGTTTTGACAATTTCTGCTGAAGGAGCCACTCTCCAAGCCCTCCTTGACACCACTCTGTAGGTCTCCCAAGTGCTTCTCCAGGTGGGCACGAGTGGTGCTGCTGAAAGATCCAGCATGTCCTTGGAAACTCTGTGCCAGCTCTGAATAAGGCAGTGCTGCAAGCTGGGTCCAAACAGTGCCTGAAGGAGAATCAGAGGGTTGGCAGTTGAACATCTTGGTGGTTATTTACTCACATTATTGTCAGACCCAAGGGAATTAACTTGGATCCGTACCCCCATCGTGCTGGGTGCACGCGAACATAGAGAATGACCAAATACTTTGAAAATTGTTGGGGTTCTTGTGCCTGCCTGACTTTGTGCCTTGGAAAATTTTCCTCTGCCCGGGTGGGAACACACCCTGCCTAGCCCTCAGGTTAGGGCTTTGCTTCAGCTTCTTCCCGTCGCCTATGGAACAGGCAACGCGAATAGTGAGGCGGAAAAACCCTCTGCTTGGTTTTTCCTCTGTTTTTTTTTTAGAAGGAGGTAAAGATACAAAATGAGCTAATGCGCAGGTTAGGGGTCACCCTTATTGCCTTTCATACTGATATCTCCCGTGGTGGTTGGGATCTTGCGGTGACTTGAGAACTTGGCATCACGAGGTCACGCTGTCCTTAGTGGACATCACGAGGTCGTCGCTGTCAGCGCGCGCTCTGCTTCCTCCCAGCCTGCAGCATCGCTTCCTCCCCCTGGGATGGCACGGGTTGTCTGAGGATGGCCTGCGGTCTCTTGCCTCACTGAGCTGCCCTTGGAACAGTCACTTTCTTGGTTCCCCTTCCAGCTTTTCAATTCCTTCCTCTAGGTTAGAAATCTTTTTGAGGAGAGGCTGTAGTGAGTGAATCACGTGGTGCCTTTTTACCACTGGGATCGCTGCTGGTTAGGCCTTCGGGCTGTGGTACTGGTTTGGATCTTGCCAGCTGATCAGGTGAATCCTTTGATTTTTACTTTGAGTTTTTCTTGGATTTCCAATGGTATGTGCCAGACCAAGGGAGTGTGGCAGTTTTCCCTCTGGGAGGCAGGGGTGTCTGCTGTCCTCTTCCCTGCGGGTCTGACCCAACAGGGCTGAGACAAGCCCTGCTCCGGTGCTTGCTCTGTGGAGACAGGGTGAGCCGGCCCATCATCTCCACTGTGGGAGAAACAGTATGTTGACTTCTTGCCGTGGCTTCTATGGGTCGGAAAATGCATGTGTAGGTATAAATTTAGGTATAAAATGTACGTGTAGGTAAAAATGCTTCTTACACTTGGGTTAACTGGCAAGTGTTGTGAGAAGATGTTTCTGCAAACTTCGGGGTGCTGTTTTTCCCTCCTTCTTCAGGTTAAGTCGTATGGGCATGAAGATGTGCCAAGAGCGTGGGGGGTGTGTGTGTGTGCGTACCTGTGTGTCCACTGTGCGGTCTTCTCCTTTTCTGAAACAATCCCACCATTCGTCTTCTGGTGACTGAAGGTGTGTTTACCTGGCTTGGGTTGTAAACTTTGCTTGCTTGGGATGATCAGCTCCTCTGGTTGACTGGTGGATTGCCTTTGTGTTTTCAAAGGGGTTTATCCTTTGCTGTCTACGCACATGGTGACAGCTTGGATGGATTCAGGCTTCTGTTCTGGAATAAACTGGTCCAGTGTGACTTGGAGCCTGAAACTTGTGTTGTAATTTTGGCTCAGTGCTGGAGGTGACCACTTTAGAAGAGTGTTTTATGAGCGAAAAGTAACGCACACGGTGGTTTCATGCTCAGAGGCTGTGTTCCCTCCTATTGCTACATCTGGTGCAGAATGTCTGCAAGATCACATGTTTGTGAGTAACGTTAGGAAAAATGCAGAGCTCAGTTGCACCAGCGAATCCACAGCGTGGTTGCGCTGGGCTTCCAGAATCGGCTGAGAGCAAAATTTGTCTCTGAGGACTTGAAAAAAATGTTGAGTTTGTGGTATAGATAAAGAACCTTATTCTGTAAAATATCTGCTGGAGGGGAAAAAAAAGTTATGCCCATTAAAAACAGGAAGTAATTTTAGTCATCTGTAGATAACTTGCTAGTGCGCCAGCTACTCCACCTTACGCTGGGTAGTAAGAGAATTCATGTAAGGGAAATAGTCCTTTGAAAAAACGCATTTGCACAAAAGACACATGTGATCCTGCTGCGCCTAAGGAATGTGACCATAACAATTACATTCAAAAGGGGCAGTCCTCTCTGCAGGATTAATCACATATTTCTAAAAATACATGCCCGAATGCGGTCTGCTCTGTAGAAGTGTAAACGGTTATTATGTAGGCTTTGTATCAAAAAGGTTTTATTTATTTTTGCACCAATGCCTTGTGCTGTTGCTTAGTGCTCAACTGAAGCTTTAAATTGAGGTAATTCTGCACATTTGCGTAAGAACTGTGACCGTTTTCTTTTCTGAAGCCGATGGCTTCTGTAGATACGATTATTCAGAATACAGTACAGTACAGAGAAACTTGTTCAAACATGCGAATCGCAGCACAAACTACTACACAAACTAGATAGAGAACATTAGCAGCGCGTGCGTGTAGCATGCGTCTGCCCGTACAGTGAGTTCGTACAAAGTTTTCTGTCTCTTCTGAAAAAGTAATTTCATAGCCACTGTCAAGTGATTAAAGTTTTGGACTTAAGCTGTTTGACTACATGTAAAAGCTCTTTATTTTAAACAGTCTTGCCTGATGCTTTTGGGGTGATAATTGGGGTATCCTCCAGCTTTTATGTATTATCTATCTTTGAAACTACAGCCTTGAAAGAAGCCCCCATTTTGTACAGGTAAAGGACTCTTTGCAGGGATGCTGGTGATGCTTAGTAACAACAGGCTCGGCTGTAGACACCCCCTGCCCACTTCAGCCTGAACAAGGGAACAACCCAACAGCAGTCCGTCATCAGCTGTAGCGTGAGTGTGGACCTGGGAGGCAGCCTTTGCTACAAGCAGTGATCTTGAAGCATGGAAATGATCCGTCACACGCCACCAATCCTGCTCTGTTTCTCCAGGATGCTCGCACAACATCGTCAGCGGTGATTTTGGCCTAAATTGAGTCAAATACATCACAGAAACAATGGTATTTCTTTTAATATAGGTACTGTTCATGCCCCATGTGCTCGTGGTATTTGATACTCCTCCAGATCTGCATGTGCCTCGTTAGCAGCGTCTTCAAATGTCTTTCCCTTGCTCCAGCCAAAATGTCAACAAAACATAAAACTTCTGATAGTACCACAAACCCTCTAGCCTTTCAGTTTGTGTGATATATAACTGCAAAGAAACAGGAGCCAAATTACAGTTCTCTGCCATCTGTTGTAGTTGATAAATGAAAAACTTTGAGCTCGGTTCAGCCCTGTCTTAAGGTCCTGGCATTGTGCCTGTTTAAGCCAGAGCAGTATCTTCCCCCCTGTTCCTGTGTCATTTTCCACTTTAAGAGACAGAAGGTAAATTGTTTGTTTGAGCATCGCCAATAGGAGCAGTTGCTTTGCTATATGCTTTTTGGGGTTTTATTTTAGCCTGGTGGCTCACGCAGTGCTGCACTCGGTCTCACGCTCCCCTCCTGGTAATTTCTAAACCTTTTGATCGACTTCAGTCGTGTGTGGTGGAGAATGCGAGAACAGAAATCTGAGTGAGCTGAGTTTCTGTAACTTTAGTGAAAATCCTGCACGTGCTGTTGGGTACCTCCTGGGCATATTGGAAGCAGGCAGTAGACATGGGGCTTCATCGTTTGCTCAGGGAACAGCCAAGTGCGACCACAAGAAAGGCCAGTCCTGGACTACTGTGAATACCAGAATATCAAACTCTCTGTTTGCTGAATTATTCTGCTTTCTAGCTAGTACTAAAACATGGATCGTCTACTACATGCCGGCACGTCTCCTGCCTCATGCATTCCTTGCACAGCTTTGTCCCAAGTCAAAAACAGGCCTCCAAAGGCTGTGGGCTCAGCACTTCGTTTGCCATGCTTGGGGGTAATTATGGAAGAGGACAGCAAGTCAGAAGGAAGCACGTGTGAGCAGGTAGCTGAGGAATGAACTATCAAACTGGAATGAGATTCTTGTCGGGGTGTTTTGTTGTCCATTCCTCCTCCCCCCCCGAAGACCTGCTTAGAAAATATTCTGGCCATTTGGAGAGTTGGCTGAATGGTTTGTTTGCTCCTTTTCATGAAACTTGATGCCAGAAATTGGTAGAAAAATGGTGTTAGTTCAGGTGTTGATGAAAAATAAGTGCAGATGATAAGCTGTGTGGTTGTGTGTGCAGGGAACGGAGGCTGCAGAACATGGGGTGAGCACGCTCTCCTTCTCTGAAGCTTGTCCTAGTTGAATGACATTATCTGAGAAGCTGTTAAGGAAGAAGTCTGCCAGAATTTTCTTGTTCCTACAGGAAAAATAACAGTATTACCCCAAAAGACAGAGTTAAAGAAATGCCTCAAATGTTAGGACAGAGAATTGGCTTACAGTGGTGTGTTTCTATTTAAAGGCAGCCCAAACTCTGACATATAACTTAAATAGTCAGACAGAAAAAGGTGGTTGGTTTTTTTCAGTACTTAAACATATTTCGGCTGCTGTGAGTTACTGGAAATTACTTTCTTGGTTAAAAAGGAAATTGTTCTACTGACAGCGTGGAGGGCTAAGAAGCTGTGAAAATGAGCATGTTGGTTTCTTAACTATGTGTATTTTCTAGTCGTACAAGAGATGCTAATCATGAACTCATGACCTATTTTTTTCCAAAACAGACAAAAAGTATAGAAAAAAAAAAAAAAACAAAGCAACTTAAAATAAATTCTTATGAGACTTCAACAGAATTTTAGCTTTGATAAACATTTTTGTGTATATAAACTTTTTTTTTCAGATAAGCAAAAATACCACTTTGATATAACACTGATTTAATTTACTTGCTTTATATTTTAGTGGTTTTTTTCATAGTATCTTATGTGCAGTTATCTTCAAATTAATTATTTGGTTGCTCTGAAAAGGTATCTGTTTTAAAATGTGTCATTGGATTTTCTTCTTCAATTGAAGAACACTCACGGACCCGCTAGAAAGCTTGTGTTTCTGTGTTGTGTAAGACTTTTCACATTGGGGTCAGAAGGTAAGACACCAGGTGTTAGGTTTTTCATTTGGGTTTTGGTTTGGTTTTTCTGCGGGGTGTGTGTGTCCCCTGGATTTGGTATATATTCATTTAAAGACCAGTCTTTTCTGTTAGTAGCTAGCAGGACAAATGAGCTGAATTACACTTGGGAGATTACGTTAGTCCATACCCGCACTGGAGAATAAAACCAGGCAAGACAAAGTAAAATTCACTACTAGCAATTGTTCTCATCTGTATGGATAGAGAGAACAGGGGGAAATAAAATGAACAGGGAGTTTGACCAAGAGTTTGTTTCTATATAAAATTAAAATAAGAGAAATTTAGAAATGAAGGCAAATACAAAATGGCACGGTCCTATAAAGTCCTGAGCATCCTCAGCGTAACTCGGTGGGGTTTGAAGGCTTTCAGTGCCGCAGCCTTGAGCTTCGCTGAAGGATATTTATGCCAGAAGAAAAGAGATCCTAAGAGCAAGAAAGACCCTACTCTCGGATCTCTGTCTCCTATATGTGTGTGTGTCTGTATACATACGTAAGCACATTTCAAAATACACCCAGCTGCCTTCATTTGCTGCCATGGCTCTGAGTGTATGTGTACCCGTGTAAACTTCCAGTAACCAGAAGACCATAAAGCAGAAGCCTACCGACCTCGTTCAGCGCTTGGCTGCTGCCCTCGCGGTAAGGTCTCTTGCGTTTCTCCCAGCAGTGAGATAGCTAAATCCAGTATACATGTGCACTGGGTAGACGGGCCTAAATTGTTTTAATATAATGCTGGACAGACTTGTTTGCTTCTTGGATCAGAACCATAGTTCTAAGATTTTTGTGTTAGGATTTTGGGGGGGGTCATAGGTGCGGTATAAATATAAGCTAAGATATAGGCAACAGAAGAGATGGAGAGACTTTTGAAAACTATCATCTTTTCACTTGTCCACGAGACAGTAACAGATCGTTCCTGGCACTGATCGGTGCAGTGCTTGGGGCCCAAGGAGCTGCAGGCGACCACCGCTCGTGTGTCTGGATGGAGAGGAGGGGCCGGGGCTGGTAGGTGGCCTAGCTCTACCTTCTGCACAGCGGCAGTACAGCAGAAGGGAGAGGTTTATTTGGAAGGCATACCATGAACAGTGACAGCTGCTAAGCACAAAAAAGAAAAGTCAGGCTGGAAATGCTGGGTGTGAAGTGAGCGTAGTGAGTATAAAGTGGTAGCATTTTGGAGTTGCTCTGTGTTCAGAAAGATACAAAGAGGATGTGTGCAAGTGTGGTTGGAAGCAGTTGGATGGTGCTGCCGTGATTCGATGCATACATTTTACAGGATTCTTTCTGCTTGGTATTCCCTGAGCCTCATAACGTTTTCCCTCATCACCACTGTCCCCGTTGTTTGGTGCTCTGCTTTGGAAACCACTATTTACATACATGTGTGCACACACAGAGAGAGAAGAAATGAGGTAAAGCCCAGCTCGCTTTCCCTTCCATTTTTCTGTTCTCTTCTTAGTTTTGTCCTGTCTGAGACCCGCAGTGCTGCCTCTCCTTTCTGAAGGTTTCCCCTGGGTGCTGTACCATCCCCTCCTCCTCCTGCCCCAAGCAGCAGGGTGCATCCTGTTTGGGGTTACTGCTGTGTCACTTGAAATGACATGCTGTAGCATGAGAAGGGGAAAGGGAGAGGAAGAGCCAACTGAGCGATTACTTTGCCAACAGCTCCTCTCCAACAACAACAACAAACAACAAAAAAATCCAACAAAACAACTCCGTCCAAAATGTCCTGGTGGCATTGACAGCTATTGCTGTCCAGCACGTGAGCCTTTCTTTCCTGTTTGTGCAGCAGAATAAATAGCTTCGTGTGGTGCTGTTACTGGTTCACAGCAGGATACCCGCAGCACTAGGCTTCTTCGAGTTCCCACGTCTTGCAGATGCTCGTGTGGACAGACTGAATAGGGAGAAAAAAAGATGAGGCAAGAAAATACTTTTGAATGAGAAAGCAAAGCTGAGTCTGCCACTCCGTAGGAATGAGAGGAAACAAATGGGTTTTTTGTTCTTGTTAGCCTGCGGTACGTGAACTACAAGAAGATGCAAGAGCTGATGCTGAGCTGATGGGAGCTCGTTCTGCTGCGACGCCAGGAGAGTCCCCCGAGGAGACAGGCAGGAGTTGCCCCAGCCACATCTGTTGGCAAGCTGTGTTGGCTGGGAGTGTCTTGAACTACATACTCATCAAACCCATTACCACCGGCAAAAAGGGGTTTATTGAACATACACTAAATATATGTGTATATATATATATATCTTGATTAAGTACAACCTCTCCCAGCGGAACAGTGTAGGTTTTATCAAGTGTTCCTGTTGATTCTGTGAGCTGTGAGGCAGAGCTCGTTTGGTGTGTGCATTCCAGCTCAATCGTGTGATAAGGAAGGTGTGTGTTTGGAGTGAGTTTCAGTGCTGATATCCAGGGAGGGCACACCGAGCTGAACCTGCAATTTCTTTATCGCAGACCAAGATTTTAACAGTAAGAAAAGCTGTGTGGACACAGGGGGGCTGTTTCCCACAGATGCTCAGAGCTTGCGCGAATCTGTCTTGTGGAGTTTTCGGTAAGCTTGACCAGTTCAGCTGTTCTGCAATGGAAAAATCCCTCTAGATGCATAGTTGTGTTGAAAAGCTTATTTTAATTATCACCGGGCAATGGCCGGTCCCACACTGTATTTTCCATTCCTACCATTCTTAGAAACCCAAGTGGGTGAGCATGCAGTAAGACCTTGAAAACCAAAGGGGACAGCAGAAAATGTGAGAGTACAAAGTTCAGCGTGGCAGTGGGCAAAGCACTCTATTGCAAACCCAGTAGAGCACTTTGTTAAGCGTGGTTTAAAAATTGTTTCTGATCAGAGGGACCCCTAGCTGGCTGCACAGCTAAGAGCGTGCTTAAGTGCTCTGCTGCTTTGGGGAACCAAAGTATTCCGGACCTCACAGTTTTGGTGCACTTGGGTTTTTAGGTGTCAGGCCAGTTCGTTACTCTGGCAGTCTGTATTTCTTTGCAGATATGAAATGAAGTTGTATGGCCATGTGGCTTGTTCAAGCATCTGATTTTTCTTTGTCCTCATGTCCTTAGGAGTTACATAAAAGTGAAGTCAAGCAATGCCTTTAGTGTCTGCTCTATATAGATCTACCTGAAATAGTTTCAGGTCACCTTTGCATGCTTAATTTGGAAAACAATTGAGCAGCATGACTCTTGCCTTGGAGAATTGAGCAGTCTAGGCTCCTCACATTAGTCTTGGGGCTCTTGCAAAATCTACGCAAATCAAGATCTCATCCCTTCCGCAAATTAAGTAGGGGCTCGTTCAACTCGTAGAGCCAGTAAGGGAGGGATGTTCAGTCCACGAGTTGGAGCCAAGTTAGAAAAGTCTTCCCTCCTGAAAAGCAGCTGTAGGATAGCGCCAGTCCACCTGGATATTCATTAATGTTATTTGGCAGATCGGTGAAAGTGTTCCTAATTGTTTCTGGTTCAGAGCCTGGCAGTAGCCTTGAGATGCAGCGAACTTCCTGGTTAGTAGTTTTGAGGGTTAACTAAGGGGGTTGGTTAAAGGCTCCTGGGCGCAGAGCTGTCACGGAAGCCGGTAACCGCTCTGCGTGCAGAAAGGTTGCAGAATTGGGCTGAGCATCGCATCAGGCTTTCAAAGGTGTTGGAGGATGCTTAGATGGCAAGTGACAAATGCGGTGGTGTCAGACAGTTGTTGATTCACAGGGAGTATCTATCATTAGCACCCGTGGGATATCGGGGTAAATGAGCATCACGTACAGATAGACCAGGCTGGGATTTCATTCCATAGATATTAATTTGTTATACTTGTTTATACAGTCATCCTCTGTCTTTAGTTTGCAGTTGTTCCTGTGTAACTGAGATGGGTTTTTGGTGAAATCGGAGGGGGGAATAAGACTGAGTCAGCACTCTACTTAAGCCATGTGCTTTACTTTAAGTATGTAAGTAGTTTCATTGCTCCCAATGAAACCGCTCATGTGCTTAGCATCAGGCATGTGTTTTAAATAAGTTGCTGATCCAGAGCCTTAATTTTTTTGGAGTAAAATCTACAGAAATGAGGAGGGTAAGAATACAAGCATACAATGTTTAAAACATTACGAATCAAAGATTTCAGGTAGTAGTGTTTGGGGGGGAAAAGCCTTTGGCATTTAATGCATTTTAGTGACGCACTGAGCTTAAATGTCACCTTTGTTGGAATAATGATCATCATCTGTTAATTTTACGTGACTGTCTGTCTTTATAAATGACCTGGTACCATAGTGAGCTGAAGTTCACTGTAGTCCTCTAACACCAGGCTTTAGACTGAAGCAGCATTTTGGGATTATCCCTACACTAAACCTCAGTTGAACTGAGTACATACAAATAATTGTCCGCCAGCTTTTCCTGTTACAAGTATACACAGTTTGTGAAATTGGTTTACCATGTGCTGAAAATTTCTTTGATATTTTTAAAAGCCTGTTGCTATGGCAACCGGACCCCATAACAGAAAAGCTTTTTGGTAATAAGGCGGCTAAGAAATTCTGTTAACCCTCAGGAATAAAGCCACAGCAAAATAGCTTGTTTTTTTTCAAAAGCAAACAAACCAAGCAGCCCCAGAAGAAAGTGTGATATCCCGAAGCAGCTTGGACCTGGATTACCAGATGGAAGGGCACACCCCGCTCGCAGGGCTTGCAGAGCCCAGCCCGGGAGCTCACGCTGCAAACGCTCACGCTGGTCTCCGCTTTGACGGTGGAGAAGAATCAGGGAGTTCACAAGCATCTTGCCCTGAAATCATTCAGATGTCTTTTTTTCTCTCTCTCTCTTTTTTTTTTTTTTTTTTCTCCCCATATGGAAAGGTTGAAGTGATTTGATGGTTTGGCTTATGGGCAAGGAAACATGAGTTTTGCTTCTCGGAACTGGATGTCCCCTTTGTGCTTTGCTAATACAGAAACTGGCAGAACAGGCATTACTTTTTCTTTGACGTTAGGGCTTGCAGCCCTGTTTCCTTGTGTCTCATGACTGAGTGAATCAACACCTAATTAAACAGTCACATGAGGGACAGAGTAAAATGCTGCTCAGGCACTGATCATTGTGAATCTTTAGAGAGTAACTACTTACATCTGGCTTCCTCCTTCTCCAAGGAACCCTGAACAGCTGCAGCTTTGCTTTTATTTCTTTTTTTTTTTTTTTTTTTTTTCTTTCCAAAGGCAAAAAGATCATGAAAACCTCAGCTAAAGCAATGCTGTCTGGTCAGATAAATGAAACCTGGGGTAGGGGAAAGAGAAGATTTGGAAGTACCAAACAAAATCATGAGAAATTGGAATGATTTGAGTTTGTGCTGGGGATGACTTAGCTGAAAGCTTGAACTTGCAGTCCTTGTGCATTTGACACTCGTGGTAATTTAACGGAAAACATGAATGTTGGGCAAGGAAGTACAGCAAGCTCTTGGGAGTGGTCTGGGGGGGCGTTCAGTATTTTTAATATTAGTTGTGATTCTTTTGCTCGCAGCACGTTATGAAGTTATACATTTGTTATAACAATTGCTTTCCATCTCTGAGTGGCAAATACTTGTGTGGAGATTTATTGGGCTCTCAATTATCACTCAGTCACAAGTGCCGCCACCTTAATCAATTACACGGACGTGGCCGACGGCCAAGGAATGCTCAAATCCCCACGCTGCCTGCTCCTGCTGTATGACTTTCACCACCAAGGCAAGATTTTTTTTTCCCCCCCTTAACAAAACTCACGAAACGAGAATTGCAGGATGTTTTAATCGGCGCAAGCAGATGGCTCCCTCCACCCTGACGCGGCGGTGGGCTCCCAGGTGGGCTGTGCGCGAGTGCCTGGGTCTGTACCGAGCGCTTTTATTGGTGTCGGTGGAGGCCACGGTGCTTTGGGCGCTCCATGGTGCGGGATTTCCAGGCTAAAGATACCCACCAGGGGTCATCCTGGCCTGCCCGCTGCGGGGCCGGTGGGTTTTGGGGCTGTGCTCAGTCCCGGCAGGGACCCACTGCCTCCTGGGACCCTGGGCACAGCATCGCCCAGCCTGCTCCCCCACCCCGGCACAGCTCACGGGTTAAAAAGCATGACATAAAAAAATGCAGCTGTTCACGTTCTAGTCTTGTAAGCCTTTAAAAAGTTGTTTATTTCTTGATATATCTATCTGATGAAAAAAAAAATGTTTCTTTAGATGTGTTTACTCCCTGTTGGTGCAGGAATCACGTGGCGTGTCAGGCATAGCTGGAGCACACAAGCAATTTGTTTATGTACCTTGCAGCTTTTTTTTTTTTTTTTTTTTAATATCTGCTGAAGTAATATATTGAGAATCTCAGTTTTCACTTGTGTAAATAGAGGAAAACCTGCACAGTCCTTACAGTTGCTGGGAAGAGCATAAAAATCAAAGCCTTAAAGACTCTTTAAGCTGAAAATAAATATAGGGAATTCAGTATGTGTCTATTAAAAAGTGAAAACGTTGGGATGATTCCTCTTGTTACACCAGGTCTTGTCAAAGTGTTTGTTATAAATATTAGAATTGATAGCACTAGTGGAGCTATAGTGATCCCTCTAAGATGTCTTCATTTTCATGGCAACAGAGTTCTTGCCATCACCCTTGACTCTAATATATCTTCTTTTCTCTTCATTGTATCCCCTATTAATATATGGGATCTCCAAAATAAAAAGCAGCAATTCACCATTAAGTCACCTAAGCAATAAACTTTACAGTTGATACCTCTAAGCCTGTGAGCTTATTTTTGCTCTGCCTAGCACTGTGAAACAGTCACTTTTTTATCATAGCAGTAACTCAACAGTGGTAGCTCAGATGCAACGTAGATGCTGGGTTTCACGGGCCAAGTTTGCTTTCGTGTCTACGGGAAACTCTGATGTATCAGGCCAAGATCCATGCTGCATGTCACTGAGGGTCATATTGTCATTCACATCTTGAAGAGGGGATGGAAAAGAGACACTAGCTCTGTGTGTGAATTCAAGGATTGAAGAATCTATCTAGACATTGCCAGAATTACACACCGTAAGGGGGGAAGAAAGGACTTCCCCCAATAACCCTGCTCTGCTACGCTAAATAATTCTGTGTGACTTCAGAAAATTCTTTGTTTCCACCGACTGTTTGTGTGCAGCAAAAGCAATTTGTAGTGGAACTTTTTTCTTCCCAACTTTTCATTAAATGCACGCAATACTGAACTATTTACACTTTATTTTTAATAGCTACAGCAAAAGATTATTCTGCTCTGCACACCCGAGAGTACACAATAAAATAACTGTTTGGCAGGGGGAAAATGCCCTGTTGTCTTGCAGTACCAGTTGGTATTATGGAGGTTTGTTCGGTGTCTTATTTATAGTAGATTGCAGTTGGAAATGTGATACAAAACAAACACCAATGTTCCAGAAGCTTAACCATGCATCAGATTTGTACTTTGGTAGTTATTTTTATTTTAAGCATCTTTTATCATTACTTGAAAAATTACGACAGTGAAGGGACAGCCAATCCGCTGAGCTCTCAGCATCCACGTTCTTTAAAGAACGATGATGTTCCATGCCGCACCTTCCAGGAATACTCCCAGGCAGATTCGTCTTTGTGCTGATGCTCCTTTACACCGCCCGTACAGACGGTTTATTCCAGTCATGAGACCTCTTGCTGCCAGTGAGAATCTGTATAGAGCGAGTTTATAAACTTTGGTTTTCTGTTGATAATTTTTTTTTTAATTGCATGTGAAAAACACTTTTTTTTTTTTCAGTATTTAAAAATCCGGTTTCCTTTAAAGAAAACGGGGCCTAGGGTTTGCAAAACCTGCAGACTGCTTGTCACGCTCTTTCTCATCATTTTGGCTCTTGCTGACCTTTGGCTGGGCTTATGGTTATGTGCACACATCTATGGTGTGTGCAGGTATGTGTATGTGCTCCGCTTGTATGTGGGGGGTTTGTGCTTGAATACCCTCTACTCTTCCTCTCCAGCAGTAAGGAATTCAGTGGCTTTTTTTTTTTTTTTTTTTTTTCAGGGATACAAAAATGCACAGAAAGCACTTTTTAAAAAAAAAAAAAAAAGTCTAGCTCCGTGGTAATCCTGCGAAGGCAAGTATTTTGTAGAGAAATGGTATCCAAGTATCTCTAGTCAGATTTCTAAAATCCTAATTGGTTTTCTCTCTTTCTGTCTAGTGTGGCTTCCAGCTCCGACCATCGCGCATTACTAAGCAATAAACATTTCTTCCTTGCCTCCTGGCTCTTTGTTGTGTGTGTTTACAACAGGCGAGGGAAGCCTTCTTTCAGAAGAAAGACTAAAAAAACTCGTTAAGGCAGTGGAGAACAAAAATGAATCATTTCATTACTCTTTTAGCTTGTGGTTGGAGCAAACTCTTGTCTCCTCGGTTTAAAATCAGATGATTTATACCCAAAAGGTACATACGAGCCTTTCCAGTAATTCTGAATGTTTTCAGAAACGCTTTTGGATAAAATGAAGGAAGTAACTCTTTTCAGTGCTCTTTTGTTTTGAGGATTTGGTTGGGGTTTTTGGTTTGGTGTTTTGTTTTGGGGGGTTTTTTTGGCTTATATATGTTTAAGAACAAGCAACAGCCCCAGTCTGGCATCAGGGTCTGCACAGAGCCCCTTGGGGGGAGCTGCTGCATCCTCTCGGCTGGACACTGCCACCCACATCTTTCCCATCTGCAGTCGGGTGGATCATAGAATCATAGAATATTTTGGGTTGAAGGGACCCCTAGAGGTCACCCAGCCCAACCCCCTGCAGGAGCAGGGACACCTTGAACCACATCAGGTTGCTCACAGCCCCGGCCAACCTGGCCGGGAATGTTCCCAGGGATGGGGCCTCCACCCCCTCTCTGGGCAACCTGTTCCAGTGTTTCACCCCCCTGATTGTAAAGAATTTCTTCCTTATATCCAGTCTAAGCCTACCCTGGTTTAGTTTAAAACCATTACCCCTTGTCCTGTCACTGCTGGCCCTACTGAAAAGATTTTCCCCATGATGGATGAGCGTGGATACTGAAGTGCCCTCCCAGGATCTCTCTGGAAGGTGATGGGCTAAGTCATCCCTTTATTTTTTGATCTTGCTAGGTGTTTTTCTGAAGCTAGATAATATTAGCAGCTTTGTTTTACAAGTTCAAATTTACACGCGCACACACACACCCCCCCCCCACCCCATGCACCCTTTCAAAGGGATGGAGAGCATCATATTCCCTGCCAAAGCTAAATACTGCTTAGGTGGTAAATGAGGGAGGTTTTTTGGAATTGGGGGGTGGAATTTGGAATGGGGACAGCTGCCTTTCTGGAGACACGTTTCAATGATAAATGCCATAGGCATGTTGCAAACCCCATAAAACTTTCACAGCATAGGTGGAAACAAGTTACTGTAGCTGGAATACAACCAATATTGTAATTATACAATATATTGTAATTAATAATCAGTGGCCCATTTTGGGTTTTATTTTTATTCACCACCACCGCCCGAAACAGTGCGGCTAAGCGCCGAGGAGGAGTGGCCGAGGGGCTGCGCCGTGCCCCTCTGCGCTGCAAGGTGCTGCCGGTCGAGCAGGGTGGGTTACGGTTCTGCACGCCCGCCTTGTGTTCCCCCATCCCTGCCGTAGCCTGAACTTCCTCTGAGCACGGCTTTGCATCTGCAGTTGGCAGCCAGTGGGTTTGGATTTGGCTGCAGGCTTGGACCCAGGTTTAAAATACCGTAGGTACATACTGGTGCGACCCCAACATCTCGCTGTCCTAAGAAATTTAGAATCTGCCGTTGTTTTGGAAAACTGACCTTCTCTGTTCCAGATCAGTAAATAGGGATGTTCACTGTGCCTGGGTATATACCTAGAGAAGGGGATGGTGCATGTTTAATCTTGAAGAGGCCTGAGTATTTTCTTGGACGTGGGAACGGTGACAGTGTGTTTGAACCAACATCGAGTACCTGAAGTCCTTCCTCAAGCCATAAATATTCACTGATCTGGCTAAAACACTGTTTACTCTCTGTACACTTTGAGTCTGTCTCTGTTTGAAGAGAAATTCCTTCCAATGTTTTTCCTGGTCAGTTGTTGGATGGAGGCTGGGTCTGCTTTCAAAGCACTTGTCTTTAATACGCATCAGGTTACCCTGAGGTAAAATGGAAACCTTAGATGTTACTCCTGTAAATAAATGTTTACATAATACATTGCACTGAACTTCTCACCGTTGCATGTCTAAGAAAAAAAGGTCACTTTTGACATCAGTAACCTTTAGAGAGAGTTGCGTCTGCCACACAGGTAAAGAAAGTTACTGTGCACAGCACATTCCTTTCTCTAGGCCAAGAAGGTAGGAGAGGTCAAATGTTAAGGCTTACAACTCCCAAGACTTGGCATTTTAAGGCAAGATTTGGTTTTAAGGCATGGGTTCTGTAAACAGCACATGCCCGCTTTTGCTCATGTGAGTAATTCCATTGAATTCCCTGGCAGTAGTCACGGATGAAAAGCTAAATCTGTAATGTGTGGGTCAGGCCCTCAACTCTTCATTTCTAAATGAGATATTTTCTAGAAAACACTCATGGTCACAAAAGACAGGGGGTTTGGATTTGGAACCAAGTAAGTATCTATCTCGTAGTTTTACTGCATTTGTGTCAAAACACTTGCCCAGCACAAAACATGAAGATATTACCTTCCTGTACGTCAGCAGCAAAACTGCTGTTGTGTCAATAGATTAAGGATTTCTCCCTGAACTTAATCCAGCAGATGTGTAGCAGAAGAGGGAGCTTGGTGTTCTCTAGTGGAATCCATCCTGGGTGGCAAAGCATCAGCCGGGCTGTTGGGTCTTGGGACCAGAGCCCATGGACAAGTGCAGCAGCTCCCTGTGATAGGGGAATCGTCGACAGCCCTAAGCTTAGTGTTGTGGGATGCAGGGGAACAGGAGATCCTGACGATAAATGGATTTTTGCTGCCTTTGTGTTTGAAATATTGGCAAAACCTGTAGGTTTTCAGACACTGAAAAAAAGCTGAAGTAGGAGTTACGATGCTACAGTTCCCTGCCTTTGTATATTTCTTGATCTTTGTCCAAATATAACACAAAATTAATAGTATGAATGATTAGCTCCACATACGCCTGTGACAGGACTTGGTGGCTTTTAATGTGCATTGCTTTTTTGGATGCCCGGTTCCTTCTTCACTTCCCTGTCCATCTCTCTCGCTCCTCCCCCACAATTTAGAGAAAAAAGTTCTTTAAATAGCAAGCTCTTTGCTTTTGTGATGTACCAGGCAGCCTTCCTAGCATGGCTGGGGTTACCACAAGAGCAATCATGAAACCTCATTTACAGCTATCAGGTTGGTCAGGATTTCTTTGTGGGCATTATTTCATGTCTTGGTTTTGCTTTGGTTTTGTTTTTTGGTTGGTTCCCCCCCCCCCCCCCCAAAAAAAAAAACCCCTATATATCGCTCTCCAGTTGTCTTGCATGTTCCTGATGCTTCACTTGTCATATTAATGAGCCCTTACAGGGCGTACAGTGCTCTCTTTGTTCTTATAGGAGCCGGCGGGGAGGGGGAGCGGGTGCCGCTGCGATACCGAACAGCGCTGGTGCTCCTCAGCCTGCAGACGCGCCGGGGAGCCGAGCGCCCGCGAGGCCAAGGCAGGCGGCAAGCCTGGGGAGGCGGAGGCACCTCACCCCGCCGTCCCCTCTGCCTCCGCGCTCCCGGGCTCCGGCACAAGCATCCCGTCGCTTCCAGGAATGTAAAGGCTGGGGGTGCAGCCTGGAAGGAGGCCGCGCTGCTTTGCCCCCCGCTTCTTG
>NW_009258542.1:2142551-2159425 GCF_000687185.1 Egretta garzetta
CAGGACGGCAGCCACAGTTGCCAGGGGACTTGGGTCATGAGACTCAACTCCGATCGCCTTCGCTAGAGGAGGAGGAGGAGGATAGATGGGACTGACATGCACGCTCCGGCAGCTGCCAAAGCAGCACTTAGCCTTCCGATGAATTAGATTGATCTCCTCTGCAGCAATACACTGGAAGAGACAAAGCAGCGGGGAAGACGGGCAGTATTTACTTGAGCAGAAAGCCCGGGCTGTGCAACAGAATGGAGGGGCAGGATTTGGGTTATGAAACTCCAGGGCAGTGCAAACGCAGCCTGGTGCAAACGCCTATATTGCGCTTCAGCGAACTGCTTTCTTTAAGGTGGTTTTTGTGATCCTGTTGCTAGGATGAAGCCTTTTTGCATTGCAGCATGGGGAGTCTTTTGTTTGAGTTAAATTCAGACCTCTTGATATGTCACCTGACAGTCTTGTGGTTTTGGATGAATATGGCTCATTGCTATTATTAACCTGAGCTGGCAGCCGGGCACAACAGGAGTTTATAGGGATTTTGAAAAGTGGAACTGCTCGAGGGACAAAGATGCTTCCCAGGTACAGTCAGTGCACAGTTCTTGAGATTATTTTAATTATTTGAAAGCTTAATATTTTCACTGTGATGGAAGTATTTCTTTTCCAGAGATGTGAAGCTTTTAACTATTGAATTTTTTAACGATTCTTCTTTTAATTATATGCTAAATGTCAGAAATGGTGGGTTTTTTTTCCTCCCTGAATGGGTTCTATCTGTTGTAATTTTGCAAAGGGAAGTGCAGTCTGCTTGAATGGTGTTGAACGTTGTGTCCAAGGCTAGTGAGTTTAACTGAAAGGCACTGTGTCTTGTTCGTGTGTGGTTTTTATTAGGAGCATGTATTTCAAAAGAGCACAGAGCCTGTATGTGTATGTGCACGTTTGCATGCGTATATGTGCTCAAAGCAGCTAAAAGCTGAACAGGTACTTTTTGAAAGGACATACGTGAAGTAGTGCCAGAAATATTCTGTGAAATTACTAATACCAATTGTAAATTCTGAAGCCGTGTGAATTGCAAAGTTACTCACCATGCTACACGTCTCTAACAAAGCTCTCCAACCTACTTATTCTCAATATCACACTCCAGTTTATGATGGATGTGTTGACTAGACTGCACCTAACCTGTATATATTATGTCTTTTTGCTTGTGGAAAGGCATCTGGCTCACGTATTGGACTTTAGGGTATAAATTAGGTACCTTAACGAGAGCCAAGTGACTTTGTAGAAGGGAGAAAAAAAATGAAAACAAACCAAAGTCAGCTTCACATACAGTTAAAGAATTGGACAGAGCCAAGGACCTTGGAAGCCAATTGAAGTTTAGGTCCAAGTTTATTATACTGAGTGTGAAATATGTGGCTGACTGAATATGTGCCTGGTATACAACATGTGCTTCATATAAGCAGCAGAAGTTTCCTGGAGCTCAAGTAGTGCAGCTATTCAAGGTGAGGACTGCTAAGCTGGTAAATGAACAAGACAGATTTATAAATGTAGCATGGAGCTGACCTCTGCGGTGCTGCAGTGCCTGTGGACGGTTCACCCTCCTTCAAGAAATGAAAAGGGGGAGGCTTGGATTTTGTTTGTTTTTTTGTTTTTTTTTTTTTTTGAAAGAAACGTTACTTCCTTGTGATAAACCTCGAGAGTATAACTGCTGTAAGCACTCCCATTGTGAGCGAGTGTCCCTGGGATGAGCCACCATCTATCAGTTCCTCCAAGCTACCCACAGTACAGCTCCGTTGGCTTTTTGCGAAACCCCAGCCGAGGTCCAAGTGATAGAGGGCAGCATCGCCCGAAGCGATGGGTAAACTCCTTCGCAATTGGTTGTCACAGGCTCCCTCCGTGGCCTTGGTCAAGTCACAAAAGCCGCTTTTCTCTGCAGAATCAGCAGGCACTCACCACAACAGTCACGCAACCCTGGAGTGACCTCAACTCTTGTAAAGACAATTATCTTGCAAAATTTTTTCTAAGTATAGGCCTCGTGGCTTCTAGCATAGGGATCTTCTTCCTCCTCACAGCCTTATGGTCATGCTATGTCACCGGCATTTAAATGGAATCTCTCACTGAAAATGCCAACTTTGCAAATTGGCAGTGCAGCCTGGATCATCCTTATCATGTGAATCCTGATAAAGTTCTTTTGCGTTTCAGGTGTTATTATTAAGAAAAATAAACAACCTGCCCACACCTCTTGAAAAAAGTTAATGGGTGATCTTCTGAAGCTGGAAGCATTGTTAACATGCCATACATGGTTGTTTTCATTGCTTCCAAATTAGTTGTGCTCTTTCAGAAAGGCCTACACAGCTGTCTCTGTACAATAATTGTCAAATAATAAGCAAATTATTGAATTGCAGTAAGAAGGTATTAAAATACATAGAATAACCTCCCCTTGTGCCCTATATACTCAACTTCTGTTGTATGTTCTCAAAGCCAAAAGAAAAAATATCCAGTAACAGATAATAGAAACGTGCAGAGGAATTTGGGCAGGAGAAAGGAATCCCTTGCTGGAAAAAGCGTCTCGGTCAGGGGCAAGAGGTGTCTGATATGATGGCTGGGACTAGGCAAGGACCATTTGCCTTCTGCTTCTGATCACCCTTCCCTGTAACAAAGCAGCCGCAGGATCCTGAATGCTACTGGGCTGTATATGTAGAGGTGAGCATGCTTCGATGTGCATGTACATCTGGGTGGAACGTGGAGATAATCTGCACCCGACATACCCCAGTGCACCCAGTGGAACGGTCTCACAGTTACAACATGAGCTCTTCAAGACAGGGCCGGTCTCTGTCCAACGCTGTGTAGAAGTTGGCTGGGTGTAAGCACCACCGTAACAACAATAGGACGCGAAGAGGGATCATCTGCAGGAGTTGGAGATAAGCCCCGGGGATCCCCACGCCTCGGTTCTGAGGCTCATTTTAAGAGGAGTAAAGCAAGACGTTTCCTTCCAGGCGGAGCCCTGCGAGGAGGGCATGGGGCAAGGTGGACCTGCCGTCTGGTCGGCCCTGGCTGCTCCTGTCAGCCTTTTAAAAGGTGCTAACATGAAAAACATGCAGAACAGATAAGCTAGCATAAACTATAAATATCATTTGCGTAGATGCATTTAAAAATAGTTGGAAGTGATTCATCACCAGGCAGTTTTTATAACTACGGGTAACATGATGTAGGAAAACAATAGTTTGACTGATAGTTTCAACTTACTTTTTCAATGATTAGTCATATTTTGGTTTTGAGCAACTTTACTTCTTAGCAAACTCTTTTACAATTCCTACCTGCTTAATATCTCAATCAGTTTGCTTCAGTTGCTTTTCTTTAAGACTCCTAAAGTACCTGTGTTAATTATTAAGAAGTAATTGGATACTACCTAAGCTGTGTTAGTATGAAATTGTTTCAAAAGTAAAGTCTTAGGCAGGAGGAAAAATAGCATTAGACTAAAGCCTTAATGTAATGAAGAGGTGCTGCTCGTGTTGTAGTGGAAGCAAGGAGGAAGGAATGTACTTGCTTTCAATTACAGGGGGAAATACTTTATTTTAATTTGTGGAGTGGTAACGAAGGATTTCTGTGTCTGTCGTTTCACCTATTAAAACTTGCACACAATGTAATAATACTGGGGTAAAGCCATTCAGGTGCCTCTTGCTGAGAAATGTCTATGGCAGTAATAAACTCCAGGAATTAGACACATGAGAAAATGAATCTTTGGAGAGAATTTGGAGTTCTGGCTTGCCATGCAACTCGCAGTAGAGGCGTCAGGCATCACGTAAGGGATCTGTAACAGAAAGTACAAATACTGCTGCTGGTGGTTGAATGTAAAAAAAAAAAAAAAAAAAAGCAGGAAGACAAAATGGGTGAAAAGAGCGAGAAGAACTGAACAGTAGTAGGGCTTAAGTGTGAACCCGCATTAAAACATCATTTTCCAGGCCTTCATTTAATTATTATTAGTTTCTAATAATTTCACCATTGATGATTGCTGTGGAAGTTTGCCTTTCTGTCCCAGATAATTCCTTTCCCTTTGTGCTTTCTACTTGCACTAGCATCAGTGGAGGGGGGTTGGACCAGATGGACCAGATGGGTCCCTTCCAACCTCATCCAGTCTGGGATTGTGTGAGATCTCGTTTTACGTGATTGTTTCTGCAATATCCCACACAGCATTTATATAGCGATTGATTTCTACCCCATTCTATTCATGTAGGTATTTCTGGGCATCTCACTCTAGAAGAATCGCTATTTGTGTAGCAGAGATCTCCGCAGGGCTGGGGTCCTGCTCCGAAATAATTCATCACTATTTCTTCTCTTGCTCGATGCGTGAACTCGCAGCACTTGACTGTGTGGCAAACTCATAAACGCTTTCACTGGTGAAAAGATTGTTGGGGTTTTCTTGGTGGTGGTTTTAGTGTTTGTTTGTTTGTTCTGGGCTTATTTTTGTTTGGTTTTTTCTTCTTTAATCACTTTCAAGGAAGGATCAAAGCGTGGTCACACGGGAAAAAGTCCTCGTTCAGAGGACTGTCATTTCCAGAACAGCGTGGGAGATGGAGACTCACCTTTCATCAACATTACTAGAACACTTGATTCTGCGTCTCCTGGTTTTCTTCTAAGAATCTGAAGAAAACATCAGTTAAATGTCAAAGTTAGTTTCCATTTATAAACAGAACTAATTATATTCAGAAGATCTAGGTCAGTTTTCATCTGCCTGAAGAGCAGCACTGGAGTATTGCCCTGGTATATTTGTTTTGAGAACGTGCCCTGCATATTGCACGCAGGAATTTGTACGTTTCTGGGGATAATCTATCCAGATATCAAGCTTAACGGTATTTTAAAGCTGCTAACAACAGCAAAGCCACTCCGTGTCCCGCTTCCTCCGGAAAAATGTGCCTCGCTGGGAGGTGGCGGGGATGAGTCGGAGGTGCCAGCCTGCCTCTGTTTACTGTCTGTCTATGTGAACTTTCCCCCAGCTCTCTTAAAGTTTCTTCTGGTTTGGGAAGTGGCCCGCTATTGCCAGGGAATGTTTTTGCAAGGCTGAAATGTGCTTAAGGACTCTATTATGTAACAGAGATAACGCTTATTTGGAATTATCACAAATCATGATGGATAATATCTACTAAATGCTTGTCTAGAGAAAGTTAAAATGTCATGTGAAGAAGCGGAGAAGTAAACAAGCTCTTGTTACCTTGATCAAATATGTTTCCGAATACAGCAAGAGTTTTATATTTAGCTTTCTCTCCTCTTAGTGTGTAATCTGCTCTTGGAGCTTTTTATAAGTAGACTTTCCTAAGATCTGGAACAGCTACTGCCCTTCTTTGCCAGTAATTTCAAAGTCAAATATCAAAAGCACTAGGTAATGGAAGACATGCTTTTGTCTGAGCGTGAAGGAAATTCAAATGCGTTGCAAGGGTGGAGCAAGCGATAGCACCTTTTTGGCAAGCAACTCACTGTTATTGTCACATACCGGTTCTTTATAGGAACCGCAGTGGCCTATCTGGAGACAAAATGGGTTTCCAGACTTCCATTGATTTCACTTAAATATAAGGAGATGGTTCCTCCAGGAAACCAGTTTGTCCAGCAGTCTCACTTGCCTCCTCACCCTCTAGCTGAAGTCAGGCTCTTAGAAATAACCGTCCCCAGCTCGAGTGCCTTTGGACCTCGCAGTTGGTAACGCTCCAAATATGCATCAAACGATACGGATTTTGTTTTCTTACATTTTCTGAAATGCAAGATGGTTAATGTAAGCTCTGCTCTGGGCTTGGCGCTGCGCTTGGGTTTTGGTACGGCATTTGCTCAGTTGCAGTCTGCTCTTCTTGCGAGCATGGCCCTCTGTGGATGATGCTTGGCTTTAGGTGCCCAAATAGAGGGTGCGCGGCTCTCTGCCCCCAAATCTAGACATCAAGTTATTTCAGTTTCAAGTTGCTCAAGCTTTTTTCCTTGTAATAAGTTGCTTTTGACATTAATTGCACACTATCTTCCCTGCAGCTTCTGTTTTTCTCTCCTGTTGCTAAATGGTGGGGCTGAGCAGATTAGGAAATGGATTTCCTCTCTCAAGGGACCGAGTAACTGTATGTCTTGGTGCTTAGTTTCACCTCGCTTGGGACTACACTTGTTGTAAAGCCTGTGAATTGACAGTCTTAAAAACTTCTGATAGGCAGTAATGGCTTTGGTGATCAAACTGATTCTCTGCTGTGACCTATTATAGAAGCTGTTGGGGTCCAAATAGTCATTAATGTACTGATCATATAAAGCATGGGCGCAGAGAAGGAAACCTTTTGGTTGGTGAATTGGAAGAACAGAGAAGAAAATTTACCATAGTCTCGGAGTCTAGCGTGCCAGGTTTATTTTAATCCTATTACCACTTATGGGTGTCTTTTTGCTGAAATAAATGTACAGCTCCTTCTTGTAAACTGGGTGCCTGTATCCTTCATTAATGGCTGGAAAGTTCCAGGGCCCTCATTTCTCACTTCTTGGGGTTTCATGCTAATGCTGCTTGCCTAAAAGCCAAGGATAAGGAAGATAGAATTTCACTTGATCTAGGAAATGGCTCGTAACTAGCTGAAAGATGATTCCTGTTGGTTTCATGGATAGAGCAGGCGTCTTGTTTCCTATCTTCCAAGAACTGAGAACGTATCAGTGAAAATGAATTCCCAAGCCCATGGGCAGCAATGCTCGCTGGGCTTTAAAGTGATGGCTGGCTTTTGAAAAATGGAAATTTAAGATGATGGCTACAAAGCACCCTTAAAGATAAGATTATGCAATGGTATTCAAGCCTGAGCCCTGCAAGCCCTCCCTTTGCAGAGCTCCTCGGAAGTCAGTGGCTCCAGGGAAGGCAGAGGCTCAGGAAAGCTCCTTTCCTTAGTCTTGCCTGCAAAAACTGTGTGGGAATAGGTGTGTTGGAAGAGGACTGCTGCGTGTGTTTTGCTGACCCAGGCAGTAGCGTGGCCTTGAATCACAGTGGCTTAAGTGGAGATTATTTCTAAGTCTGAATGTAGCGAGGGCCTGAGTATAGAGTCAGGACCAAGCTACACGTGGCGCTCTGCTCCCCAGCATCAAAGCAGATATATTAGCATGAATAGTGCGTAGTTTATAATACCACGGTTAGTTCTGTAAACGTATGTTACTACAGCGTTTGTGAAACCCAAAGAGGGGTAGGAAAGGTACTTTGCATTTTTTCACCTCTGGAGTTCAGTACTTTGCCAACCCATGAAGCTGAAAACCCATGACTGCAAAGGCAGAAATTCATTACCTAAGGGAGAGGCCAGTGTGAATATATTTTATTTTTTTCTTTTTGCTTTCGGATTGTGAATGCCTTCAAGCTAGTGCTTGCAATGATGAGGGACTCCTTTTTTTTGTCTTTAAACACAAAAGTGGAGCTCTTCTATGACTTTGATTTCAAAAAGCTGGAACTCAAAACATTCAAGATCACAAGGCAGCACAAGAGCTAGCAATGCTGCGCACATCACTCTCCATGGTTGTAGTGGATTGGTGTCGTTTATGCCAGTGTAATTTGGCAAGTGTAGGGGAAAGAAAAAACCAAAAGGCATAGTTCTGGCTACAGGATCAAAGGGTTTGATGCTTGACTTTATGTTTTAATAAAGTTGTATATTCAGATAACGTAGAAAGAAAAGTGCAATAAAGACTTGTGGTAATTGATCCTTCTGCTCTTTTGTTTTTTTAATTAAAGCTGGCCTTTGCCGGAGTTTGACCCAAGTCAGATCCGACTGATTGTGTATCAGGACTGCGAGAGAAGAGGACGGAATGTCTTATTTGACTCCAGTGCTAAAAGAAAAATAGAGGATGTTTCGGTGTCGGTAAGCGTTTCACTAATTTACATGGTTATAGTCTATATTTTTTAAAATGGCAAGATTGATAAGTCACAAATGTTCTGTTTTATTCACATTAACATTTAAACATCGGTTATATGCAGGGCTATATTTAAATGCCTGTTAAGTTGCAAATTATTCAGGCTTGAGTGATTTAGCTCTTAACAGCTTTAAATATTAGAGTGATTGCTTTATTCCTGGGCTCGTCTACTTTCTGCTCTTTCAGAGAGAAGGATTCCTTCCTGGGGCTGCAGCAGGCAATGCTGGAGGGCCGAGGCAGGGCATAAACTGATATTTTTGAATGTGCTTTTATGCCATGCTGGGTTCTGCATTCCTCACTGGAAGGTCTTCCTGGTCTTGTGTCCTCCTGTGTCCTGTTTGCTTAGCTTTTGCCAGTCGTGATTTCTATGCTTTGCTGACAGTTTTTTTCACGCAAAGTTAATTGAAAACTTTTCCTCTGATTTTTCCTTTTGGCATGGTCTGCACGGTAATCTATTAATTGAAACCGTAATGGATGCAAGTCAGATGAGGATACTTCCTTCTAAGGGCTCTGGCCAGAAGATTAATTTCTAGCCACAGCGCTATTGTAAGTGGTTGTGTGAGGTTGGACAATTTCTTTTGCTGCTTTGAACTTTCTTTTCACCATCTCTAAAAACATCTGCAAACCACTTTAAGCTCTGCAAGCAGAAAGCACTGTGTGAACTGAAATTTATGATCCCGGTTGCTTTTACCCATAGGACCTACTGAGTTCTGTAAGCAGAAGTACACAAAATAACACGTTACCCCCAAGCCCTGGTTTTTCATGTTGGGTGTTGGAGTGCAGCCAAAGGATTCTTCATCCAGCTTCGTAAACTCTTCTGGCCGATTGCTGAATGCTGCCAGCCTGATGCTTCTCATCCCGGTCCCGAGTGCTTCCTATGTCTGCATACCCTGACTCTGGGAGTCTGTGCCTCAACAGGCGCTAACTTCCAGGCTCCTCCACTGCTTGCTCTAGCACATTTATAGCCATGACTCAAGATCCCAGTTTCCTAGTTCTTTTTGAGAATTGTGAAGTACAGCAAGTTTCACAAATGTCAAACAAAAATGCATCTTTCTTTTTAATTTTAACCGGGTAGAATCACTTTATAAGTTCCTGTTCTTCTAGGTGTTCTTGCCAGGAAAACAGATTTTTTTTTAAAGGCAAGAAATCTTTAGAAGTGGTTTATTGGTATGAATTGCTGGCTGTGCTTATTACTCTTACTTCATTAATTATAAAGTATTACTTCATCAATAAAAAAGATGTTGTACTGTATAAATCTTCCTGCCATATTTCAATTGATCTCTTGAAAGCCTAAAACCTCTTTAAGATAGATCTGTACTTGCACAGTGAACTTGCAAACTTCACTGTTTTGGTTTATTTCAGACAGATCGTTGATTGTGGCAGCTCAACAGCAACAGCATAAACGGCTGGTAATGAAGTGAATATGGTTCCATATTAATCTCTCCTTTGTTTTTCTTTGCTAAGGGGGAAAGGGGAGGGAAATAGCTGTACTCACCATCTCTATGAAATGAGTATGTGAGGCTGGTGGAGGAAGAGTGTTCCCAGGTGTCTGAAATACTCCCCTCTAGTAACTTGATCTTTTTCTGCTGGTTTTCTGTTATTAGGAAACTTTGAAAAAGAATATATTGAAACATTTGCTTGCCATGGTATCTGCTTTCTGCAGCGCTCAGATAATGTCATGTCGGGCAAAACTTTCCTCGTAAATCAAAACTTTGCAATAGCAGAAACATTATGCAGGTAAAAACGTGCAAAGAGTCCTCGGCACGGCTTGCTGCGAGCTTAGTACAGGCTTGTACAGTTAGCAGTATGTACTGGCCATTTTCAAGGAATTGCATTGTTTATTTTTCTCACTCTTTATCACGATTTTCATTAACAAAGACACACCCTGCCTATACAAAGGCAGATCTTGGCTCTAAGCACATTCCAAGGCACTCTTGCCCTTTTGCAGCAAGACATGTGTGTGGGCCGGGCACTCTCCCTTCTGAAAGGGTGTCTGTTCACCACCCCGCAAAAGCCAACGCTTTCTGCATCTCTCTCCTCCCCCCACATTTCCTAATGTGATTTGTACCTCTGGATTTACAAATAACACCAGGGGGGAGATTTGCAAGAGTGCCTAGCAGTGGCCAGGGGGTTCTGATTGAAGTCTAATCAGTCTGATGCAGAGAACCAAGAGGGTTTCAGTTTGCTTTACGTTGCCGTGCTCTTCAGTTCCCATTTTCTGTTGCTTATGAGATGTGAAAGCAATTATAATTTAAGAGTTGTATGCCTGCAGCAAGGTGAGAGATACTTTGCTTTTTTATGTGTCTAATCTCTACGTATGCCAAGAGTTGTGTGCGGTGGACCAAGGTTGAACATGGCTCAGTCGTTTGAGTTCTATAGGGGAAGGTATGGTTATAAAATTTAAGGAGCATCAGAGCAAACTTTTCCAGACACAGATGTTTCAAGAAATAAAACAGTAGGCTCTGACTTTTTGATGAGTGAAAACTGCAGAGTTTGTGCTCACACCAAGCTGGGCTCTAATTACTAAAGCATTACTAGGTTCATATTATCCGTGGGGGAAATATGACTGTAACACAAATAAGGATTTTGTGTTTTCATTGGATATTAAATCAGCCTCTTCATGTCTTCAATAGAGCTAAATATTGGGTAAACACGAATTTTGGGAGGGTGTTGCACAGACAGACAGAAGGCAGCTGAGAGTCTGCAGCATGGCCATTAAAATACCCTAATTGCTCAGGCAAAGTGATGTTTTCCCCAGGTCTCGCTAGAGTTAAACTTGGCGAGCAAAGCTGAGAAGCAGTCTGGTGACTCGGAGGGCTGGCGGCCGCTGCACCGGGAATGTTGGCCGAAGGCTGTGCCAGGCGTTTCCACCGAAGCCAGGCAGAGATCCGCCTTCGGCAGCTGTGGGCACTTGGCATGGGGAGGAGGCAGAGAGATCCCCTTTGTAAGTCCTATACCTTTTTTGGTGCTAAGCAGGAGAAGTTCTTCCCTGGCTTTCCAGGGCGTGGGCTATTGATCAGCCGGGCTCTTTCAGCAGAGCCAGAAGACTGCTGCCTCACGAGCATCAGAAAATGGGGTGACTCCCCTGCCTGAGTTCTACCAGGGTATCCCAGAGGAGAGTGGCTGCTCCTTCCAGCCCTGCGACGCTAGGTCATGAGCAAATGCATCAGGATGGGCATTTGCATATTGCGTGTACCAGGGCAGCGTGTGATAGGAGTAGACATTACTGATGCCTCTACCAAACAGCCTCAATCCACACCCAAGCATCCACATCCCTTGGATTTTTGGGTATCAAAGTACTTCTGTGGGCAAGCTCGTGGGTTTGATCTGCTGTCTCCTCTATAGAGAGTCACTTCAGAGTTTGTTCCTCATAACCTCCTTCCTAATGAGACTGTATTACTTGATATGCAGGTGATAGTGTTACGACCTATGACTGTTTTCTACTAGTAGGCTCATTTCTGTGCTCGTCTGCTCCTTTTCCTCGAACGCCTCCCCGCTCGCTTTCCGCTTGTGCGTACACCAGCCGCGCTCGCCTCCCCGCGTGCTGCCTCGTGGCTGCGTGAGGCCCCGCACGCGCCCACCCCCTTGGGTTGTACTCGGTTTCCAAGCCAGGGGCCACGTGTGAACACAGGTATACTCCTCCAAGAGCTGTGATACCGGGCCTGGTTGGAATTTCAAATCAAGCACGACAAGCAGCTCCTTTTCCTTTTTAAGGTGCAGAGGCCAGGTGGCCTGGCCAGCGCTGAGCTTTCAGCCTTGGCTCTGCCTTTCCTGACCCCTGTGTGCTTGGCTTCTCAACCTTGACGCTGCATTCACGCTAACCTTATGCGAAGGCCGTGTTGTATTTTACCGTGCTGCTGCTGTTGTGGGCAGCAAGGGAGTTAAGTCACCGCAAACGTCGGTGTGCAAAGGCCGGCTGAAGGGCGAGGAGTTTTCCTCCAAGGGCCGGCAGTTGGCTGGGACGAGGATGCCACAGAAATGGTGCCACGAGGGAGATGTGGGGAGTAAACCAAAGAAGAAACTGGGAAGGGGAACCTCGTGTCAGGGCTTTCCTCAGAGCAGGCTCTGAGTTCAGGGATGAGGGTTAGCCGTTTCGATTAGCCGCTCGTTTTCCTTTTTACGTTGTCCACTGGTGACTTACGACAAGGTGGCCGCTACCATTCAGGATTTGACTGAAGAGAGGTGCCGATGGACACGTAAGAAGCTAAAAGATTTCCTAAGTCTAAAGATCAGCGTAGAGGAAGGCGTGGAGTCCAGGGAGGAAGAAGAGGTGTCAAGGGACCATGAGGAAGAGGAGGAAGGAAAGAAAGCAAGAGCCAAGCTGTGCACTGTGCTGAGCGGGGATCTGGAGTGTGGGCGGTGTGGCTGGGAAGGGAGGAAGACAAGGAATCGGTAAGGGCAGTGGTTTGTTCCCAGGACCCAGAGTCAGAAGAGGATTTTCAGAAGCGGAGTTTGGTTTGGCTTATTGAAGAAATGAAAGAGAAGGAGTGGCCCAGGGTGCGGAATTTAAGAGCTAGAGGTGCAACAGTGGATGTGGGCGTGGGCAGCGCAAAGTTCCCTTTTGCCATGAAACCCAGTTGCTGTATCTTTGGGATAATTTACCTGAAAGGCCATATGATATTTGATCTCCTACTGCGGCAATTTCTTTCACTCCAAATGTCGTATTTATCCCAAAGTAGAGAAATGGCATGCTGTTTTAAACAAGCCAGGATTAGCCACGTGCTCTAATACACTTCGGCACTGGATAAAAAGTCGAGCAGCAAATCGCTTTGAGGGATTAGTAATTGGATAGCGAGCCTTTTGCTTTTAGGTGAGTTGTGTGAAACGGCGGCTCCGGTCTCTGTCTGGCTCCCAGTGGACAGGTTTCCAGGGAGCCAGGCTGGACAGCCAGGCAAAACCATAGGCACAGAGAGCAGTCCCACCTTCTTAGCCCTGCTTATTCTTTCTGAACAGAAGTGGGAGAATACTGGTGGAGTGGGGGAGCACGGGGTTGTCTTTGCTTCCTTCACTTGCCTCCGAGTAATGGAGGAACGTGAGAACTCTGGAGATAAAAGGAGGAATGTAGCACTTGACAGCTGCATTTTAAGAAAGATACCTGGATCTTTACAGCAGCACTTGAAGGGAAGGCATGAATTCAGGTAACTCTTATGTCCTGGGTGGGTGCATACCTTTAATTACACATTCAGACCAAAGCATATTAATAAAGCAAAATAGTTAATTTCTCTATTTTTGAATAATTTTTCAGCTTTGCTGACAAACCTGTCCTAGAAAGGAGGTACAGAGCTCTTGAAGAGTGGCAACTTTGCTCGAAAACAGAGATCTCTCTCTCGCTACCACCATGGTGGTATTTGAGCACCTGCTGCTGCAGAGAGGTAGAAGAGAGTAAACCATATGACAACATTTCTTTTTCCTTCTGTCACTCACAGCCCTACACAAATGCACCCAGTCTGGATTTAGTTCAACACACCAGGCTCCTTCCAACTTTCTTATTATCCCCAAACCAAAACTTGCTCAGCAGAAACTCCTCTTCTTGTGCACAGCACTGGGCACGTTCTTTCCACTTACTGAGGAATTTATAGACCTTGTGGCAAAGAGTTAAAGGTCTTTGCTGATAGAGGTGGAGAAAAGAGATTCCAGAAGCAGAACTGCAGAAGAAAACTACTTTGTACCCTATTGTACTATAAAGACATTTTACTCTAAGTTATCTTCAATACCTCCTGATAGGTCTTTAAGCCTTTCAGCAAACGATGACCTCTAATGCAAGAACTGTGACTGCCAGGAAGTCTTTGGAGCTGGGCGGTATCTGCAGCGAGTTGGCAGAGAAAAAATAAAGAGTGTGACCGCAGCGGGGAGAGCAGGGTGGCGGCCAGGAGCGGCAGCTGCCCGCGGCATCCTTCCAGCAGATGTTCTGCTCTCCAGCAAAAGCCAGCATTTCGCAGGACTCCAGCAGCACTTTGCCTGGGGAGCTGATTTGTTGTAGCTATGTCTGTTTGAAGAGAAAATCCACAACTTCGAAACTTTCCCTTCTACAGTTCTTGGATAATAAGGTTACCTTTTTATTTTTGGAAGCCTGGCTTGAATATCTTTGGAATATTGTATTGGAATGCAAGTAATCCCACTCCTTTGATGCATAATAGCTTGAGATTTGTAGCATCTAAGATTTCATGGACATTTGGAGTCAGAAACTGCAGAGGAGAGGGGCATTGCAGGTACTCGATCTCATTGTCCAACGGGGTATTCTTAACACATGCTAAATTTGTAAAAGGGCAAACACCAAAGTTTGTCAATGATCTGCATTTTAGGAGGGATTTACTGTTCACAAGGTTCTGAAAAGTGGTACCTGAAAGATCCTGACCTCCTTTACAGACTCCTTGGAGGAGTCTTGGTTCATTAAACTCCACTGCAAAGACCAAACAGCCATTTTCCTCGTTTGCTATTTAAATTAGGCAACTATTAGTGCAAGACACCAAACTCCCCAAAGGATCTGGGGAAAGCTGCTGTGCAGAAAAAGCAGTGATAATGAGAAGAAATGATTTAAAAGTAAGTAATTTGCACACTTAGCCTATTTTTTTTTAATGCACAGAATTTTTTTTCACCTGTAGAAATGCATTTGCTGGCTTTGCAGTCTCAAGGCAGCTTAGTTACAATTGTCACTTTTTAGAAGGAACTTTCAACATCTGATGGAAAATGCAAGCTGAAGTGTGGTTTGCCTGCAAAAGCTTCTGTAACCCTGTGGATTTTATGTGGTTTTATCACATGATGCTTGCCTAGCCTAGGACATTGTTGTTTGTGTCAGAGATAAAATGCAATTCTAGTTCACGAGTTCCTACTGAAGTCATATGATGATCGTTCACATGCTCCAGCCATTGTGTACTCTGCTCAAGCCACAGATACTAGCCATTAGCAAATCTACATATTGCATGAATTCAACGTACTCACCGCGATGTCGTAACGAGAGGATACTACTATGGGAGGCTGTGTGTGTCTGTAAAGCCCAGGACTCTGCGGCTAGCGAAGGCTTCCTTCCCCTCTGCCATGGAATTACTGATTTGTCTGCACATTTTTCCTTCAGGCTGTCTGTGGCAGCAGCTCTCTGATGGGAGCAGTAGTGCAGGCTGCCGCGTGGAGCTCGATAATCCCTGGCATTTTCTGCTGTTTTGCTAAATCTCACCCACAGTTAGGGCCAAATAAAAGTCACCTGTCCCTAACTGTGGGGTGAGGTTTAGCAAAAAAAAAAAAAAAAAAAAAAAAACCAACGAAAACAACAAGTAATGTGCGCAGCCTAGGACAGATGCGTGGGATTCCCGTCTTGCCCTCATCAAAATCCCCCGCAGCAGTACGGGCAGTTGCCTTTTTGTACAGTTGTTGCTGATTATTGAGCAGAGTCATCAAGTTACCAACCTGTGCCTTGGCTATTTCACGCTTTTCTTTATGCCTTTTTCTTTTTTTTTTTTTTCCATAGCTATTAAGGATTGAGACACATTTATGTTTTTCAGTGAAGGGGGGAACTTGTGATGTGGACCTGTGAGTCCAAAGATGAAGCTGTGACATGTAACAGCACTTCTGTATCTCCATCTGTCCCTTGAACCTTGCTTCCAGTAGGGTTGGCTTCCAGCTTGCCCTCACTGGCTTGGTGATTGTATAGGAAATGTTAAATAAGAAAGTCTCAGGTTAGAGTTAGTACGTCATTTTGAGCAGTGTGGACTAATTCTGTCTCCTAGTGCTGCCCACTAGCAAATGTCAATAATGCCAGCCTTACGTGGGTGCGTTGGACTGTGGTGAGGATATGAAAAATGCGTTGAGTTCTTTAGGTGAAGAGGGTTGCCTAATGCTAGCGTGAATGGCATTAGCTAACGGGGATGCTGATTCTGCTCAGGATGCTGAGATTCAGTGGGGAAATCGCAAATGTTTTTAGGTACTGAATGAAACAGCAGTGGAGCATCTCCCGTGCCAGTGACCGATAATACCGCGCGTGTAGAGTGGGCACAGACGCTGCCCATCCTGCATGTCGGTTCCAGCTCCATCTGAGCCCTCCAAACTCCCTTTTTTGCTATGCTTGCTGTCCCAGTATCTATTGGAAATCACCCCTTGGACCATTTCTCCATCATTTTGTGAAACTTTTCTGGCTTCTCTGTAACTGTGTTTTTCAGCCTTGTCCATTTTTCAGCCTCACAATTCCCTTGTACTGAAAAGGAGAGGAACATGTCACCTCTGTGCCACTCCAGGGGACTTAGACGCAGCTAGGGAGAGATCTATAAAAATAGTATCTTTTCTCTCCACTTATCCTTGTAACATGAATCTCTCTTGAATTCTGTGGTGTTCTTCCTCAGTTATTCCTAATCAGTCTGCTTTCCTGTACATGGTGAATGGCTCCTTGTCGTGATCTGGCCAGCCCCGTCACTCTGGAGGGCTGTCCCCATCACACCGCTGTGTCATCTCCGCCCCGGGGGGCACCAGGAGCAAGGAGAAGACATCTGGAGCCTATCGTTGCCATCCTTCCTTTAAACACTTTGGTGCCATCCTTTCTCCTAAGCCTGGGTCTAAAAAGGCCATTTGTAAAGCTTCAGAGACACATGGCTACTTAGGAAAACGGAGTTGGAGTGACCTGTTAGCTCCTGGCTAACTGGAAGTAAATCAGCTCAGCTTTCCTTCGTACAGCCAGGCTGCAAGAGACACTAATAGATATTCTGTTAACTGTTTTCCTGAGGCATAAGCCTTTCAGCTGTTAAATATCTTACCTAAGCAGGTAAGTGAAATGCTGCTACAGAGCGATTTCAGGCCGTGGGTCTTAGTGTGTCACGTATGTTGTGTGTATTTCAGAAACTCTGCAGCGATGCTCAGGTGAGAGTCTTCGGGAAATGTTGCCAACTGAAGCCCGGAGGAGACAGCTCTTCTTCCTTGGACAGTTCAATCAATTCATCCTCCTCATTCTCTGATCCAAAAGAACAATGCCCAAAATACCAGGTGAGTCACTTTTTTTTTTTTTTTTTTATTTTTTTTTTTTT
>NW_009258542.1:2159606-2175018 GCF_000687185.1 Egretta garzetta
TCCCCAAAAACCCGGGGGGGTCCCTTTTTTTTTTTTTTTTTAATTTTTTTTTGCATAACCCATGTCAAATGCTAACAGCAGGTGAGCTACGGAATGTTTTGAAATGCTTGACATTAGAGGCTGGCGGTGGAGAGCAGTTTTCAGTCAAAATCAGACTTTGGTTCTGACTCAGTGATGTTTAATTCTGTAGCTTTGGGTGTGAACAAGTCTAAAACCAACCAGCTGGTTCTCTCAAGATGTGTCTTGAATGGCAGCAAGTTTCTCCAGGGCATTTGTTCTCTTTCATGACCCGGGTGAGAACACTTGTTTGGGTACAAACAGGCTTGTCACAAATATCTTATCTTGGTATAGATGAGGTAGTTTATTTTACTTTATTGTTAAATGCCAGGGCAATAACAGAGAAGCGCGCTGTCTGTAGGGATAGTCTGTGCAACAGCTTTGTAACAAGGGATTCAGTACATTTTGCATAAGAGGTTTTGGCCATGGGAGTAGCTAGAGTCATCTGACATGGATGTATTTCTGTCATCTCTCCTTCCATGGATCACAAGTGTTTTATATTAAGCCACCCTAAAATAGAACTAAGCCCTTCCACTCTTTGTAATGAAGTAATTGTGTGTTTGACTGAAGCTGCTATCTCCACAACCTGCTCTGAAGTACAGTACTACTGATGTCTTAATCTACTGTAGATAGAAATGAAGAACCTTTCGGTGCTGGCTTTCCCACTGCCGTGTTAGCTCTTGCTATATTTGGCGAGCTGCGTATTCTTGTTTTCGCTTTGCCATCACACTCTTTTCCACAGCTTTAGTAAGGTGGCTGAAGATCTGTTTTCCATTCCTCCCTTCCTGGAAGGGCATTTAGCTGCGGTTATGAAAGGAAGGGACGTTTCTGTCAGCGGCTTCCTTCCAGCACAAAATAACCTCCTTCGTGCGTTGTGTGACCAAGAAAAATCATGCCCCCCACTATCCAGAAATTGTCTCTCCTCCTGGGGAGGCTCTGTGCAAACAGTGGTCAACGTTATTAAAGGAAATTAATTTTAGCGGTTGGTATGACAGTGTATTTGAAAGCTGTGGAAAGTTTTCCCTTTGAAGTCCCCATTTCCCCATGCGTGTCACTTAGTCAAAATCTCACTGAGCTGCACTGAAATGACGTGTGGCTATGTAACCAGCTCAGAAAGTGTGCGAGAAACTTTCAGCTTCGCTTGGTCTTCCACGGCATATTTGTTGTAAACTGTCTGCTGTGTTCCCTGTACTCCTTCCAGGCTTCCCCAGCAAGTGCAGAGCGCCATAAATACAGGAGTTCTTTACTGCACAATAAAATTTTGTATCATGTGTGCCGAAGGGCCAGAGTAAGTTTGTCCAGACATCAGCCAGCCTGGCATTTCCTATCTTCTCACTGCTGTGTCTGGTAACCTCAGCAGTTACTGAATGTATTTGCAGGATTTTTAAGTTCTTTTCTTTGTTTTTTTTTTTCTTAAAGCTGTGAAATGGAAGTCCAAATACCATGCTATAGGACTTTTAAAATAGTTCTTTATGTTTCCTTGTTTAAATACACTTTGACTATATATGAGCAACTTCAATTGCAAGGGGAAATACAGGGGTTTGTTCCAGGCTTCCATACTCTTAATTACATCCTGTCCAGAGCCCTCACAAATGTGATTAGAATCCATTAAGGTGAAGCTGAATATGGTTCGAAGCTTGCCCACAATGATTTGCGCGTTACGACACTGCGCACTGACAGTGTCTGATGTGTTGATTGCGGCATTTGACGTTTGCTTCTCTACTGCAGTCTTAATTTACACGTGTACTTAGTTGTTGATAGGACAGTATGTACAGTAAGTGGAATATTAAATGCTGTAGATATATTCAGAAATGTAATTTCCAAAACACGCCAATTTTACTACCTCTAATATGCTAATGTGTAATAACAAACACTCGTGGGTATTTTATGATAAATTTTTATGAGAGATCGTAAATATGACCTAGGGAATTGGTTTGTGTCCAAGCTGTCAGTGCCGGAGGTTGTGCCCTTTTGGCCAGATGCTCCTTGGCTATTTTTTGTTTGAGTTTTTAATATTTAACCCCTTTCCTCAGTTGATTGCACTTTACTTTGGTCTTGAGTGACCTTTATTTTGCAGCATTAAAGGGCCAAAGAGTTGAGCTGTAGCAGTGTTTCTGTATTAAATGGATTAAATATGTGCATCTTCTGTTACGTGTGGTAAAATGATTGTTATTAAACGTAGATGAAATGCCAGACTGAAACAGGCCATGGGTGCACCTTATCATGGTCTTTGCCTTCAGCATTGCTTGTCTCTGTCTTTCAGAGGAAAGGGAAACCCCTATAATTACATTTGAAAGCAGCTGGTTTTCACTTGCTTTTTTTAATTCCGTTGCTTGACAAAGAAAATCAATACTTTATCTTACAGGATTTTTCCTCAGCTTTAGAATTAGATTTTCACAACAGCAGAAAGTTGAAACCAAAACCAACCATCAAGGGCTTGACATTTATTCAGAATGAATCCTTCAACTGGAGATCTGCAACAGACTTTTAAAATCACAATCATAACATTTGGCTGGAGTAATTTGCAGTGTTCCTACTTCAAGATTGCATGATGCTGGCAAGACCCTATCATTTCCTAGAGCCATTAACGTCTCTGCTTCTGTTTCCTTGGAGCTGCTGGCTCATACTGACTGATTTGGAAGTCCAGTTTTTCCAGTACTGCCTACAGTGCACCTCAGCAGTATGATATCCTGGGAGGTAAAGGTGGACATTTCCCTGAGACCCAGCTAACTATCAGGTTTTACCCTGTCATACGAACGCTAACAAACCTTGCAGTTGTATCCTCATTTTTATAACTGTGGTTGCTACTTCTAGTCATCCCCTATCTCTTGCACTGATAGCAGATTTCAGAGGTTAATAGTATGTCTGTTAAAGTACCATCATCTTAATTGAGAGTGCTTGAGAAGAGCTAAAAATTGGAAAGTGTTTTAAGTGTGTTGTTTTTTGGCTGATTAGCATTCCCTTGTCCTGCCCTTGCTCTGCAGGCTAGCGTGAGCAGAAACATTGAGTGGTCATTTCTGTACCGCTCCTTACTGCTGGTAGGAATCCGTGGCGTGGGCACCCTGTCCTTGATTGTGCTCCGAGCTCACTGTCTGATGCTGGGCAAAATATTTAGATGTATTCCACGCCTGTGTAGGAATCTGGGTGAGGATCCTGGTTGTTCAGAGCTTGGAGAAGGTATATGGAGATATGGCACTTAGCATTTTCCAAGCACATGGTTATTTCTGTGGCTGTTTTGAGGGACCTTTTGGAAGGATTACTCCAAGGAAGTGTTACTAGTTCTCATACACCTCAAAGGAAATGCATTGCTGTCTTGCACAGTACCAAAGTACCTCAGTTAGGAACTGCCTGAGCTCGGTGAGTGAGTGATCACGATACTTTAAATTATTCAGAGCAATGCTCTGCAACGGAGAGCCAGCACTAATATTCTCTCAGCCTAGAGATGAAGCAGCCCTGGATAAAGGGACAGTAATCTCAGTCATTGAAAGTACACAAATAAGATGACTGTCAGCTGAGCAGTCGTCTCCAGTTGATTGCCCTGGGTAGCTTTTTAATTTTAGGTTTTCGTTTGCAGTATTTGATCTAGCCGGTGATGCGGCATCGTGGCGCTCCTCCCTCGTCTTTAGCCAGTATGCCTTACAGCAAGCGCTCCCCAACCCAGAAGCAGGAATTGCACAACTTAAGCCTGGCACCGTGATGCTACGGCTCTGTGCTGGTACCATCACGGGGGGCACCAGGGAATGGTGCATCAAATACAACATAGCATCCACGGATAAGTTATGAATCGGTCTTTGTCGAGAAAGCGCTGCTCCAGCTTGGCTCCAACGCACAGCTGTATAAGATTTCCACTGAACTTGTGATTCTTCTTGTCCAGCAGACACAAGGTTTAGGCTTAATGGTTCTTATTCAGGAAAGTGTGTTATCACACTCTTTAAAACTTTTAATCCCCTGACATGGTGCAGTTTGAATCTGCTTCCCCTCACCCCCGGTAGATGGGTTAGGTTTGTGGGATGATTTTAGTGGTTTAGCTCACAGCCAACGTGACTTTCTTCAGTGACTTCAACATCACTTTCTGTGCCAGCACTATCTTTATCAAACTGTTCAACTTAGTGTCTTCAGCAGTGTTACAGCAAGATATTTTGCATGTTTGTCTTTTAAATAAAGAATATTTTCCTTAGTCATATGTTGCCTTAATAGAAGTGTGCTTCTAAAATGCTTAAAACCAAACATTGATGGGGTTTTTTTGCAGGGTTCTCGGTGCTCCTCAGATGCTAACATGCTTGGGGAGATGATGTTTGGCTCTGTGGCCATGAGCTACAAGGGCTCCACATTGAAAATTCACCAGATCCGGTAAGATTCATTTTTTACTGCTGGTCTTTTTAGAAGGCTTACTCCTTAGTGCCAATGTATAGTAAACTGAATGCCACGAGTGCAGGGTAAAAGGAATTTCTCGGTTTGCTTTAAGCTTATGCTGATGCCACTGTTGACACAAAAGGCTGTTATGTCATGTTTACGTCTATAAAATCTGGAGGGTTATGGAATGGAACCAAAGCCTGTCTTGGCACTGAGTTTCTGACTGACATCTTCCTTTTTGTCCTCTAGCTCACCTCCTCAGCTCATGCTCAGCAAGGTTTTCACAGCTCGCACTGGAAGCAGCATCTACGGAAGTCTGAATACGTGAGTCCATTACAAACCATATCTATTGCACGTAAGCAGATGAATGTAAGAACACAGGACACTCTTTTGGGACCCTCCAGATTCTTTCTCTAGAAGAATAACTTCTTGTTCCCTGATCTGTTACATCCTGTCACTCGTGTCCTCACCTTTCCCTTGTGGTTGTCTTCGCCTCAGTTTGCTTTAAGTGAATGAATGAACCATTCCTTTAATGCTGGTATGGTGAAGCTTGACATCGTAAGGTACAAAAGTACCTGCAACCGCCAAAGGAGAAGGGATGAGGACAGAACACTGGAGTTGGGGAATTCGGTCCAAGATGAAGAAAAAGGTGTTACAAAAACATCTGGCTTCAGAGGGTTCAATGTTTAGTTTTCTGTGTATTAATTGACCCACCTAAGAATGTGGCTTAGGCTATGAAAGCTTTTTCTAGTGGAAGTCTGCATTCTTATCTTGTCTGTTCCATTCGTGCTATAATGCAGTAACACAATATTCCGCTGAAATGCAAATCACTGGGTATTTTTTATGTTTTATGTTTGTTACAGGTTGCAGGACAGCCTTGAGTTCATTAATCAAGACAGCAATACGTTAAAGCCTGACCACAGTACAATTATGAATGGACTTCTTGGGAATATAGGTAATTACAAGCAGATTTTATTTCCTGTTATCTTTAACTGAGTAATCGCAGATTCTAGAATATGGAAGTCTTCTAAATAGAATCAAATTTAAAAAAAAAAAAAAAGAAGATGGTTAAAGACGTAACAGAAAATTAATGTCGGTGAGGTTTGGAGGAGAATAAATCAGACAGGGCAAGGAATTAGCAGTGGTTCAGTATATATAGCTCTGTATGTGTATATAAAATACATAATAGGAATATTTAGGTATACTTAAGTTCAAATACAGAAAACAGTGGAAAATAACGGTCTGTAGAACTTTCTAAGCAGCATATCTCGTATCAGGCATGACTGATTCTGCCCAGCTCAATCCCCCAGTTTTATTTTCGTTAATAATTCTCATTCTGTTCTGTACTCTGGCCACCTGAGTGCATGTGGCCATGTGTTTCATACTAGTCTTAAGTTAATCTCGCTGGAGTTCTTGATCAGATTAGACAGAATCTCTTTTTGTTCTCTCCTCTTTCTGTCTGATGGTGGAAGCTAAGCAGTCTTGAAAAACCATCTGGCATCTTTGGTTCTCAGCCTTCGTGGAAGTGCTGTGGGTGAAGGTGCCGTGGACGTTAGATTACAGAAAGAGGGGAAGTTTTTTCCCCATGGGAACGGTAGAGCTGATAGTAAAGATACTGTACTTTAGGGCTTGGCTGTCCTGTATAGCAGCCTGATGAGCTCTTCAGCACATCCTCCCTTTCCCTTGGTTTAGATCGTTGACTTTCCAAGCAAATGTCTGTTGTAGTGGGTGGAATAAGGGGCTTCTTTTTATGTTTGCTTTCCAGAATATTGTTATATGAAAAATACACTTTTTTAGGGTTGGAAGGAAGGAGTGAATTTGATGACTTTGTTACTGTAACTGGGTTTCTGGCTTTGACATGGCCCTAATTCTTGTAGGGTGTGTTTACTTCTTCACACTGACTTTGATAAGGTGACACCTAAGCATGGGCTTAAATGCTTTTCAGGCTCAAAAGCTGTATACCTCATTAAAATCATTCCCAATAGTCCATTTATAAGGGAAGCCAATTAATGCCATAAGAACCTATCATCTATTAAATGCTTCCTGAATTTACTAAGTCAGGAAAGTTAAAAAGATGCTTTCTTTCTTAATACTCACTATTCCTTTCAGACTTCAAATGTGATTTTTCACAGTGGATGAGTGAACGAGGTGCCTGATCTAAGAAAGAGGAACTCACTTCACCTACTTTTAGGGTTTTGTTGTGGTTTGTGCTTGGCAAAGTTTGCTGTATCACCACTGTGATCTAAACTGCAAGCTCAAACGGAACAGGTTGCCCAGAGAGGTGGTGGAGGCCCCATCCCTGGGACCATTCCAGGCCAGGTTGGACGGGGCTGTGAGCAACCTGATGTGGTTCAAGGTGTCCCTACTCCTGCAGGGGGGTTGGGCTGGGAGGGCTCTAGGGGTCCCTTCCCACCCAAACCATTCTATGATCCTATGATTCTATGATTCAGGTAATGCAACTATCAGGTGTGGAGTCAGTACGATGTAGGTGTAGCCAGTGCCATGAGTTCATCTGTGTCTGGCTCCGTAGAGAGGGGTGGCTCTTCCCCACCCAGCGGAAAGCGTAACTGCCCCGAGAGCTGGCCCGGAGGGGGAGGCTCCTGGCCCCAAGGGCGTGCAACAAGTGATGAGATTGCCTTCTAGAAGAGGATGCTGAAACTCTCTTTGTAGTTGAGCTGCACGAGTTTTGAGTCGGTTCGGCAGCGTTTGTTTACAGTTCCCGTTTCAGCGCAGAGGGAACCACGGGTAAAGTCGGTAAAGAAGTTAATCGGTAACTGCAGCACTTCTGACAACTGTGTTCAATGGCAGAGACTGCTCTGAGTCACTCGCCAGCCTGTGATAGGAGAAGGGTCTATGTGTTTTGGTTGGGAACTGTTTACAAGCTGCTTTTTTTAGATCTACTGGTTAAAAAAAAAAAAAAAAAAAAAAAGCAGCACTGGTGATGTCCTTTCCTTTATATAAGGATTTCCTTTAATACAAGGAGCGGCTGAGGGAACTGGGGTTGTGTAGTCTGGAGAAGAGGAGGCTGAGGGGAGCCCTGATCGCCCCCTAAAACTGCCTGGCAGGAGGCTGTAGCGAGGTGGGGGTCGGCCTCTGCTCCCTGGTAATGGGCGATGGGATGAGGGGCAGTGGTCTGAAGCTGCGCCAGGGCAGGTTTAGGTTGGACATTAGGAAAAATTTTTTCACTGAAAAGGTTGTCAAGCGCTGGAAGGGGCTGCCCAGGGAGGTGGTCAAGTCCCCATCCCTGGAGGGATTTAAAAGCCGGGCAGACGAGGTGCTTAGGGCCAGGGTTTAGTGGTGGGATGGCAGGGTTAGGATAACGGTGGGGCTTGATGATCTTAAAGGGCTTTTCCAACCTAAATTGATTCCATGATTCTAAGGAAAGACCTAAGAGAATGGAAGGGAGCTTTGCTGAGGTGCAGCCTTCGTGCTTTGTATAATCAGAAAACTTTAAGTGAGCAGTAGCTTCAAATTTAGGAGAGGAACTGGCAATTAACTCATTAAAAATACCCATGCATTTTTTCCTAGGTCTTTCCCTGGTATCTCTACAACCCAGTATTACTTTTAAAATGGACTACTGAGACTGCTAACATTTATTTTCTGTATGATCATTTCGCTAAACTGATGTACTGACCGTTCTCAGAACAACTACTTCAGCCTATAATTTTCTGTTGGTTCTACTAAGATGAATTTTATGCCTGCCTTCTCCCCCCCCCTCCCCGTTGCCTTCAGCAACAGTGTTCCTTGGCCACCCCACCAGTGTGGATGTTAAAACAAACATTGTACTCCATGATGAATCTCCCGTTTGTGATCAAGTTAGGCTTTGAGCCTGCATAAATTAATCATTTTTCAATTTAAAAAAAAAAATTTTAAAAAGGCCCTTGGAGAGAAACCCCATCCTTGTATGGGAGACAGTGTAAAGCTGAGTCTATTATTTTAATTTTATAAATACTGTATAGTTCAACTCTAAGCCGTATCCTTGAATCAACGTTCTTGTTAAGCGTAAGAGCTGTTCTCCTGCGTACTGTTAGTCTGCATTTATGTTGGCTTGTATCTTCTCCCTGCCCTGGCCCCCTCCCTACAGACTGTTCTGCTTTACTAACCTCATTCTTTCATGTGTATTTTACGTTTTGCCATGTAGGTCTTTCACAGCTTTGCAGCCCTAGGCGGGCATTCTCAGAGCAAGGTCCGCTCCGCCTGATCCGGAGCGCCTCTTTCTTTGCAGGTTTGCAGTGTGCTGTGTGCTGTGCTGTGTGGCTAGTCTAGCTGGTGTGACAAAACTCTGGGGATTTGTAGTTTAGCCCTGGAAATAAGATTTTTATTCTTTTTTTTTTTTTTAAATACGAAACAGACAGTGATGTCTGCTCTCTTACCTTTTAGGATACATGCTTTAAAACCCCAGAGGACCGCGGGCATTCTAATAGTCCTCTTTGGGGTTGGTTGGTTGTGTTGTTTTGGAAACTTACATATTTAATGGTAGATTTCGTATTTCTGGAAATACTGTTTCACAATAGCGTCAACCTATTTCGATCTGGACTTGTTTCAACCAAACTGTAAAAACTAAAGCTAACCTAGGTTCATTTAAAATGGCCATTTCGTGCTTTTAGTGGCTGGGTCTTATTTCCATGGCTGAGTAGCTTTTATTTCACACGCATATTTGTAAAATATATCACATTTAAAGACTGTTGAGCCTGAGACACTTTTGATCTTGTGTATATGCAGTCTGTGAATCTGGACAGCTTACAGCTTAGTTGAACAACCAGTGCACTGCTCGCAATTCCAAAGTATTTATTTTCTTCAAGATAGCGTTGTAAAATCCTCTTAAAATTATATATATAATACCCGAGAAAGCTGGTATATGAATGAAGTTATGTTTATATTGCTTTCTGATGGGTTTTTTTGTCTATACATTGAGTACTACCAATGTGACCAACATACTTTTGGTACGTTAAAATTTCATTGAAAAATCTCCGTATAAAGAAACAAAGTGTACTAGTTTTAGCTTGTACTAAAATAGGTGTATGGACTTCAGAAAAATATATACGAGCTCTTCAGATAAGTGTTTTGGCTTGTTCAGCTAAGCAGCCTTTCTTGGTGATGGCCTTGCACAGTGCTGTTGATCTGAATTAATGAGCATGTTTTTGTTTCATTAATTACATGGAGATCTGCAAACAAGAAAGGAACTGTATATTCCCCTGCTAATTGGTATTCCTTGTTTTACAGTTCATAGCAACCCTATGGATATGCCTGGGAGGGAGCAGAATGAGGACAGAGACAGCGGTATAGCAAGATCTGGTAATGTCAGTTCCATGTGTTAACCCTGTAGACTCCAAAAATATTCAGTAATGTTCGTCACTGAGATGCCTAGACATCACCATGTAGTTTTTTCCTGTGCTGAAATGTGATTGTTCTGTTTTGTTACATATAAGCATTAATGCATACCTATATGTATACATACAAATATTGTGGACATCAAGGGTATTGCATTAGGAACCTCACAGAGGTAATCTGAACAGCAGTGCGATTTATTAAAGCATGCTGCAAATAAGCAAGCCAAATTAAATATTGAAATGAGTTTGCAGCATTTCTAAACAATACTTGTCATCTCCTTTCCAAATTGAGGAGGTTGGTAATGTTAAAACATGAATTCTGCTCCACAACACCCCTCTCCTCCCCCCAGATTCAGGATATTGGGCACTTAAGGTTAGGTTTGGAAAGGCTGTGAAAGGATGTGATTAACGTTACCCCTTTCCACAGAGAATTTATTTCCCGATACTCAGGGCTGATGAGCAAGGTGCAGCCTGTGTGTTGCCTACTATGTAAAGCTGCAGGACAGTCCCACCCTTGTAGTGCTTGTATATCTTGTTAATGTTACTATAAACTGGTTATTTTTAGATAAGAAACATCGATAAGCAAAAGAGAAGGCACTTGAGAAGCAACACTGGTTTATCTTGAGGGCCTTTGTTTAGTTGCTGGTATTATTTTCCAAATGCTCTTTCTTCCGGAGAGATTTTTATTTATTCCTCTTCTTATTGCAGCATCTCTTAGCAGTCTGCTCATCACTCCGTTTCCATCTCCGGGCTCTTCGTTTAACAAAAGCTGTGCTAGCAGTTACCAGCGGCGTTGGCGTCGCAGTCAGACTACCAGCTTGGAGAATGGGGTCTTCCCTCGATGGTGAGCTGGGAATGAAAATGCTGGTTGCTGCCCATAAATTTTCCACCATTGTCAGCTCGATTCTGCTCTTGCATATGTACATCTGCTCTTGCTGTTGCTTTCTGTGGGGTATTTACAGAGGTGTAAGTCAGGCTGCACTTCAACGCCTGATCCTTTTTAGTGTCTGTTTTCTTTGTGGCATTTGTTGTTCTGCACTGACTAGGAAGCCTTCAGCAAAATGTAAACCTGTAGGCTGTGCTTTTGAGGATAAGCAGCCCTAAAATCCTACTCAAAACACAAATTCTTGGCAGGGATGGGAGAGAACTAGAATACCATATTCTGATCCCACAAACACTTTGAATCTGGTTCCAGCTCTTGTGATTGCAGGATCAATTAATGGTTGCTTGTAAAAAATCAATTTTTAAAATTGATTTTACATGCAAAGTGAATGTTATCAAAGGTGATGATTTGACAACACATGCAAACAAAAGGTGTTTACTGAAGTTAAATGTTCAAGAATTGAATTAGACAGGAAACCAAGGTACAACTTTAAGCAGTGGATTGCATTAACCTCCTATTTTTTTCATGCTTCAAGGTCCATGGATGAAAGCTTTAACTTGTCAGATGACAGCTCTGGTCCTAGTCCAGGAATTGTTAGGAAGAAAAAGATAGCAATTGGCGTTATTTTTTCGCTCTCAAGAGATGAAGATGAAAACAACAAATTTAATGAGTTCTTCTTCTCGCACTTTCCTCTTTTTGAGAGTCACATGAACAAACTGAAGAGTGCAATAGAGCAGGTAAACACAGTCTCTTTTGATTCTTGCACTTGTATTGCTCTATGTTCCCCCTAGCCCTGTCAGGTTTAATTCCCAGCTCTTGTTACTAGTTTACAAAAGTGGGATCAGCTTGCTGTCGGGTATTGGAATTGCACCAGAGAAGAGCTTTGCTCCACAGCATCTTTGATGATGTTTCTCATTGCTAGCAAAAGCCCAAGACAGGGCGAGGACAGAGCATGCTGCATGACGCTGCAGGGATTGCTGGAAGCTGGAACAGCTAGGAGGCTGTGTAAGCTCCCAGCAAGCCCTGGAGCAGCCAAGGGGGAAAGGTGCTTTTAAGGCCACCTCTGCCTCCCTGCTTCAGCTGTATCTGAGTCCAGTGGATCACAGGGTCAGAACCTCTCTCTAGGCTATTCCCAGCTGCAAATAATTATCGAGCTTTTTTTCTTTCTCTTTTTTTTTTTTTTTAACCCCCTGATTCTGATATGTGGGAAATTTTCAAAGATTGAAGTTTCAAATATGTGGTTCGATTTGCTTCAAACCTCTCCTCTAGGAAATACTTAGTGGTTACTTTGCCACTGCAATGAAAACTTTGACCCCTTTTATGCCTTGAATGATGAAAAGCACAGAAGAAGCAGAGGCTGCAAATGTATGTGCCTCACCTATCTTTCCTCAGATATGAAAGTTGGCACTTGTACCATTGGTTTATCACTTAAAAAAAAAAATTATTTGCATGACTAGTTGCATGAAAGATAAAGTCAAACACATGACTTTGTTTTCCATTTTCTATGCTTCTGTAGCTATGTGTTACTTATCTGTTTAATGATTGTTTTCAAGGCTATGAAAATGAGTCGTAGATCAGCTGATGCCAGTCAGCGGAGTTTGGCATATAACAGGATTGTTGATGCCCTTAATGAATTCAGGTGAGCAGTTTGTCTCCTGTCCTGTATCCTTTGTGCCCGTTTCTTCAAAAGCCCTTAAGTCTGTTTTAGAAGGGTCTTCTCCTTCGTGCAGGATAAGTAACTTACAATGTCTAACGCCTTCTGCAAAAGTAAGTACAATAAAGATATTGGTGATAGCAAGTCTTTATAATCTGCTTGTATTTTTAGATTTTGCCAAGTGTATATATCCATCAGAGCTCGGTACACACAGGACATAGATGATCAAGGTCTTCTGTGCTTTAAGGAGTAATGAAGCTACCAGCAACCTCTTAAATTATCTTTTATGGCCTGTTGGGGGGGCGGGGGAGGAACTGCAAAACCATGTTAGAAAAATCCTCCTCTAGTGTGTATTTTCCTGATGTTGTGAGCAAAGCAAGACTTTTACTCTGCTCTAAATTCTGCTCTAAAGGCATTTCAGATAACCAGCTACTAAGAGGAAGGAGTATCTTACTCACATAGTAAAATGCAGTATTGTAATCTCTTGCTATCAGTACCTGCAGAGCATCTCCATTCAACAGTTAATATACCAAGTAACGCAGATAAGCACTTCCCTGGCATTTAAGTCTATTTTCTTTCCATAGTTGAAGTCATGGAGAGGGAATTAAGATGAAATCCGTCTGTTTCAAGTGATTCATCTCCTCTCAGATGGGAGTGGCAGGGTGCTTCCTTTTACAACCAGCGTAGAGCTACTTTTAAAAGACTTCATAGAAGACAATGCTCTGATGTTGTAAAAAGAAAATCCTGGCATCAGGATGTATTTTACTGAACAGTGAAGGATCATGAGGGCTCACTCATTTTTCTACAGTTCCACTTACTACCTGAATGCCGTGGATTAGGTAGTGTTGCAGGATGAAGGCACAGTAGATTTTAATTTTTGTATTAGTATTATTATTATTTTTTAGAACCTCCCCTCTTGGCAGTTGCGAGGGAGGGCAGAGGATGTGTTCGGTAGGGACAGGAGGCAGGGAAGAGCGAGCACACGTGGGCCTGCGGTGAGAGGTGGATGGGATAAGCAGTGCCAAGAGAAGGAGCGGAGGGAGCTCGTGACTGCTGGGAGCCGCCGATCCTGCCCAGGGGCCCGAGACAAGTTCGGCAACTCTAAGCAGCCGCGGTGGTTCCTCCACTGCCCCCAGCTCTGCTCTGCCGCTCCTCCCCGTTCTCACCCAGAGCCACTTCTCTGCATTCCCACCCCCTGATACCACCACCTCCCCAGCTGTTTTCCCAAAACATTCCCCCTCAAGACACATTCAGTGGACTTTGCCCATTCTCCTTTGTCCTTCCAAGTTAAACAGTTCCAGAGTGGTGGGGAGGGGCACGTATCCCGAGTCAAATGGTGGAAAAATAACCCTGAAAACACGAGCCAAATCCCCCTTGCTAGCTTCTTCCTCCTTGGAGGGAAGCCGGGCGGTGCTGAGCTGGGATGGGACGAGGAAGGCTGCTCTTGTCGGGCTGAGGAGGAAAACAGTGTCCCACTGGACATCAGAGGGCTGGCACGCTCCTGAGCCGCTGTAAGACGCGATCGTTCACATGACACGGCCATTGCGTAACCAGCACTGGAAGCGTGGGTCTCACTACCAGTTTTATGCAGAGGTTTCCATGGTGATATAAATATTACTCTTTAATAGTGTAACGAGGTAAATTAAATCCAGTTTAATTTCATATAAATGAATTTCCTGGGGCAGCAGACTTTGGGAATTCTGGGGGGTTTTTGCTGTTTGTTTGGGTTTTTTTTAAATCGAGTGCGCTCAGAGGCGCACACCAGTCGGTGACCCCAGCCCCTGCCGGTCCTGCAGGCGGGCAAGGTCCTCGTGCCTCCCCGGAATCTCGGGGTTGGAAATGTGTGTGCTGCCTTCAAGATGAGCATTTCTGCAACATGCAAGAGCCACTTGCTTTTCAAAGCAATGCAATGTGTGTCTGGTAAGGGAAAAAAAAAAAAAAAACAGGCATATTTAAATTCTGAAGGCTGGATGCAAAGATGCTTTGGCACAGGTTCAGCAAACCCATTTAGGCCACTATTATCTCTTTAGGCGTCTGCTTTCCCACTGAAGTCACGGGGAAGTCAGAAGCCTGAGTCCTTTGGTGAACCTGAGACTTGTGTCGATTCCTGCCCTCTTAGCAAATTGTGCTGGAGGGAAGAAGGGTGCTGACTTCAGTGGGTTGGTGTTTCTAAAACGTAATCCCGTGCTGCTTTAACTCATTGCAGTCTCTCTCTCTCTCTCTCTCTCTCTCTCTCTCTTTTTTTTTTTTAAGGAGTTTTTTGGTTGGTTTTTGTTTTTTCTTTTTTAACCCAGACTTTCAGAGGTTCTCAAGTGTAGCTGCTTTGCACTCCTCTGGTGATGAGAATAACCTCAAATCACTGGGGCATGGGGGACCGGCTACACCCTGCCGTGCTGATCAGAGAAGGGAGGAAGGAGTGTGACGGTTGTTACCGTAGCCTCCTGCCACCCAAAAGTCCCCCTCTGCAGGGAAGGTGCTGTGGTTGTAGGTCTGCCCGCTAGCTTGCAAGCAGGGTTATTGTAAGGAGCTGCCTGCAGGGTCACCCAGGCATTTACAGGCATTTATTTACCTGCTGGGACTGGAGGATGGCGGTGGGGGAAAGAAGATAGCAAAACAGACCCCTTCGTTTGCTCTTCTTGTCTCATCCAGGGAAAAACAAAGCCACCTTCCCTGAAAGGCCCAGGCTGCTTCTGCAAATTGATGCTATTGATAAATTTGCCATCAGTTTGGCGCCCAGCTCCAGGTCTACCCTTGCATCATTATTCACTTTACAGCAATTTTTAATTTTCTAAAGCACTGATGGATTTAGCTATTAACACTTCACTTAGAGGCTTAAAACTCTCTGGATGTCAGCTGTGCAGACACATGACTTATGAAATAAGCTACTGTACTTGCGTAAACATTGCAGCTCCCCCGGTCCCTGGGGCCAGTGCAGCACATTGGTAATACAGATTATGCATCTGACTAATACCTGTGTGGCAAATATGCAGACTGGCAAGGAAACACTGAGCGCAAGGCCTAGGGAAACACCTCTCTCTGCTTTCTGGCAGGCAAATTTGATCCTATTTTGTGCTAGTAATTTTTAAGCAGCTTACGCTGCTGCGAACTGAGCGATGCATTTTGCTCAGCAAAGCT
>NW_009258542.1:2175029-2179761 GCF_000687185.1 Egretta garzetta
GGCACAGGAGTCGTGTAGGCTCCCTGCACTCATTGCAGCAATTATTGCCTTCATTTTTTCTTTTTCCTTTTTAAGGAAAAATCATCTTTGGAAGGAAGGAATGAGGATAGGGAGCAAAAGCATGCGAATTAAGTTCTATAAACCACTGATGTAATTTCTTTTTTTGAAACGATCCCTAAAGAGATGCCAAGCTTTGCCATCATATTGCAACTCTTCAGTAGCAGAGCAGCTCTCGGGGCGCAGTGCTGAGGGTCAGAAGTGTTTCCCTTCGGGAGGAAGGGGGCTGCAGAGGGATGCTCTCATCCCCGGGGAGCCATCTGGCTCGGTTGGTTTGTACCGCACCAAGGGGAGGATGGCTCAGGCTGGTACTAAAATCCAGGACAAAGGCTGGGGAGGTTTGCGGGTGTGTTTGGGCGAGGGTGAAGGAGGAAGCGGGGAGCAGCACAACCCCTGACCGGCGGCCGCAGGAGGGGTTTTGCTCAGGTCTTCATTTTCGTTTGGCTGGGCTGGGCTTTGTTTGGTTTCAAGCCGCTGTTAGATGTGAAGGTGTTTCCTGAGGAGCTCCCCCAGCCCCTGCTGCACCCATCGCTGCCGCTGAGGTGCCCGTAAGCTCCAGCCTGGAGTTCAGCCTCCCAGAAGCATTTCCAAATATAAACCGTTCGAAATGCACCGGAACCCTCAAAAGAACAGAGAGAGAGAGACTCTCATTAACTGAACTTCCCCGTGCGTGCCGCCGTGCGACGCTGGTGTGCCTGGGGGGCGACGAGCGGCGGGGAGGGGGCTGCTTGCTGCAGATGGCCAAGAGGGGCCAATTTGATTTTTAATGCTTGTTATTTTTTAAATCCGGTTAACTTCCCTGTAGCAGGTTTGGAGGGGGGGGCGGGGAGTGGTGGTGGTGGTGGTTGGGTTTTTTTTGTTGTTTTTGTTCTTTAATAAATGGAAGGAGAGCATTTTCCTGCTGGAGGAGCGGCGGGGAGGGGGCTGCTTGCTGCAGATGGCCAAGAGGGGCCAATTTGATTTTTAATGCTTGTTATTTTTTAAATCCGGTTAACTTCCCTGTAGCAGGTTTGGAGGGGGGGGCGGGGAGTGGTGGTGGTGGTGGTTGGGTTTTTTTTGTTGTTTTTGTTCTTTAATAAATGGAAGGAGAGCATTTTCCTGCTGTGTTTGCAGAGCTGGAAAGCAGTTAATCCTTGCCCTTGGTTTCTGTGCCATTGCTGCCTGCGCTGGCATGGAGGTTCCCTGCACCGCAGTCACATGCCTGCTGGCCGCCGGCCAGGGCAATCTGATCTCTCTCTGAGGAAACACTATCAGTTGCAGATGCAGCCAGGGTTACCAGAATAGTAAATAACGAATCACAAGACTCGGTCTATCTTTTCAACGAAAACAAATATTTTAATATGTTGGTTTTTTAGTACAGAAGTAGTTTCTTTTTTCAAAACAGCCGAGCTGCAAGGGGCTTGGCTTGGGTTAGTTTGCATATGAAGGAGAAATAAGCTGTATTTTACATTAAGTTGTTTGATTTCTCTTCAGCTTCTAAGGTCAGCTGTGGCTGGGGGGTGTTACGTTTCAGTACGTGTTTTGGGCTTTGAGACTCATCGAGCTTTGAAGTCCCTGGACTTGGGGTTTCTCCCTTTCCTTGGGCCTCTTTAACATCCACTCCAGTTAATGGGCTGTGAACAGAAAGCTTTCCCTTGGTAATCCCACCTCTAGTCCCAACTTGCTACTGCCCAGGCAGGAAATCCCGGTGCCCCGAGAGCGCTGGGCTGCTGGAGACCCTCCGGATCCCCCGCGGTGCGGCAGTGCCGGTGTCCCCCGGCTGCACGCCCCACTCGTGTCCAACCTGGCAGGGCTGTCGTGCCCAGGTCTGTAATCGGGCTCTGCCTCCCTCCCAGGAGGGCAGCAGCGGCAGAGGGTTAATGCAGAGCAGCTCTGAGACTTGACCTTCCCCCTCTCCAGCCCGTGGACTGACTTCTGGCTTTCCCATCGTGCCCGTGGCAGTGGAGTGTCTGAAAATCTAACCTTTGAGGAATTGATTTTGACTATTCTGAACACACAGGGTGGATTTTGTATTTAACGAAAACTGGTAGAAAAAATAAGGCAGAAAATGTCACTGCTCCCCTCACCCCCTTTCTTCTTGAGCAGTCCCAGTGACTTGGGCACGGTCACCTTCGCCGCCCTTTGGGGAGCTGTCTGGGGGTCTTGTCACCACAGAGCTGCCTTCTTCCCTGCGGAACAACCAGGGAATAACTCCTTCCTCCTCCCAGTGCCCCTCGTGCCGGCGCCGTTGCGTGCTGCTCTGCTGCTGACGTGCCGGGCTCTCGCTTCCTAGGGAGTTTCACTTTAAACACTAAACCACGGAAGATTTGGCAGCTGCTGCCCGAGTGTGTTTGCCTGCCTGACGTGCACAGCCATCGCTTTACTGCTGGAAGTGTCGATAAATTTTTAGACCAACATATCCAGAGAAGATCCTTATAAATCGTGTGTGTGTAGGTACACATAATAATGGGATAATGTAAATCTTTGTCTTGAAAAACAGAAAGATCTCTTCTAGAAAAAGCAGTGCCTTAGCTGGGGAGAAGCCTGAATTGATCCGTTGTTTCCTTTGCTGGTTTGGGTTTTTTCAGGCTTACATTTTTACTGCAATGAAAATACAGGTTCCCACGGCGTCATAACGTAGGCATTGTGCTTAAAACAAAACTCAGATTTGGTTTAGATTTTGGAGGAGTTTAACAGTAGTCTGTGGGGTTTTAATCTGGTGTTTTACTGCTGAGCCAAAGTTTTAATCATACATTCACTGTCCTCTGTAGAGGCAAAAAGGACGCGGGTAGGCACGTAATCCTTTAAAGAGTGGGGTAGCTTTGACTCTTGTACGCTTTACTTAGAGCTAAAGAAGTAACCTGGTCCCCCTCTCTACTAATCCAGGCTTTGGTGGGTTTGGCCTGGAGAAGACACCTACTTTTTAAAGCAAGGAGGACGTTAAGGTATTTTTATAAGTCAGGTACACATAAACTTGCCCTAGTCATAAACCAAGCAGAACTATGGAGGATTTACATGTTTTGGATGGAATGGAGAGAAAACAGGGAGATAACAAGAAAAAAAAATCCATTTCTTCTGCCTTCGGAGCAGGGCAGCTCTTGCCTTTTGACAGTGGATGCTACTGCGCTTGGGATCAGTTCAGGTACATGCAGGAAGAATCTGAACTCTGCGAGGCAGAAGGGTGAATTCATGCTATTTTAATGAGCAACATGGTTTGGATAAGGGCTGAGGAGAGAAATTTTGTTTCTGATAGAAATGACAGCTGGAACGAAATGTTGCAGTAAACTCTCTGAATAGGGATCTCTGCTTTTTGTTATTTTGTTCAGTCTTCTGGATTTCTTGTTTTCTAGAACGACCATTTGCAATCTCTACACGATGCCACGGATTGGGGAGCCTGTCTGGCTTACTATGATGTCGGGGACGCCAGAAAAGAACCAGCTTTGCCATCGCTTCATGAAGGAATTCACTTTCTTGATGGAAAATGCTTCTAAAAACCAGTATGGTGGATTTTAGTTTTTACATTACATATGTGTTTATGCCTTTGTATTTCAAACCAATTTTTTTTGAATCTGTTTTCAAAATCCGGGTAATCAAAGAACCAAAACACCGTCCATAAATAATCTTCTTTCTAAAACCAAAAAGAAGTGAGAAAGTATCTCTTTAAATGCCTGCTTCCCCGCAATCCTCTCAATCTTGGTAGAGGCTAAACATTTGAAACATGTCCATAGGAAGCGCGTGATGGGTGTGTATGTCTGGAAGGGGGTGAACATACCTTATGAAATGCATTAATCTACCTTTCAAAATCAGTTATCATATGATGAGCAAGGTTAGACATTCAGTAAGAGCTGTGTCTGTAATACTGTCTGACCGCAAATTGCTCTTAAACCTGACTTCTGTAAAATGCCACTAAAGAAATTGTGTGCTTCATTAGTACTCACCTTTCTGCCCTCAGGACAACGCCATGAGTGGCTGTTAAAAATTGAGAAAGGGAATGTTCTTGATAAACTCAGGAGAATCTGATAAATTTACTCTTTTGTCAACACTTCATCCTCTTTCCCCAGGGCATGAATAGGGGAAGTTTTAAAGTGTTTGGCTCCGTTTAAGTTCCTAAAACGAGCACAAACACGTGAAGTTGGAGTGGGAATGGCACTGAAAGACCAGCTGTTGGCTCCGGGGAAGCTGCTCTCTGCCGGGTGGGGAAGGGGCGGTCACAGGGGAAGGGGCTGCTGCTCACCGCCTTCCAGCTTTGCCATCAGATGGGAGGGTGACAATTAGCGGTCAGAACGGTCCACCTTCTCCTGCCTCAGTGCAATGGGAGAAAAACCACAGGGAACTGCGTGGGGCTCAAATGTATTTTCTTAAAATCAGTTCCCACTGCAGTGGAAGCTTTTTCCTGGGATTAGCACCTTTGGTCCCTGCCATTCTGAGCCCTACACATCTTGGTTACATTTAAATGGTCATTTGTTTGGGTTTGCTTGCTTGCTTTACTTTAAATATAGTAAGATTTACACTGATGGAAGCAAGAGGAAAATCAAGCCCCATATCCTTTTCAATCCAGTTTTAAATCTCCTTTCCTCCTCTGGCTGTCTCCAGTGAGGAAATGAGGCTAGATTTAAACTCTAGGGTTCCTAATGCTTGTAAACTATTCAAATAGCGTTATTTTGAGGCTTGGTTTGACTGTTTTCCTCCCCGGGTA
>NW_009258542.1:2180684-2188798 GCF_000687185.1 Egretta garzetta
AGCCACCAGCACCATCTGTCGGCGTGCGGGAGGCTCTTGGGCTGCGCTGCTGCACGCTCCTCCTGCCAGGAAAAGGGACTGGGAAGGAAAGTCTTCCCTCCACAGAGCAGAAACCATGCTCTATCGTTACAATAAATCAGATAGTTAACATTTTTCAGAGAGGTTTTTTGCCTTACTTGCTCAGCTAGTGAAAACTGGTTTGCCAGTGTAAGGACGCAGCCTTTCTGGCTGAGCTACAGAACTTTGGGGGTTTTTATTTTTGCAAAGGAGCAGCCGTATGTGCTGAAATTGCATAACAGTTAGATGAAAGACTACAGCACCTAGTTATTCTACAGGTTTGGTAGCAATACCCTTCCTTCTCATCAATAGTCAGAGATCCTAAGGGTCTGGGATCTCCTTCTTGGAGTACAGAGGCCACCCAGTGCCACTGGTTTTTTACAGCCAACAAAGTTAGTTGGGTTTGAGATGTTTTACAACATAAAGCTTGCAAAATAGGAAGTCTCATAATTATTACCAAACAGAGGAACTGACATGCCACATGTTTAAAATATTTCATTTTGCTTTAAATGTGTGTTCTAAACAAGAGTTTTGCAGGGATGGGAGGGAGGGTGCAGCCCTCCCTTCTCTGCCCAACGAACCAAGACCGAAGGGATGATCTCTGCTGACTTCGTTAGGTTGTTTCTGCAATCCCTGATCCATACAGACTGTAGAACTGCTGTCAGTTTAACATTCTGAGTGTGGACCTGGAAAAAAATGATGTTGAACATTTTGCTTTCAGGTTTCTACCAGCTTTACTGACTGCAGTCCTGACTAACCACTTGGCCTGGGTCCCTACCGTCATGCCGAATGGCCAGCCACCTATAAGAATCTTCCTGGAAAAGCATTCTTCCCAGAGTGTGGACATGCTGGCCAAAACTCATCCGTACAACCCACTGTGGGCACAGCTCGGTATGTGGCAAACATCTCTAAACCATCCAACAGCTTTACAACGATGGGTATGCGGGTGGTGGTTTTTATGGGTGCTTGTTGCTTCCCCCCCCAAGTTAAAATGTCTTTTATTCAAAACAAGACAAAATTGTGTATTTCAAACTTAGAGGTGGTCACTGAATTTTTTTATATGTGCTGTAATTTCTTAAGGCATTATCAATTATAAAATGGCAGCCAAAACGTAAAACCCCCTTTAGTCATCTATGGCAGGTCTCTTAAGGTCACCTGCCCTGGTGATGATGGCGGATGAGGGAAGAGCAACTGCCATCATCTACCTGGGCTTGTGCAAAGCATTCGACACTGTGCCTCATGACATCCTTTTCTCTACATTGGAGAGACATGGCTTTGACAGGTAGACATGGATAAGGAATTGGCTGGATGGTTGCACTCAAAGAGTTGCAGTTAACGGCTTGATGTCCACGGGGAGACCAGTGTCAAGCAGCATTCCTCAGGGGTCGGTGCTGTTTAACGTCTTTGTTGGTGACATGGGCAGTGGGATTGAGTTGCACCCTCAGCAAGTTTGCCAATGACACCAAGCTGTGTGGTGTGGTCGACAATGCTGGAGGGAAGGGATGCCATCCAGAGGGACCTTGACAGGCTTGAGAGGTGGGCCCGTGCAAACCTCAGGAAGTTCAACAAGGCCAAGTGCAAGGTCCTGCCTATGGGTTGGGGCAATCCCAAGCACAAATACAGGCTGGGCAGAGAATGCATTGAGAGCAGCCCTGAAGAGAAGGAGTTGGGGGTGTTGGTTGATGAGAAGCTCAACATGACCTGGGAATGTGCGCTTGCAGCCCAGAAAGCCAACCGTATCCTGGGCTGCATCAAAAGAAATGTGACCACCAGGTCGAGGGAGGTGATTTTGTCCCTCTGCTCCACTCTCGTGAGACCCTGTCTGGAGTACTGCATTCAGCTCTGGGGTCCCCAACATAAGAAGAATATGGAACTGTTGGAGCAGGTCCAGAGGAGGGTCACCAAGATGCTCAGGGATGGAGCACCTCCTCTATGAAGACAGGCTGAGAGAGTTGGGATTGTTCAGCCTGGAGAAGAGAAGGCTCCGGGGAGACCTTACAGCAGCCTTCCAGTGCCTGAAGGGGCCTACAAGAAAGCTGGAGAGGGACTTTATACAAGGGCATGTAGTGACAGGACAAGGGGTAACAGCTTTAAAATGAAAGAGGGCAGATTTAGATTAGATAGAAGGAAGAAATTCTTCACTGTGAGGGTGGTGAGGTGCGGGAACAGCTTGCCCAGGGAAGTTGTGCATGACCCATCCCTGGAAGTGTTCAAGGCTGGGTTGGATGGGGCTTTGAGCAACCTGGTCTAGTGGAGGGTGTTCCTGCCCATGGAAGGGCGGTTGGAACTGGGTGGTCTTTAAGGTCTCCCAATCCAACCCATTCAATGATTCCTCTGGTCCTCCCTCTACAAGGAAAATACATTTGGGGGTGGGGAGGGGGATGCCGCTATCAATAAGCCTCATTCTGGAAAGGGCAAATAAAGGAAATCCATCTTTTGATAAGAAATGAGCATACTCTCAATACAGCAGGCAAAGGAGCAGCACAGTACAGGAAATCATGACCAGGCAGCCCCCTGGGTAAGGTCTGAAAGCCTAGTCGCCTGAATAGCTTGTCATACGGTCTTCTGATTGCTCAGTAGAGAAGAGGAGATGAGCTTCCTACTCTCTGGTCAGATTGTCCTACTCTGCACGCAAACTCTCCTGGAATTTGGTTAGGGACAGGAAAGTAAAGGAAAGTTTTGTGAGGTTTCCCTATTCTGGTATAGGCAGGAGTGCTAGGGACTTGGCAAGAAGACTTGATTTCAGAGCTCTTGGGACTCAAGGGGATCCGCTGTGGTTAGGCTGGCCTTCGAGGCCTCTTGGATCCCTTGTCCCCCCATCCATGCAGTTCATGCAGTGCCCTAATACCTCCAGAACAACACGTGCACAGGCACTTCCCCCGATGGATCTGGAGTACCGTCAAAACAACCCATCCAACCCATAGTAGAGCTCAAGGGGAGGGAAGAGAAGAAGGTTGGCTTCAGCTTTGCGCCCGCCACTGTCACTTTTTGCCCTCGTTCTTGGCATGGGTTTGTGTCTCCTTACAGCTTTCTCTTGGTGGGTAAAAGTTCAGCCCAGTATCCAGTGTAATTCGGAGCAGATGCCTCCTCTCTCCCATGGCTATATAAGGAACCCAGGAGATGAGCTTCCAAAGCTAGGCACTGAAGTTAGGTGCTGCGAATGCTCCCTAATATGTGAGATCAGATGTCTCCCCGACCAGCGTATCACCTTACATACGATACCAGTAGCATCTTTGGGATTCTCTGTATTGAAAACAAAATACTAGCATAGCTCTCCTCACTCTTTTGCTTTAGTATTTTCCTGTTGTAGACCTGGCCTTTTGAAAACTGGCCACAACAATTGTCTGTTAGAAGAATAATTTGTTTTACAGATGCAAAATAATTGTCTGGTTTATTTCCCATTCTAGGTGACCTGTATGGGGCTATTGGATCACCTGTGAGATTAGCGAAAACAGTTGTGGTTGGCAAAAGGCATGACCTGGTACAGAGATTGCTTTATTTCCTTACTTACTTCATCAGATGTTCTGAACTTCAAGAGACACATCTTCTAGAAAATGGGGAAGATGAGGCCATTGTCATGCCTGGAACTGTTATAACTACCACGCTGGAGAAAGGAGAAGTAGAAGAATCTGAGTATGTGCTTGTCACAATGCACAAAAACAGGGGCAACTTGCTACCGATGGAGTCAGAAGAAATGAGAACTCCTAACTGTAGCTGTAAATACTGCAAATGTCCAATTTCCCTTGCACAAAACATAGAAGGTGTTTCACAGCAAGAGAGGGAAGACATGCAAAACACTCCGAAGGTAGAGCTGGAAACTTCTTCAGATGAGAGTAGAACTATTGTTCCTGACGATTGCCAGGAAGATGCTGTTGATGTTAAGCAACCAAGGCCCTGCCTGGACACAAAACTAGAGACCATGGTGTGCACAGGGTCAGCTTCACCAGAAAAACGTGTAGCGACGGAATCTGATTTGGAGCCAACAGCAAATGCGTGGAGGAATGAAGACTCGCTGGAATCGGGCAACCAGGCGGTCAGTGTAACAAGGTCACCCGGTATTGCTGTGGAAAAGAAGCCACCTGATAAGCTCTTCTGCGATGCGTTTCCTTGCAGTGCTGCCGAAGCTCAGACAAAGGTGACTTTCCTCATCGGAGATTCCATGTCACCCGATTCAGACATCGAACTCAGAAGTCAGGCAGTAGTGGAACAAATTGCTAGGCATCACAGCCCGCCAGCAACGGAGGAAGGAGTGTCTGCTGATCAGAACTGTGAAGCTAAACAAACTGTTGAGGACCAAAATAGAGACTGTGGGACAGCTGAACCCTTTCCTCAAGTTGCTAGTGAGCATCAGAGCTGGAATCCAAATCCATACAACGCTGAGAGCATGAGTCTGTTTGACGAATATTTTACTGATGACAGTTCAATTGAAACCCGGACTATTGACGATATTCCAGGGCAAGCAGCTACAGACCTTGCTCACAACGGTAGTTTAGAGTTTTCTAAAAAGCTGTGTACAAAGACTAGCAAACCACCTAGCGAGTTTTGTAAATTTATGGACTCTGTTCGACAAGAGACCTACAAAAACTGCTTTAATGAGCAGGACCAAAGAGAGAAAATCTCTATTCGCGTCCCCCATGGGGACAGAGAAAACGTAGAGAAAAAAGTCGCCCCGGGAATTGACTGGGACATTCCAAGAAATGAGAGTTCAGATAGTGCCCTGGGTGACAGCGAAAGTGAGGATACAGGTCATGATCTAACTAGACCAAGCGGTAACTATTATGGAGGAGAGCAAGAAGATTGGGCAGAAGAATATGAGATTCCCTTCCCTGGGTAAGTACTATTCAGCAGTAACAGAGCCTAAAAAAGATAGAGCCTCTTCTCATGTCACATGTTTGGAAGAATGTAGCCTAACTTGGCATCAGTGGTTGGAAAAGTGTCTTGAGCTTGCTGGTTGTAAAAGAATATAGAGGGATCAGTGGTCTGGAAAAAAATATTAATTGTGCATTGGGATCTTGGCTCGTGTCCTTTCCACAACGGGCTGACTGCAAAAGCTGACTTTAAACTCTTTCTTTGTAAAAAGTGCTTGAGCGGAAGTTAGAAGAGGTACGATGAATGTGAAGATGCAACCTCTCTGCAAGCTGGCTTTGTTGTTTACTATTGTACATCTCTGTCTTGCAGGTCAAAATTAGTTGAAGTGAACTCTGTCCAGCCCAGTATTGCCAATTTTGGAAGATCCTTACTAGGTGGCTACTGTTCATCTTACGTCCCTGACTTTGTTTTGCAAGGAATAGGAAGTGATGAGAAGCTGAGGCACTGTTTGGTGTCAGATTTGTCTCACGCTGTGCAGGTAATTAAGCTATATTTGGAAAATGTATTTGTCACAGTAAGGAAATATTTACTGTTGCAGCTCTCTTCGGGTTTCTCCAGTCCCAGGTCACCAATTTTTTCTTCTCTCTCAATTAACGTATCTGAAAAATGTGGGTATTTCACTGCAAATCCAGAGCACAAAAAAACTTGGATTCCCACTGAAGCCAGCTGAGAGGCTCGTGCCCTTGGGAAGATGCGGCTGCCCAGGAGCTCCCTTTGCTCCCTCCTCTTTCTGCGCACGTCTAACCAGCGTGCTGCTGCTTGTGGGGCAGAACGGGTTCTCTGCGGTGAAACCATCAGGAATGCTCGATAGTTTGGGGGCATCACTCCTATTTTAGGATTATAGTCAAAGTGTCCGATAGTGCTGGCTTTGTCAGAAAAGGAGAAACCAATATAAGGATAATTGTCCTAAGGGGACTTTCCGTGTGTGATGGAAATCATCTCTTCTCCACGGAAGCTTTTCCTTAGATGAACTGGGGCATGACTGGGAAGCGTGGTATTTCCCACCCCATTTATAGCCACCAGGAGAGGAGTGGAAAGCAGGCTGTCACTGAAAGGCGTGATTCTGCTCCCTTCTCGTTTATTCCCAAGGGAATGGGGACAGACCCGCGCGCAGACTGGTGAGCAGGCAGTCTGCTTCTCTGAGCGCTCCCCTGGGAGCCTCCAAAACGTCGCCTTCTTCCACACCTCTCGAGTTAACGACACCCATCACACCATCCAGGGATAGCACAGCCACCCTTCCTGCGGCCGATCCCCGCGTTACCGGCCCCTTCCCGTGTGCCCAACCCCGCGGGGGGGGTTCGCTCCCTGCACGGCTGTTGTAGGCGCTGTTGTAAGCCATCGTGGTTTAGGCTGAACGTTTAAACCATTTGTGAAGTGTAACTGAACTTCAGGCAACAGAGGCAGCAGCGTGAGGTAGCTGCTGCTATGAAACACATTTATCTGAAAAATACCCCAATAGCGGCGCGTGCCCGTCAGCAGGCTTAACCTTCAATTGCAAAAAGTCAACGACTGAGAGGATGTGAAAGGACCAAGCAAGATTTTCTGTGCTTATCTTCACGCAAAATAGTAACTGCATCCTAGCCCTGTGATGAGTCCCTGTGGGACTCCTTGGGAGGAGGTGCTTCCTAACAGCCCAGCTCAAAAAAATGCATTGGGGCAGGGTTCCAGATAACGCCCTTTTTAAAACCTCCATGGCTTTAGGGAGGTGAAGCGCTGCTTGGAAAGGAATGGAGGAGCTGGGCGTGCAGGCTTGGTTGCTGACTCCCTCTGCTGGCCCTCCCATAAAGAGAAACCAGTGACAACTGGGAATAAAACCGACCTCATTAACTCAGCCATGTTGAACAGCAAGTTGGGAGTTTGATACTTTCAGCTTTAGGGGTTTAAAATACACTTCAGCTATGTCAGAACTCTTTATAGCAAACATCAAAAGATTTCATTGTCAGCCAGTGGCACACTTTCAAGCCTGGAAGAAAATGTAAAACAGCGACTGTCCTTCTAAGACTATGCCTTGCTTACAGTAAAGCTCTGTTTTTAATAGCTGGAACGCAGTGTGAGCACACGTTACTGCATTTCAGCTGAAGCAGTGTCTGGGACGCTCTCCCTGCTGGCCAGGAGGGGGATGTTTTGTGAAAAGACCGTTGTCGTTTGTCATTCTCAGGGTTCTGCTATTCATTTTTTGTTTCCAGCATCCTGTTCTGGATGAGCCGATTGCAGAAGCCGTCTGCATTATTGCAGACACGGACAAATGGACGGTGCAAGTGGCCAGTAGCCAGAGACGAATGATTGATAATAAGCTGGGAAAAGAAGTGTTAGTCTCGAGTCTCGTCTCCAACCTGCTTCATTCCACTCTTCAGCTTTACAAGCATAACTTATCCCCAAACTTCGTAAGTATGAATGGCAATCGAGAGGGCGATGTCTTTAAAGCATCCTTTCGCTTCGTGGGTTACAGAGGTTGCAAGGTTCTGCCCAGTTTATTTATCTGTGGCCGCAATTTTAGTAGCCAGTGCATCCTCTGATGTCGCTGTTGGAGCTGTCCATTTAGACGCTGCTCTGTATTCAGGACTGCCTCATTAATTCTGATTTAACATGCAATCAGAGGCTTCTGCTCAAAAGAAAGACTCTTGCCAGCGAATGTCTCACTAATTATTCACCTAGACACGGCCACGGAAAAGGCAATGGATGTATGGGGTCTGTGCTGTTTCGCTCTGAGGCTGGATGCGGTTTGGATACAGCGCTGTGTTCTCCCTGACGCAAACCCCTCTGCTTTCTAGTGTGTCATGCACCTGGAAGATCGGCTGCAGGAGCTCTACTTCAAAAGCAAGATGCTGTCCGAGTATCTCAAGGGCCAGATGAGAGTTCACGTCAAGGAGCTGGGCATGGTGCTGGGGTACGATCACAAACTTCCTCCGAGCGGTGCTGCCCTGGGTTTCCTGGTGCCAAATCCTCCGCCTGGGTTGTTCTAAGCACAGCGAAACGGATTCCTAAATGGGACTGGAACTGTAGCGTGGCATAAATCACCCATGGCCGTGGGCTTCTCCTTAGCCATTGCTCGATCCCGAGGATCCCCCAGCCTTTCTCGCTCCCCTCCGGGCAGGAAGATGGGCTCAGCACTCCAGAGCTTGTCAGACTGCTTCCTTAGTTGGTCAGTCGTCACTGAGCAACGCGGGGCACCTGATTCCTCCAGGTTG
>NW_009258542.1:2189075-2189286 GCF_000687185.1 Egretta garzetta
GGGTGAGCTGCAGCCCCGTGCCGGGGCCTCTGCTTAGCCCCGTCCTCTGCTCCGCTGCTTTGTCCCCCAGCTGCCGCTGCCTCTACCTTGAGGGCAGGAAGGAATCTGCTGGTTTTCCTCCCTCCATCTGCTTTCTCACCAGATTGTTGGCTCTGTGAAAAAAAAACAAAACAAAACCAAAAAACCCAAAACCAAACAAAAAAACCCCAAC
>NW_009258542.1:2189404-2190189 GCF_000687185.1 Egretta garzetta
GGAGGGAGGGAGGCGCGGGTGGCCTCCATCTTCCTCGAGGCACGTCCTGCCCCTCGGCGCCGCGTGCGCTCGCGGCCCAGGCGCAAGCACTCGGGCTCCAGCAGGCAGCGTGGTTACCAACGCACGTGTTCAGCCCAGCTGCATTTCGGGTTAGATTAAATGTGACTCTTCTGCTTCCTTTTAGGATTGAATCCAGCGACCTCCCTTTACTGGCAGCTGTAGCAAGCACTCACTCTCCATATGTTGCCCAGATACTACTTTAAAATGCCAGAGGCCACAGACGTTGACTTTTTTTCCCCTCTGGAAACAAAGTGGAAGACAACTTGTTCTGGCTCCTTTCTCTTTGAAGCAACTAAAACAAACTGCTCGCCGAGCTGCAGCACCTCCATATATGACTGCGCCTTCTGCAAACAGTTGGAGGCTTTTCCGCTCCCACTTGGTCATTTATAAAAAAGGATGAAGAAAGGAAAAAAGAAAAATGAGTCAGCCCGAGATTTCAACTACAGAAAAGCAAAGATTTTAGCAAAAGCTGAAGATCTGCATTTTTTTATCAGTTTCTGCCACAGTGGCGAACTGTAATTTATACTGGGGAACGCGAGGAAGAACTGCTTTGAGAAATAGGTGATGCTCTCGCCAATTAGAAACGTCACGAGAGAACGCAGCGGCTCTCTTCAGACTGGCTTCTACTGAGTAGGATCTCGTTGCGATCTGCAATTCCCGAGCTGCAATGATTTGTAAACAACTTCTACTTTTTCATGTCATAGTCGAATCCTGGATCCTTCCCA
>NW_009258542.1:2190234-2193590 GCF_000687185.1 Egretta garzetta
AGACCAACAGACAAGCTAGCGATGGAGATTCTCTTTCTTGGCCAGATGTTGTAACCAGTATTAAATGTTTATAATGTTTAGATGTTGCTTTATACTAAGTGATGCTTTTCTTCCTCAACGTAATCAAAACGTTTTAAAAAAAAAAAAAAACCACAAAAGAAAATCTAAAGAGAACGTTGGCTGAAGTTTCCCCATGGGGTCCCTGGAATGACGTGACTATTACCTCAAACTTTTTTATGGTCTATAATGTTCTTGCAACATCCTGTTCTTTTTACAGCAGTCAGCTATTGAAATAAGGAACTAGAAATAATTGTACCAAAGCATTGGGGAAAAGAACCGAATAGACGATTACCCTTAATGGCTCAGGTAACTAATTGATAATATTTTGTAAAACCATTCTACAAAAAAATGAATCTTGATTACACCATAGTAGAGTAATACCAAAATTATTTTTGGACAAATATACCCTCGGTGCAGATGACTCTAATCCCTTTTCTACGTGTAATTACCAGCAGGAACTGTTGTTTATTTGATTCTCAGCATTTCTCCTCTGCTCAGCCATCCCTGTCTTGTCAGTGTATATACAGTAGTTGTACGAGTAGCTGATGGACCCAACCTGGTGTAAGTAATGTAAATACGCAGCGGGAGGTGGATGTTGTTTTCAAAGGCTCTACTACCTCAGTTTAACTGGACACTTCATCACAGGCTTTTCTTTGCGTATTTGTCCTAGCAGCCAATTAATGTTGCTGATGTTGAGGTTCTGGTTTCACCGATCGCATTCAGTTCATTGAAATTCGTAGATGATCCCCAGGAGGAGGAGAGAGTGTGTTTGCTCGGTGGCTGAACTCCACGAACAGTTCCATGAATGCGTCGTTCTGTAATCATCTTTTCGACAGTACAGCATGCCTGCTATTGTTGTTGGCAGAGTTATTTTAAATACAAATCTATTTTAACCATTTGATAAACTTGAAAACAATAGGAGTGATCCCTGCCCCGCCGCTGTCAACGGCAAAACTCTCCTCCCTTCCTTGGCTGGGGCCAGGGCTTCACCCAGTGTTTTTTCTGTTAGCATTTAGAATCTGTAACTCACGACTCTGTTCCGGGGAAGATCTGCATGGCAAACCCACCCCCCTTTCCATGTAGGACTGAGTCTACCTTAGTAGGTAAAGCGAACGTTAATATAGGCAGGGTCGCCTGACACTCTGTTGTATGTAAGGTCTGACGCTGACTGCTGCAGGGAGGAAACCTGTGTTTGAGACCTGATCCAAGGATGTGTTTCTCCCCTATTCTTCAAACGTCCTTCCTTCACCACGCAATTCCATTACATCTGGCTTCTGGAATGAGCACAAAACGTAGGGGCCCAGTTGTGTAAACACGTTATTAATGAAATATGGGATTGAGCTCGGAATATGAATTTTTAACTCTTCGCTACAGTACGTGGTGTAGCCCATAGCTGCGGTTCTGAACATTGTACGCAGGTTTGCAGTTGTGACCTGGGGGCACCGGTGCTGCTGGCGTTGTGGCCCTGGCGGAGCAGCCCCGGGGATGCGCCCCTGCCCGTGCCTCGGGGAGGCTCCTTACGGGGGCTCAGCCGCGGGACCTGCCCGAGTGGCCGGGGGGCGCCGGGATCCCCGCGCCCCCCGGGGCTGCGCTTGCAACGCGTCCCTGTGGGAGAGCGCTCTGCTCTCGCCACTCAGCCATTATCAGTGGGCGTTGCTTTGAAACGGGTTTGACTCTGGAGAAAGGCCCTTGCACAGCTTGAACTTAGTATTAGCCCGAGAAGGAGAAAAAGGGGGTTGTTCGGTGGCATCCTTCCCTGCCGTCTCCTGCCTAGCGCCACCCGTGAACGCCGTCCTAATGATGCGTTCAGTCAGGCCCAGCCCCTCCTGTGATGGGAAGTGACTCTGTCCGTTAACTTTAGGGTACGTGAACAGCGTGGTACGTACGTCTATCTGTTAAATAATACAAGAAGGGATTTTTTTACAGGACTATAGCATCAACTTTTTTAAAAAAGTGTATCGCGACTTGGTTTATGTGAATAGAAAACTAATGTTTGATTTCTTTTTTCCACTACTACCAATCTCCATTAACATGTCTTAATTTTCTGGCTGAAAAGTAAGTGTACTAGGCACACAAATTAGCAAATTTGTTTTCGTTGCAATTGGCAAACACTGGGCTGCTAAGAACAAAAAGTATTTAAAAGAAAGGATTTTACACCCCGCATACGTTTTCCTTATTAGTTATTATAGATGTTTTATGACAATTTTTTTGCTTTCTCTAAATTATTTAGATGGTGGTACTTGTAAAATGCTGGGTAAAATGTACATACTTGTTATCTCTCCTGGTTTTGTATATATTTCCCAAGATGTGCACTTGTATTATAATAACCATTCCCAGTTTTAGGGGAAATTTGTGCAATAAATACAGTATGTCCATTTACTTCTGGTACGTTTTTCTGTCCATGTCCCATACCTGTAGTCCCGGAGTGTCGGCGAGTGGATGAACTGTAGCATCTCCAGCTCGGCAGCCGCCCATCTCCCGCCGCACGTCCCTTTTGGGGAAAGCCTCCTAGGACTCGGGGGCACTGCAGCCGCTGCATTGGGAGTCTCTTCAGGAATTAAATAATTTCAAATAGGAATTTGTATTTCGACTTGCTGTCCCTTCAGCTGTGAGCATTGTTGGCCCAAAAAGCGATAGTAAAGAGGGGAGGGTGGTGCTGGGCGCCTGTACCAGTGCTCAGCTTTGCACGGGGAGAACAGGCGTAAGCGTAAGCCGTGGTCGTCGCGCTGGGCCCTCCGTACGTGACCTGCCAGGCGGTTTGTCGCGCTGGCCGAGCGTTGGCAATTCCCCTCCTGCAAGTTGCCCTCTTTGGGCCCATCTGCCCAGTTCCAATCCCGTTTCTGTCTCTCTGGGCTGCTGCGCAGGGCTCAAGGTTATTGAGGGGTCCCTGTGAGGCTCTATTAACTGTAAGTTCAAACCACGATGCAGCGCTGTCGAGAGAAGCGAAGCAATAACCATACAACAGGAAGAAGAATTAACTTGGGAAGATGCAGCAGAACGTACACATGACGGCTTTCAGAGCGTTTGGAGCCATACGGGTCCTGTACTGAAGGGGGAATAAATAATCGGCCGAAGACAGAGACCTCGCTTCACCTGAAGTGGCTGCACCCACTGGTTTTGATCAGCTTTCTCATGGTTCAACTCCCCGGGCAGTTCCTTCCCCAGGTGCCCTGGCTGCAGGCGGGGAGCGGGGCTGGGACAGGGACACGGGGCAGGGGTAGGTGGCCACGGGGACACGGGGCAGGGGTAGGTGGCTGCTGGGACAGGGACATGGGGCAGGGGTAGGTGGCCACAGG
>NW_009258542.1:2193810-2194864 GCF_000687185.1 Egretta garzetta
AGTCAGGCGGCTGGACGGGCTCCGTGGACCCGACACGCAGTGCAGCCGCCCTTACCAGGCCAGAGCTTTCCAGGATTTCCACTGGCACCTGCCAAGTCCTGTCTTGTAAGGAGATACCTGTTACCAGATTTATTTATTATTTTTCACCTCCAGGAGGAATGGAAGCTGTCACGGCAGACTGGCGGGTGCGTAAGCTGGTCTGGTAACACCCCTGTGAGCTCTCCCTACCAGAGGGAAGGGATCATGGGATCATAGAATGTTTTGGGTTGGAAGGGACCCCTAGAGGTCATCCAGCCCAACCCCTGCAGGGAGCAGGGAACCCCCCTGCAGTGAGGATGAGTGGCTCAGACCCCGCGTTCTCAGTTCCCGTCTCAACAGCGTGACACCGAACGCCCTAATGCCCCGCGTGGGTGGGGACGTAAAAACAATCAATGACAATCAATTGCTTTTTAATAATTATAGCATAGGGGTTGATTGCCCGGCCTGGTGTTCCTGTGCCAAGGCGGGTTCCAAAGGCAGAGCCTGTGATCCTGCAGCAGCACTGGAGGGGTTCAGCGGGCAGCGCCGTGTCCGGCTGCGGCAGCCGGCGCCGGAGGAGAGGCACGAGGCTCCGCTGTGCGGAGGGAGCCGGCGAGCACGTCTCCGGGGGGGTGTTTGGGGAGCGACGACGTTAGCGGTACATTCAGCAGTACAACCACTGCAGCAGCCAGAAAACGCTGATGTTAATGCCCAGAATTGCTTTCCTTTTTAACTCGCCAGCTAGACCGGGATATAGCGCTTGCTAGCCGATGCTTTTAATGTATCGTTACTTCTTTTCCATAATTCCCCGAATTTTCCTGAAACAAAGGGGAAATCTGAGGCACTTCTGCCTAGGGAAAGGCAGGGAAGCAAGCCATAGGCACCCCGGTGCCACAGCCTCCTTCGTCCCTTCTGCGCTTACCGGGGGCTCAGCAGAAGAGGAGCTTTTCCGTGCGGCTCAGTGCGGGGGAACCACAGGACGATTTTGGGACCCACGGGGTGGGAAGCAGCTCACTGCTGGCTGCCCAGCTGCAAG
>NW_009258542.1:2195026-2196613 GCF_000687185.1 Egretta garzetta
GGCCCTGTCCGCCGCGTCCCCCGTCCTCTCCCAGCCAGCCCCTCGCTTTTTTCATGGGCTACAGGAGCGTTGCAGGCTTCGCCCACCGACAGCACCGACGGCACAGCCTTGCTGCCTCGCCTGCCTACAATAGCGTCGTCTTTGCTATGGCTACAGGCAGACCTAAATACGCTGCTTCTTGGGGGTTTGAGAAGCTTGCTCGCTGGGGATGCTGCTTTACTGGAATCGGCGCTTTTCAGCTTTGGTAGTCGAAGAACCACACCTTCCGATCCTGGTGGGATCTATCCAGGCTTTTAGAGCAGAACCTGGTTCCCCGGTGCTTCCAGACCTCTCCTCGCTGTGGAGCTAGAAGGTAAATTGGCCGTGTCTGACGTGCCCGGTGTCCCCCCCAAAGGGGTGGTTGCTTCTCCCCCTCCCTGGGCATCAGAGGGAAGGAATGGGGCGTCCCCCGTCCTGCGCCAGAGCAGGGCAGCAAGCCCCCGGCGGGCGCTGCGGGTCCCACTGCCCCGTGGGGGGGAAAGGAGGAGAAACTCGAGCAGCGCCTGGGCGCGGCGATGCCAGGGGCACGGCACCGTTCCCAACTGGCGGAGGAGGGGTTAACCGCTGCCCCAGCGCATGCACTTCTAGACTGTCCCTAACAGAAAAATGTTACTTTAAACATATTTCCTCTGGGTTTCAGCCGTGCCAGCTTTGTCAGCATCCTTGCAGGACGCGCGGCTCACTCGGCACCCAAGCGCGGTGCTGTGCGGTCCTGCCCCAGCCGGCGCAGAGTCACAGAATCGTTTAGGCTGGAAAAGCCCTTCAAGATCCTCAAGCCCAACCGTTCCCCTAACCCTGCCATCCCACCACTAAACCCTGTCCCAAAGTACCTGCCCTTCTTTTAAATCCCTCCAGGGATGGGGACTCGACCACCTCCCTGGGCAGCCCATTCCAGAGCCTGACAACCCTTTCGGTGAAGAAATTTTTCTCGTGGAGCTTCCCACAGAGCTGTGGATCCCCATGGGAATCGGCTGAGGGGCCGGGAGTAGAGAGGTGCTGTGGCTCTCCTTTCCCCCAGGGACCACTGCTGGGCCACCTTCTCTGCCAGGGCAGTGCCTGCCGGCTGTCCCACAGGGCTGGGCACGTTGTGTGGCCTCTGGAAACGCAGAGCCTCGTGTCGCCCGCCTGGCCCTCGTGCAGGTCCTCTGCTCTCCCACAGCCCTGCTCCTCCTAGGAAGCGCGGTAGCAGGAGGAAGCATGTTACTCCCATTGCTTTGTTTATTTTCATTACTGAAAATATTTGTGCAGCGGCAGAATTTGATTTCTAAATGTCTGCCTGTTCCAGCTGTGTCCTCACAGCTGGAGCGGGGGCCATCTGCCCCGCGGGTGGGGAGTCACCGCCCGAGCTCCTGCCGTCGGCGCCCTTCCCGAGGAGCCACCACCGGGCACGGAGAGCTCTTCATGCCCGTCACCGGTAATGACTGCGTGGAAGGAGAAGATGTAGAAGACGGACAGCTGACAGTAAGTAGCTGGGCCTGTGGTTTGAGACGTTGCTGCTGAAGGAAAGGCCACCCGGAGAACATCACAAGCGGTTTGTGGCCAGGAACC
>NW_009258542.1:2197335-2207417 GCF_000687185.1 Egretta garzetta
CGTCCCAAAGGAAGTGTTTGGGTTGGTCCCGGATGCCAAGGGCAGCACAGAGACGAGCAGGCGCCTGTTGCTCGTGGCACAGCTGCTCTGTCCTGCCCCACCTCCAGCCAGGCCCTGGGCAGGGAGAAGATCCTCAGCCCGGGTGCTGGTGGGGGTCCTGGGGCGATCCACCCCTCGCTCCCCAAATGCTTTCGCACTTTCTGTTTGCTGTTGTTTTCCGTAAGGACCTGCAACCCCGCTCCTTTGGTAACTTTTTCCGTAGACACGTTCTTCTTAAAGATGAAGTTAGAGAGCAAGCAAAGTCTCCAACTTGTATAATCTCGGGGCAGGGGTGGCAGGAGGGGAATGTCCTGCCCTGGCTCATCTTCTTCGCCATTACAAAATCAGAACCTTGCGTGAGCAAGAAGGAGCCACTTCCTCCGACACAGGTCCCAGCTCACGCCCCGGGAGCGCTGCCCGGCTCAGCCCGGGGCCAGGGAACCCTGCGGCGCCCCAGATGCCAGAGGTCGGGGCCGCCCCTGGGCCCACCAGGTTTTAACCTGTACAGACATCATTCGGTGTTGGTGTTTTATTGTGGCAAGATTTCACGTTTCTGCGCTTTCTAAACTGCTGAGAGAGAGGAACTTTCTCCGACCGCCGTGCCTTTGGCCGCTCCCGTTGCTCAGCTTCTAACCACCGTAACCAGAGCGTCTGTTTAATCTGGAACTTGCTCTTTCTTCTTCATTAACTCCTTAGCGTGAGTTTTTGTGCCACTTGGTGGGACAGGCTCGGCTTTTTTCTTAAGGAAAACCTCTAAGGTGGCATGGGATGCCGCAGCCACGTCCCGCGTGGCTCTGCCGCCTCGGAGCACTTGCGATACGGGAGGCGCCGGGCTGCTCTCGTCGGTGTTTCCTTCTGGAGTAGGACGGGCTGAAGTCGCAGCTCTCCGACAGGCGTGTGCGTCGCTCGTGGCATCGCCGGGACCGGGCGGGAGAGCTGAAGGTGGGGTTTGTCCCAGCCCGTTAACAGAAAACAAATGTTTGCCTCGAGCGGCGCAGAAAATGAAACCGGTGTTTCCTATGGAAGTGCACGTAGCCGGGCTGAAGAAGATGGGTGGGAGCATTTTCTTGAGAAATGAGCGTCCTACTTTCTAAAGGCAATTATTTCAGTTTCCTTGGCTAATGGAATGAATTTCTACATTTCCACTGATGTCACCAAAAGAGTTTATGAACGGCCCAGAGCCAGCACAGAAAGGAGCGGAGGGAGCCCAGGGAGGCCAAGCCCGACTCCGCGCAGGGGTGGCCGCGGCCGAGGCGCTTGCAGCGGGGAGTGCGGGAGGTCGCGGCGCTACGAAGGTGTTCATAAGCGGTGGCTTTTGGGAAGAGGGTACAAAGGAGTTGGTGCGCTTGATTTTTCCTGCCAGAGATGCTTTTTCACTTTGGAGAACTTCGATGCATTTGAAACGACTGCATTCAGCGATTCTTCTATAATTACTTCAAAATTACAGCCACGAGCAATTATATTTTTCAATAGCTTATTGAGTGCACTGAATCCTAAGAAATTAGCTACCAAATTTGCAAGGAGTAGATTTATTAATAGCAGCTGTAACTAGAAATCTTGTCTAATTCTGATCACTACCGAAAGAGCAGAAAGAACACGGGCTCCTGTTTCCATGCATTAACAATATGACTGATAAAATTTGCGGGAGACATTCTCGGCGAACAAGATAATTACAGCTGCGCCGCTTGTGCCGCAATAATTAATGATTGGGCGCTTTATTCTCCGGGCTTGTTTTTCTTGTACAGCTCCAACAGTTTAAATAAAGGTCTCGCTCTCTGTAATTTCACATGACATTGTTCTGAGGCTGGTTAGGCTGTAAAAGCCATCAGCCTGCAGGCAAATCTATTTTTCAAAATACAGTTTAAATCTGCGAACCATTTCTTAAATTATAGGTTAGTGCAAAGCAGGCCCTTCCCATGGAAACAGATACAGTTTTTTAAGAACTGTTGGCTTGAACCGATTTAGTATTAAAATCAAGGGCCCTGTCCTGGGCCAGTGAGAAGCCCCGCTGGTCCCGGCAACTGCAGCTCTTCACAGCTACGATGGATTCAGGCTCCCGTTCTTAGGGGGAAAATAATCCTTAACCTAAATGCGACTTTTCAAATATGTTGTAGCTCGCCATCACATCCTCGTCTGTTTTTTCCCAGGCTCGCTCGCTGGGAAGCTGCTGACCCCGTCGGATCGCGGGTCCAGGACACCCTTTGGTCTGCGGAAGAATCACCGGCTCGGGCCGCGCTCGGCGGGAGCCCGCGCGGGATCTGCCCAGCGCAAGCCATCAGCCTCAGAAACACGGGCTGAATTCCCTCTTTTTCAGAACGCGTACAGCAGAGGCAGTTCCAGAGGAAACGTCTTCCATCAGCAGTGCCTGTCCTCCGCCTTCATCACTTACAGCCAAAGCACGAGAGCTCATTAAGCGTTTCTAATTAATCGGTGAGCCGGCTGTTTCCCGCGCAGGCTGTCAGCTGAAGAGGCAGCTGAGCGGCGTTCCCGGAGCGCGTGGCGGTCTCGCTATCTCAGCAGGGGAAATTCTTTTGCCAACAGAACTGTAACCCCCTCCCTGCCCACGGTGTTACCGACAGTTCCATCTGCTGGACCACTGCCACCGGTGGGCTGCGCAACAGCCACCGCGCCTTCCCGCTTGTGGTGGCTCTGGCACCCGTCCCCACGCACAACCATCCCGGCCGGACCCCCGGCGATGCCTGCGACTGCCCCGTCCCGGACCCAGGCTTCTGCTGAGCTCTGCTCTCTTGGTTTCTTACTGCTATACTCTCGCTGCCGGTTTTGGTTGCAGATTCATTACCATCTGGGTGCGCATCCTTCTTTTAGACCACAACTGGGGAAAAACCTCTGGGGTGGTTCCTGCTACCTCAAGGTCTCCTTAACTGCAAGCCCACAAACTGTTGCCGTTTCTCTTGGTGCCTTCTTTAAAAAGTGCAGCAGGTTCGTAACCCCCTCCTGGAGGCAGGCTCCATGAGTAGCAGTTCACACAACAGCGACTGCTGCCGGAATTGTTTATATAAAGGAAAACACTTCTACTGCAAAGGCAATTTTGCCTTGGATAAAGGCAGCAATGAAACCCTGCTGCTTAAATGTGATGCAGACCGCTACGGAAAGAATCTGCCCACTGGCCAAAGCTCTGAGAAAAATATTCATCACTAAAACAGGTTGAAAAATTCTGGTGTTGAGGTACCTGCTGGTACCGTCCATGGCTGTCAGCATGCCGGTAGGGCACCGAGGGTATTCCTTGTGGCATCGAGGGGGGCTAGGGCGCCTGGGGGGCAGCTTACCTGCCACGTGTCGTAACACGGTGAGCCCCATGCAGCTTTCCAGAAAAGTCAAAGTTTGCTGGTTCAAGTTGCGCAGTCGTTTCATACATGGTTATTAAAAACGAGGTTTCCTTGACACGGTTGTTCCCGGTGTCACGGTGTTTCTGGCAGGCGGTGTGCTTCCTCCAGGCCAGGCAGTGCTCGGCACCAGTTTCGTCCCGTCCCCCCTTCCATGGCCATAGCAAACTCGGCTCCAGGCGCAGCTCGGCCGATACCCGGCAGCAGCCTCCGGAACCCCTCCAGCGTTTCAGACTGGGCAACGCCTGCATCTCAACTTTCGCCTTGGTGGAATGAAATGCCTAAAAATCTAAAGAAGTTGCTTCTGCCTCAGTATCATTGCTGTTGCCCCACCTGATAGATCTTTTCTGGATTTTTAAATTCACAGTATCATAGTAAGAAAGCCAAAAAAAAAAAAAAAAAACAGTCCATTCTGCTCCGAGCAAGAGAAACAACTTCCATGTGGGGTAAGTGACTGTAGGTAAGCGATATTTGTGTAATTAGGTGGCATCTGGTTTCTTGGGCGGTGCACCAAGCTGTGCACTCGATAACTTGCATCACTGTATGATTCATATGATCATCTGACCCCCACCTAGCTGTTGTTCTTCTTTTATTTCCTTTGCTCCCTTCGAGTTCCAGTAAAGGAAATTCTTCCTGTGTTTCACAGACAATGCTTCCTTTCATTCAAGGAAGACCACGAATGGTTGCGCTTTTAGCATCTAAAAACCCAACCAGTGCAACCATCTACTTGAAAAGCACAGGATGGAGTAATACTTCCCTCTCCCCGCCCATTTACTGCCCCACCACCCCACACGCACTTCAGGAGCTGCTGTACGTGAGTCTCAGCCTCCCCTCCTGGGTGAAATCCCTGCTAGGAGACGCTGCAGACCCTTGGGGTGGGATGACGGGGTTTGCAGTGAGGGTCCCTCCCTGTTTTGGGTGCCAAAAGGAGAAGTGAGCAGATCTCCCAGGAGGAGTCTAACTCCATGCGCTGGCTTTTGCTGGTGCTGGTTGCCTTCAGCTCCTGCTCTGTGCCTGGCGAGGCCGTTCCTCCTCGGTCCACACTCGTGTCCCTCCCCTGCAACTGAGGAAGGGCGGCTGCCGTCCCGGGATGTCTTGGCTTTCTGATGCATGAAGGTAAAAGAGGGCCTGGTGGTCTCTCAGCAGGAGCATCTCAGCTACCCACTGCAGAAGAGCTTCTGGGCTGCGGGAAGAGGCCACCACAGGCTCTGGGACGCTGCTGTCAATCAGTATCCCCTGCCATCACATCTACCATGATACAGAATTCCTGTGTGGCATTACCAAGGCCAGGGCCCCTGTAGGAGGGGAAGAAAACCTCACCAAGTGGAATCTTGGTGATCTGCAGATCATAGAACCATAGAATGCTTTGGGTCGGAAGGGACCTTAAAGACCATCCGGTTCCAGCCCCCCTGCCACGGGCAGGGACACCCTCCACTAGACCAGGCTGCTCAAAGCCCCATCCAACCTGGTCTTCAGCACTTCCAGGGATGGGGGATCCACAACTTCTCCAGGCAGCCTGTGCCAGTGCCTCACCACCCTCCCAGTAAAGAATGTATTATGTTATAATAATTATATATAATCTGAATCTACCCTCTTTCACTTTATAGCCATTACCTCAGCCTGCCTTCACAGGGGTGGTGCTCCAGCCCTCTGAGCATCTTGTTGGCCCTCCTCTGGACCTGCTCCAACAGGTCCACATCCTTCTTATGTTGGGGGCCCCCGAGCTGGATGCAGGGCTCCAGGTGGGGTCTCACGAGAGCAGAGGGGGAGAATCCCCTCCCTCGCCCTGCTGGTCATGCTGCTTCTGATGCAGCCCAGGCTAGGGGTGGCTTTCTGCAATCTTTTTAAAGTTAAAAATAGACAGGATTTTGTCTGCAGAAGACAGTTTGTTCTGTTGTGCTGCTGACACCATGTGAGCATGCCGTACGCTTCTGCATTTGAAGACTAAAACTGACACACTGAAAACAGGAACTTTCTGGATATTCTGCATGCCTGAGATTTAATGGTTTCGGCGAGCCGCCTGATACCATCTCATCCATATGCTTGTGCTTGGGTGGGGGAACTAAACATCTCATTAGCTCTGCAGGGTCATTAAAAGCCAGAGAACAGATCATAAGGAATAATAAGGACGTACATCATTCTGCGAAGACAGATGATAAAAGCAACCGCCTCTGACACCGAGCTTTGATGCGAGGGGACCTGATTTACCAGCGTGGAGCTTGCTAACTCGCTAATGCCGGCGGGAGCTGTTTATACTCTCTTCATCAGAAAAATCAGGCCGATGGCATCAAAATGCGACTAAAACCAGAGGATGAGACGGGGGAATTTTATCCTAGATAACTTTGCAATGAGTTGACCACGCATTCCTGGCTCCCAGGCCTGAATTGAGTCGACCAAACTGTACAACGTTTCTTCGTGATCAAGTTGTAGTTTATACACACACAGAGGAACACACAGACACACAGTGTCCTGCAAACACACAGAATAGCTGCACACGGTAAAACGCTGGTGTGATGCTGGCTGAATTGTTGCGCGGGTCTCAGCTACGATGGCAAGGCCCGCGCTCGCGAGGTACCCCGACGCTGACAGCGGCGGCAAGAAAATGGTAAGAACTGCAAGTCCTCCCAAGCCTTGCTCTTCATTCAAATGCTGTAATGGTTCTCGCAGGATTTCACAAATAACATGTATGTGTTTGCAGGTGTTCAACTGCACAGAGCAGAGAAATAGCACGTCAGGTGTTTATTCACAATTTCTTCATCTAGCTGATAGCCAGTTAAGAAGAAGTCCAGACTCTTGGCCTGTTATTTGGCAGCAGAGAGGTTGTTTATTATTTTTCCACATGCTCCGAGAATTACTCCATTGACTTAAAAAGGGAGGGAGGAACTGAAATCCTATTTACTCGAATCTTTATCATATTTAAACTGGCTCCTCTCTGTAGACATGCCCTGTTCTTTTACTAGCGCAACATTGTCAGCCGAAGTGTTGTCCGCTCACAAATGTCACAGGCCACAGAATGGCAATACTGAGTTATGCAAGTGTTTGGCTTTTTGCCTCTGAAAATAACTACTCAGTAGAAAAATACAAATACCATTGCATGTTCTCTCCGGGTTATAACAGGTCATCGTCACAAAATCCCCACTGTTGGTGAAATCTTCTTGCCGCTTCCAGTTTAAGCAGTCCCCAAAATGTAATGAGAGATATTACATTTTTGGAATAGGGTATGGTGAATTGGCTACCGATGCCAGATTACTGGTGGGGAGTTTACCACGTCAAGAGAGTTCTTTCTTTTGGTTTGGGATTTTTTTTATTTTTAAGTCTTCATCTTTATCTGTGCCCAGCCTATTCTCTCACCCACCCTCCCTTTTCTAAAGGTTTTTGGCATGAGGTTTCTTACAGGCAAATGAAGAAAATCTTTCAGCTGAAGTTTTAATGTGATTATAACCACAAAGGAAATGCAAATGGGGTAGTCACTGGGCTCCAGATTGCCTCCTGTCAGGGCAGGTTTTCCCCCGCTGCCCCCATCTTTAATTTTTCCAGGCTAGGGCTTGGACATCTGTATACTGTTGCTGGATACCTCCAATATCTAGACAGGTCCATATGCTCCTTTAGCTTTTGCCAACAAAGCGCTGGGGCTGGAATCAAATATCTGTAGGTTGCGCGTAGTAAGAGTAAAATGGCAGAAGACAGATGAAGCATTTGATACAAGATCCCGTCTCAGACGGGGAGACAGAGCTGTTCCATTGCGGAGCGCGTGTCAGCTTGGGGCAAGAACTGGCTGTGAGCAAACCAGCTGTTTTTATTTTAGGTGGTATTTGATAACAATTTTGCGTGGTTTTGCCAGTTCTTGCTCTGTTTTATCAGACACTTTTGGTAATGTCGTACACTACACTGTGCCTGGGGCAGACTGGATGCTCTGGTGACTTGGCAGGAGCCCTTCCGCTCCGGATCCCACTCACCGACACTCACCGGAGCCTGGTAATTCAGCGGCGGGGTGGGCCGGCGCGGGACGGGCAGGCAGCCATTCCTCGCCGTGGTTGCACCTTTCGCATCACTCAGCAGCCGGCAAGGGAGAGGAATGCCCTTCGTGACACGTGTCGTTCACATTTGGTCACGGAGGGGAAATGAGGTAGATGCGAACATAGAATCAGTCATAGAATCACAGAATGTTTTGGGTGGGAAGGGACCCCTAGAGGTCATCTAGTCCAACCCCCCCGCAGGAGCAGGGACACCGCTAACCGGATAAGGTTGCTCACAGCCCCGTCACATAACGTACACATAAGCATCACGGGACAGCCAGTGCTGTTTCAATATACATAGCTTTCACTGTTCCCCCTGGCAGCTTTCAGAGAGTCCGTATCAATGCACGCCTTTATTTTCATAGAAACATTTGTAAATGAATAGCAAATAAGCTAATTCACTCTTTGCTTTGGCAGATTGCTCCTAACTTGGGAACAAGGACTCCAGGCGCGGTGCGGTGCGTGACCGGCCAGGCATGACCTGGCACGATGGCCAGGCTGCGGTGTTCCTAACCCACTCCGCATCCTCAAGCACGAAATATTTGTTATTTCAGCATTTCCACCTGTCCTCCACGAAGCCTTTCCTGTGGACATCCCATAAAGTGGCCTCAGCTGAGGCTGGGAGCTGAGACGTAGGAAATGGTTAATCTCTCCAGCCCCAGCTCCGGTTCAGTCTGCTCGGGGAGCAGCTGGGGCTTGTCATCCCCCTCTTTGCATGTTAATATAGTCTTAAGACCTTTCAATCTTAAGGCTGGCTGTATTCACAGTACATTCACACCAGCACTCCGCACATCGGAGACCATCAAAGATGTGTGACAGGGCACCCGAAAAGCAAGGAAAATTGCCGCTGAAGGTAAAGGACAAGTAGAGAAAGCGTTGTATCCCCGCAGTTAAGGGTTGTTAGGCTTCCCCTTCATTTCAGTCTTGTTGATTAAGACTGAAAAATAAGGGTTTGACTGTCACAGTGACCTCTGTAATTGCTTATGTGTACCTGGCTTTCTGGTTTTACCCCCTTCCAGAAAAATCTGTGTGTGGCAGAAAAGCCATGCTAGTCCTGAGTTAAAGAGAAGAGAGATGGGGTTTTAAAAATTTTCTGATGATACAGCAGAAAGATAAAAGATCGCACAATTCTCACGCTTCATTTCTACATTTTACTGTCACCCTTGGCACTGAAGCCCTAGGAATATGCACGCGGGGAACCTTGCCTCAGAAGCAGCAGCATCAGTGGTGCGACACGAAACGACCATTTGCATTCTCGCTTTTGATTTTGCAAAAATAATTTGGTATTTCACGTTTTCTGGGACATAATTTCAGCAATCGCAATTCTGAGCTGCAGAATGCTGTTTTAGACAAGAGGTCAATGTTCTCATCCGAGTACCTGATCCGTGTGTGCAGCTGCAAAACCGTAACTTCCCTGCAAAAGGTGCACTTGTACAAAATTACCAATTAACCCTGTGCCTCCCCGATGTCACACACTTTTACTGAACCATCGCAAACGTGTTCTGCTCAGGAAGGCGATCATCAGAATAAGCACACCTGGTAACACACTCTCGAGAGATTCTTCCCATTGGGGGATCCCAGAACATTTAGTTTTTCTCTAGTCAGGCAGAGAATGAGTTTCCATGTCTTCCTTGTGGCGTGTTAACCACAGACTTAGCTCATCGTCGCTGCCAAAGATGTGCATGAATCTCCGAAGGGGAATTTTTTTTCCAAAGCTAAGAAATCAAAAACAATAGCCTCACAGCCGTATCGGAGAACGAGAGGAAGGAAATTGCCAGGCTGTAATAAAACTCAAGGGAATGAGAAATATATAGAATACACAAAAATACAAGTAAAAACTATTTCGCCGTATGATGATTGTGTATTTTTCCCGCTGGGAGAGGTGAGGAAGTTGAGTTTTACCCTGAGGAATCTGGGATGTCCACATGGTGGTGAAAGGCAAGAGATTAAAAGACATCTTTGGGAGTGTCGGAGAACCCGAACAATTGAAGGAACATACGAGGAGGAGGAGATGTACTTCGTAATTTAGCTGATCTTCTCAAATTCACGGATGTTCGAAGCAGTAACACTTAATCTCCTGAGATCTGTGTAATTAGCAAGACACCTTCAATTCTTATATGTAAAACCACAGGTATTGTTGTTTTTCAATAAATAAAAAATTACGCGATAAGTAATTCAGGCAGAGCGATACAATCCAGACAAAAGGGGAGCAAATTTTCCCTTCCACACAGGCATCCTGCTTGGCCACATCCTTTAATCCCAGCCCTGAAATTACTCACTTGTGAAAGCTTCTTAATTGTGTTTAACTACATAGGCTTTACCGTGTGGAGACGCAGGCTGTAACACCAGTAAGCAGTTAGGATCATGACACTCATTTCCATTGTTCTCCAGGTATTTGGGGAAATAAACCTGACAGCTGAAATAGCCCCTGGTATAATTGCAGCTATTAGAGCCATTACCTACCCAAATTCAGGTATTTTTGGAGCGAGGAACGTCTTGTTTCACGGGTCAGTTGAGCCAAGCAATTCAATTGGAAGAGCAGGTTTGGTTCCTCTCCGCAACCTCTGCCCACCTTACTGCTCCATGCGTCCCTGCTGGCCGATGTATGATAAGCAAGATAATTCGTGTGCAAAAGGAATTTTTAGGCCGCTAATTTTATCCCCATGTTGAGTGCCCACTTCTG
>NW_009258542.1:2207480-2208537 GCF_000687185.1 Egretta garzetta
AACAGCTAGAGTGGGTGGTAGAATGAGTTACCTTCTAAAAACCAGGATTTAAATGATTACAGATCCATGAGAACTGTTATAGCACAGATTTCAGTTACACTTTTTATTCTAGTCTTCCACTAAGATTTTTTCCAGCCACCTGCACTTGGGGAGTATCGACCAATTTTTTACATGATCTTTAACTATAAACTGAGCTGATGATAACGAAAAATTACTTGATCTGCTATTACATCTCTGGTTAAAAAAAGAAAACATGAAGGAAAAAACCAAGAAAAAAAGAATCTCTTAACAAAGAAGGATTCATGCTTCAGTCCTTTTCTACTGGCTTCCCCTCAGTTACTCAGGAAAACTTTTGATCTCCAGCTTTTCAATTTGGGTTCCTGGCAGGGAACCTCAGAAGATTCCCACACTACTGGAAATAATGTTTTACGTACTAATGTTGAAAAAGGATAACATGTTCTGCCAACTAACTAGTACAAACTTCTGACCTTTGGAACAGTAATAAACGTGATATTTGGAAATGTTAATTTTACCACGGAAGTTCAAAATGAAGTGGTTAAAAAAAAAAGAAAAAAATTAGTCTCGATAGACTTGACGGGGCTGAAACGGCCTTACCTGGCTGTCATTTCTGAGAGCATCTTATATTGCCTCTCCAGTGGCAGCAGTGCGATGACTTTGTCATGTTAAGAATAGTTGCTTTTCAGATGCAGGCTGTCCATTCCGCTGCTGTTGTGCCTAAGTCTACAGTTGAGGAAATGCCAAATTTCCTCAGATTTTCCGTTGAGGGAAACGCTAGAAACATTACAAAACAACTTGGGATGGCCAGCGAAGCCCTTCGCTACAAGAGAGACCATTGTGCCGTAAAGGGCAAGCGGTGAAGGGATGGGGAAGGCATAGCTGGAGAAAGGGAAGCAACAAACCCACTCTTGTTTATTAGGAAGGAAAGAGGAAAGGGAAAAAAAAAAAAAAAGGCCAAACACAACTTGTGTGCCCGCATAGCTTTGATCGCATGAATTTACAAAGCTGGCCTCGGCGTAAGGACGCAAGCCTTCCCAGG
>NW_009258542.1:2209718-2212389 GCF_000687185.1 Egretta garzetta
GGCGGTGTTCCGTGTCCCCTGCTCGGCCCGGGCAGCGCCCCCCGCCCGCTGCTCCCCAGGAGCTGCGGACCTGGAGGGGCAGGGCGGTAGAATGACCTCGCCTGTGGACCCCAAGATCAAACAGGCTTTGCGAAGGAAACCACCCGAGAGGACTCCGGAGGTAAGGGCGCTGCGGCTCCTTCCCCGCGGCGGCTTTTTATTTATTTTTTTAATCTTTGCGTAAACCTGTGTTCCGACAGGCTGTCTGCTCGGTGCGTGGCTCGGGGGGGTTGCGTGCTGGCGCTCCCAAACCTCTGCGCAGAGTTTGCTTATTTAGTTCTGCTTTCCAAAGTTGGACCTCGGGACCAAGCGCCCTTTAACGTCCCGTCCCCGCCGGGCACAGGCGCGAGGCGCTGCGTGAGCTGCTTGGGGTACGCTTAGGAAGAAGGAGGAGGAGAAGGAGAGGTCGATCGCTGGGAAGGAAACTGATGCATATTTCAGCGATGCAAAACTTCTGGGAAAAGTTAGTGAGCTGAAAGACTCTGCTTTACCTGTACAGTGATGCAGATTTAAACAAAATCAAACTAATTACGCTTCGCAGACTTCATACAGAGATGTTTCTCCAGTGAGTGGGAGTGTAGAAATGTGCGAGGCTGGTTAGCTACAATAAACCCATTTTCCAGTTAACTGCCTTCTCTGTCGCTTCCCCACAAGCTAGTCTGTAATCAGCCCTGTATTTTGGGGAATGGTAATGTCGTGGAGCGTTAATTTAATAACGAAAGATGTTTGATAGCATTTGCATGTCACTGAAAGGCTGATTGGAGTTTGTTTGCTTACCCTAGCCTTTTTTTATTTGTTTCTCTTACTGTGATTTTTTTTTCTTTTTTTTTTTTTTAATGTGCTCAAGAATTAGTGGTATGAAGTGATACGCTCTTAAGTTTGTCCCTTTGAGACCGGGAAACATCTGTTTTCCCTTGATACTTCATGGAGAGCAGAATGTCCTGCCTAGTCTGCCTTATAAGTTAATTATCAAAGGCTTCTTGAGGAGAGTTGCTGCAGAGGCTGCTTGGGAGTATGTCGTAGCAGGACAGACACCCCGGTTCCCCTTCGAGTCAGTCTTGTGAGTGAAATGCACGTGTTCGGTCCCAACGTTTGCTTGCCTGGGGATATCTGATAATTCCTCCTTGTGCCTCTGCTCCCTAAATTCATGATGAGGCGGTCTCTCTGTTCTTTCAGTCGTCTTATTTTTATCACTCCCCTCTTGCTTCAGACCTTTCTTTCTTTTCAGCTGTAGTCTTCAGTTAGGAAAATTCCTTTGCTAGTGTGGTTTGCAGTGTGGGCAGCTGGGTTCATCACAGAAGTGTCATTCATGAGCCAGCATACCCTGCTGGCTCGTCATGGGCTGGGCTTTGGGGAACAGGTAATCTGGCCTGGCTCGAAACATCTGCCCGCTGCTGCTGCTGCTTGCAATGCCCATGTCTCACGGCTGTGTAGGGCTGCTTCTTGCTGTTTGCTTTTTTTTTTTTTTTTTTTTTTTTCTCTCCTCCATCCCCAATTTTCCCCCCAGCAATTGTCAGAGAATTCTTTAGGATTGTTGCCTTATTTTGGCTAAAACTGCCTTAAAATAAATAATTTGCTTCACCTCGTAAGGTTAAATAGTCAGGTACCACAATGTCCAGCTGCACTGGACCACGCTTATGAGTTCATGTGGATCTGTGTAGAGTCCCCTTGGGACTGACATCAGGGTTGTGTGCAGGTCTGAATTTGCCAAGGTGTCTCAGTTGTGGGGAAGAAAACCCCCAACCTAATCTTTGTTAATCTAACTAATAGTACCTCTAAAATTATTTAAAAAAAAAAATAAATCTTTAATCCCTTGTTAATCTGGCCCTTTTTTGGCAGGCATTTAGAGGCGCTGCACAGTGGGACTGCTTGTGATTAAAGTTAAACGCGTACTTTAAGCTTGGCAGGTGGGGGGGCCTCTGTTCTTGTTGCCTGTTGCCGAGTGGATAATTACAGTCAAATCACTTTTGTTTTCTTGGGGTACTTTTGTTTATATACATTTAGAAACTAAGCTGATTTCAAGAAAAGCACTTCCCTAGTACAAGAGCGTGGTGTATCTGGGGTTCCCCTTTCTGGATCTGTACTACCTGTCCAGACACAAGGCAAAACATCGAACCGCCCCAGCGCGGCCGCAGTCTGCCAGGTTTCCCAAGCATATGCTCCGAGATGTGATGACAGATGGATATAGGGTGATAAGGGAACTGGAGGGAACAATTGCAATGTAATTTTTTTTTTTTTTTTTTTTTAAATCGTGCTAAGCATCCTGACTTGCCAACTTTCTTCTATAGGCAGCAAGACTTAGGTCAGGGAAGTTGAAATCCGCTTAGCGCAGCCATGAGGATCAGACCCCAGTTTCGGGTGTCCCGGCACAGGGTGTATGAGCTGGTGACTCCTCTCTTGAAGTATCCAGTTGTTCATGGACAAAAACTGTGGCTTCATTTCTCCCCTCCTACTCTCGTAGAAAGGTATCATCAGCTCCTCCCACATGGAGTCGGCTGCGTGGGGCTGCTTGTGCCCTTTGACTGTGTTTTTATACAGGAAAACCCTCAAAATTCCCCAAACTGTGACTGGTGTTTGATGATGAGCCAAAGCTGCTTGACCACATGAGTTCCAATGGCTTTCAGCATCTTTC
>NW_009258542.1:2212424-2214862 GCF_000687185.1 Egretta garzetta
TGCTGCAGCTTGTATGAGCAGTTTACCTGGGTATCTACAAATTACAGGGTTGAGGCTGCGCTGATTAGTAGCGCGGTGTGGTGCTTCATAACTATCACTTGTACAGCAGTCTCTGGAAAAATACAGATTAATAATCCATATGTCAAATTTTGCTTATGAGTGGTGTGATTATCCATATGATTTTGGTTTTTTGGGACTTTTTCGTGGCAAAATGTTTTAATTTAGAAGATCTAAGGAACTAAGCAGGGAGATATTAAAATATTTTTATCATTTACTTATTTTGGGGAATTATCTTGATGGCTTGCTCAAGTAAGATTTTTAATTCTTGATGCTACAAATATTTTTGTTTGGAAACATCTCTGTTAGGGCAAGTTTTCAGTGTTGTGGTAACATTCCAATGTTTGCTAATTGTTAAAGTGTATAAGTTATGCATATTAGACATGTACACACTTGATTTTTTTTGGTGGTTGTTGCTCAGATATTTCATGTGTTATAATCTTTAATTTATTTGGCGGGGGAATTATTTTGAAGTCCTAGAGATTGTAGCTAACATTTAACGATGTATACATTTTTATGTAATTGCTGTTCTGTTACTCCATTTAGAAACTTTTTTTGGTACTACCCAAGCCTGGGAAATCTTTTGAATTTTTTTTTTTTTTAATTTTTTCCCCCCTCTGCCTTGGCGCATCATAAAATTGTACGGATACATGATGCAAGCTGGCCTTTCTTGTGGAAAGTCTTTCAAAATGTTTGCTCGTGGACTGATACCTGTCTATGGGGCAGTTTGCCGTTCTAGGATGCGAGTCCCCCTTCTGTAAGACTTAAAAGACACAGATTGACTGTGAGCACGTGCTGACGCTGTGCCTAAGTCCGTCTGTCTCTCGGGTTCAGCCTGAAAGTGCAGAATTTGTGAGGGTTCTGTCAGGTGTTAGTTTCGATTACAGATTATCCCAACAAATCATCTCTTCTGTGCGCGCTGTCTTGTCGGATGGAGGAAACCTCTGCAGAAATTAGACACTTTAAAAAAAACCAAACCATACCTCTATTTAAACTGTAGGATTTCATACACTTGTTGTTTAATGCTTTAATATCTGCATTTATCTTCCAGGGTTATGCTGATGTCTGTGTGGTGTTAAATGTGCGAGTATTTATACATGCAGATTCTCCAGTTCTTGCAGGTTGGGAATTTAGGATTTAAGTACTTCTGTGCAGTGTTTTAGTTTTGTCTTGCACATCATCCTGCCTGTTTCTTGTAGCACAGGTGGGGATATCAAATTAGTAATTTGGTAATATTTTAATAGAAGGAAATTGTTTGTTCAAAGCAGTAGGAGGGAAGGACTAATGTTCATGCCACCGTGTATGCTCTCTCATTAAAGGTTTAATTTTTTGAGGCCCAGAATTCCTATCAGATCCATACAAAGGCTGTGATGTTAGCTTTTTGGGGAGTGGTTTAATGCCTACCACAGATAAGGTAGGGCTGAAAGGGCAAAATAACGAATGATTATGCTCATTTTTCTGTCTCTTTCCTTCTTTCACCCCTCCTCCCCCCCTCCCCCCCCTTTTTTTTTTTCCCCTGCCTGTAAGCATGCTCTCTTCCATTTTTAATGGATACTTTCCCCAACGTAGTCTCCTTTTAGTTCTTCATGACTTTGTTCTAGACATTATTTCCTTTCCGTGGATCAGAAAGCTTTGCCTTTATTGGACTTCAAAGAGTTAGGGTTTATTTTTATACTCTAAACTCTTGTATTTTCCTAACTTTGTCTTGTTTCAGTAATTCTCAATTAATGTTAATTCAACTTTATTTGGCAATACTAACTCCTCCTTCTCTTCCTGTTCCCTTTTTATTAATGCAGTGGAAAGAGAAAAAACCTCATTTGCACAACTGTGTCACAACAGGGTCTGCTATTTGGAGTGTGTATGCCATGCTTCTTGACGGCTTCTATATAGAGAAATAGATCTGCATGAATCTAAATCATGCACAAATAGAACATTGATGGGCATTATAAAATGGCTGTAATAAATAAAATAAATTATTGCTGACAGCATAACAAAGGCACTCTTGTACTGTAACACAGCTGAGCCAAACAGAGGGGAACATCTGCTTCTTGTTTCCAGAAATAACTGGTATTTTGAAGTGGGTTTTTTCATCCTTTTAATAATTTTCTGTAAGCTCAGTAGGTGAAATGGGGGATTAGCCTTTGTTAAAATCCATTGTTTCTGTAGTTCGCAGTGAGCTTTTAGCAGCGTTAATATAACCACGGTGTTGGTTTTGGATAGCTATTTAATGTAATCGGAATTGTAGAATCACTACAGAAATCTAGATGCTTGCAGTTACCTTAAAGCCGAAAAGAAATTTGTATTAAATGAAGTTGCAGATGCTGGTTTGTATTTAATAAAAATTCCTTACTGTTATTATGTGGGCCTCCAAAACAGGGAAA
>NW_009258542.1:2214902-2229855 GCF_000687185.1 Egretta garzetta
TACCTAACCGCTGTCTTACACTTTCATTCCCATTTTGTTAGTACTAGCTTTCTAAGACTTTGTCATGTGAGTAACGGTTCCTGGAGCTCAAACTGAAGATGACCAGCAGCTACCTGGTGTAAAATACTTAAGATTGTTCTGTAGCTCTGTGCTTCGGTCTCTTTGCTGGAGGGCCTCCCCAAACTGTATACCAAAGATGAACTGACCAGTGCCGCGTAGCTTTTACCCCTTAAGCTGCAGAGACTTGGTTCTGTCTTTGCATGTGGCTGTGCTTGGAAGTTGGAAGAGACCTTTAAAGTTGGTGTATTGGTTATCACCCAGTGATTGCAGACACGTACCAACGTGCCTGCGATTTACTACCAATAAATTCCTGGCTGGGTCGTTGTGTGCTGTGTGCAGCTTGCCTTTCTGTAGTCATAGGACAACAATTATTATTTACAGTTACAAGGGCGTAAAACCTTGTAATGTAATTGTGAATACTTTATAAGCAGTCCTGTGAAGGCGACAGCTACACTTTTATTTTTTGCTCTCTGTGACTGAAAAATCAAATGCAGAATAGTCAGTTGTTTTACTAGCAAAAATGTTGAATAACTGCAGCTTTAGAGAAAGACGTCCCGTGTGCTCCCTCATTGACACCATATTCTATCAGCATCTGTCTAAGACTAGGGAAGACCTAGAGTTGTGAGGTTTTCTTAACTATTAGATTAGTCTCTTTAAATAAAATATGTTGTAAAGCTTTTTTCTTTTTATAGCCATCTAGTAAAACTGAAGTTCAGAATAGCAGTACCTGAGGAGTGGATATCATATTGGTGGCTGACAGCTCTTCAAGATTGAGTCTTACTCACAAGCAGAACATAGGTTTTGTTAATGAAGCAGGCCCTGAAATTTTTTTATTACATTAATGAAACAGTAATAAACCTCTCCTCCTCCTGTGCTTCCCTGCCACATAGCTTTCAGTCGAAGGTAAAACAAAACCACATTTTTTTTCCCCAAGCTGCTCATTAAATAAATGTATTTAAGCTCATGATAAGTACAGCGTTGACAATACTGGAGGATTGTCCGACAAGCCTCAGAGCTTTGGGAGAGCTGCGTCTCTTCAGCTGCCAGCCTGATGAGTTAGGAAGTTTTTAGTGCTTACATTTCCCCCTATTTTGTCTTGTAAGAGCACTTTGGGTGGGTAGTTGTCTCTTATTATTCTGTTTCTTAATACAGTGTAGTGTCATGAGTCTTCATCTTAATTAGACCTGTGGGTTTCCTGTAATAAAAAAAGCCAAGCATGCAAACTCTTGTACTGCCTCATTAAAATGCTTCTTGATAATTCATTTTCATAAACTTTCTATTTGCACCTTGTTTTCCGAGATGATCAAGAATGACGTTCTTTGATAGATGTGTCTCAATCTTCTATTAAAAAAATTCAAATAGAGACCAATTGATGCGTGTTTGCTGGTAGTCAATCAGTCTTACTCAGCATCCCTGGGAAACCCTGCAGGTAAAACATGGTGTCCCCCTCCCTGATGCTGAACAGGGTGAAATCTCTCTTCTGGGTAATTAAAGTTAACCTCCTTTTGCATCATTAATCTGTGGCTGATTGTAGGAGTGACTGTGAATTCACAAAGTCTTACGTAAAATCAGTGATATTTGGTTATTTTACCACAGTTGTTTTCATTGCCATGTGGACCCGGCTCCGTGCTCGTGACGCACAGTCGATTTGCCTCTTTCTTGGCCAGAAGTACTCAACAACCTGGCATATGTCTCAGTACCCAGATAATTCAGATTATCACTAGTTGGAACCTTAAGTACAACGCACTTTCTGAAGCTGAAATCAGTCCTAAATTAGTTGCACTTAAAAAATAAAATCCATCTGTTGTTTCAAAGGAACCAAAATACAACATTGGAGCATTTACCAGTTTTTAACCAAATGGTAATATATGTAAATATTCAGCTATAAGAGCTTCAATGTCTGTCTTAGGAGGGTTTTTTGGTTTGTTTTTGACCATTTTTTTTTTTTGGAGCTTGTGTTTGTTGTGCTTTCAGCAGCAAGACTGAATGTGTTGCTCATATTATCTTTTGATTATTTATGTCTTGGAGGCACAACTGATGTTATGTTGAGCCTTGGACAAGGTACCGCCTTCACAGAGGAGGGCTCCTGGTTTGGCTGTTCCGCAGCTGTTGTCTGGCTGGAATACCTGCAAGGAAACTTCGCTAGTGGTTCGCAGAAATAAATATTTTTTTTCCAGCTTTCTTAACAGTTAAGGCCTGTTGAGTTCAGTCAAATATAGATTCATGGTTCCAACCAAATAAATCAGGTTTCAGGGCACTGTTTTACCCCCGAGTACATATACTGGCTTTACTGAAGTGTCACTGACAAATAGATTTTTCTTAAATTTGGAGTCTGTCTAACAAAGTTGCCGTGTTCAAAAAATTTAAGATTAAACAAGTACAGAAAATAGCATGAGTGTTGCTGGGCGGGTGAGTTCTTGTTTTTAGAGTCTGTGTCCTTATTACCTGTGTTGTGGGAAACGGTGTTGAAGACTGTCCTGGAAAGGAAAACGCATGCAGGAGTGCAAGGAGTGAAAAAACCTCAGATAGAAACAGGGCAACGTTGTGACTCTTAAGGTGCCCTGAAGTAGGTGTATGAATTCTCCCAATTAATTATTTTTGCAAGAGCATTATGAATGAAAGTCAAAATCAACCCCACAAAAAAACCTTCCCCGAATAGTTTTCTTTTTCACCTTTCAGGTTGGGTGAAATGCCAAAGGAAGTAAACTTGTAATAAAAACTCAGAAAAGTAAGTTAGACTGAACATTTGTTATTCGTCATCTAAGGCAGTGCTCGTAACCAGGGAACACATTTACAGTTCTTCCATCTCCTGGCTGTGACTTTATGGTTTCTGATCTCCCTGGCAGCTGATGTCTAATCAAGGCTTTTCCATTGGTTAAATAGTTACCTGGTGCTTATGTCACTGTGATGTAAAGTAATAAAGCGTGTTCCTGGAAGCGTCCCAGTGATTGGCTTGGCGTGATGTGTTAAAATCGAGTATGCTCACACTGGTTTCTAAAGCATCTCCTTTACCTGTGGGTCTGTGAAGGGTTGTTGGGACCACGTTGCTGCTGCTTTCCCCCACCTGGACAGAGCCTTGGGTTTTTGTCTGTAGTGGCCACTTGGACCTGCTTCTCTGAACTCAACATCTTGGTCCCCTCTGGTATGAATTTCGGCAGACTTTAACCTTTACCTGTGCTGATTCTGCGCTGCGGAGTATCGTTACCTCTTTGGCCTTGTAAGAGCAGAAGCGTACAGGTGTTGCTTCTGTGACAAGCGATGCTTTTTGGTTTTGTGTACAGAATTGGAAGGGTTGTTATAAATGAGCTGCCCTGGCCCTTTCCTCCTACCTGGTTCGCTCTGCTCAGTAGCCAGCCAGAACCATCTTGAGTTTGATGCTTTGCTTTTGATTCCCAGCTGCTGCTCTTGGGTCATGACTAATGCAAATTCCTTCATGTAGTGTAAAGTCTGCTATACAGAACACGGAGGTATTAAAGAGAAGATGAAATTACAGTGTGCTAATAACTCTGTGGACAGTGGCTCATGTGTATTGGCATTGTTTGCAGAAAGTTCGGGGTTTACCCTTGGTGAGTCACCGAGTTACGCACGGCAAGGTGAAAAGCTGCTCCACCATCCTTGTTTGTCTACTGGATGGAGCTTTCAATTCCGATTCATTAAAATGAAGCGGCGAGTAGGAATGTGGCTCTGTTATGGGATACAACCAAATGGATCTCTTCAAGCATTGTCTTGGCCTTTTGAAACGTGTAGTGCTCCTATCCCAAAGTGCTAGTCCAGCTTACCTGAAGAAAAGAGCGTGCAGGTAGGTCTAGCTGAGACAGAGCCACAAGTCTGAGCCTTGGGGAACTTGAGGAATGGTATTAATGAAGCCGATGCCAGATACACAACTTTGAGTGCTTCTTTTGTCTAAAGCTTGGTGGAATTGTTGAATCCGAACATCCTAATTAAGTGTAATGAGCATACGGTGCATCCCTTGTGTGTAGTTACACAAAGTCAGAGGCTGTTGCCTAATCTTGTTCCGGCTTGTTGGGGTTCATCTGAAGGAAGTAGGGCCACAACAAAAGCGGTAACAAAACATTCTGGCTTTGTAATTTGTGTGTCAGTGTCACTTGCTTTCTATGACTGTTCTGTGTCTGCCTGTACCAGTGTCTACTGCACACCTTATGGGTATGATTTTTAGGTATCTTCTCTGGAAGGTGTATGTAAAACAAGGATTTTAAAGGAAATTGTCTTCCAAGATGCCCTTATATGTGTGAATCATGTATGGGAGGAAGGAAGATGATTGTGATCTGCCTGTGTTGCTAGTTCTGTGGAGCTTGCAGGATCAGAGAGTGCTCGTGGCACCTCTGCCCCCAGATCTGGGGGAAGAACTTCCCTGGTTAGCGGTGGCAGGCGGTGATGTCTTTGCTTGCCTTCCCTCTAGAAGAGCTCTCCTTGGCCTAAAAGAAATGCTCTTGAGTATTTTGTGCTTTAATGTGTCCGGAGCCTGGTGTGTGTAGCAACAGCTTTGTCTGAAACCCCTATTACCACGTGTGGTTTGATCTCTCTTTATTGCTTTTTTTTTTTTTGTTTTGTTTCTTTAAGCTTGTTATTATATACCAAATGCAGAGAGATACTCTACCTCTGATTTCATTGGCGTTGTGTCTGTTGATTCAGCGCTGATTGCTGGTTCAAGGAATTTGAGAACCTACTGTGGGTGGCAGGTACAAATATTTGATGAAACATCTCCAGAGTACATCAAGTTCCCAGTTTTCCTGTGAAATTATTCTCAGAGCACAAAGTCTTCCCCAAGTCTCTCGCCCCTCATTCCTCTTTTGTTCACCTCGGTTCAGACGTCCTGAAAGGGATGCACGTCCTTCCTGTTCTCCTTATTTAATTTTTGTTCCAAGAAGCTGGCTGTAGAAGATGCTTGCAGTGGAGGGTTTCCTGGCCTGATGATACAGTTGTCAACAAGGCTTTTGTATCTGGGAGGTTCTTATAAAACAGAAACTCGCTGTTTTCACTGCCTGGTTGTCAGAGCATGCTAGAAGCTTACACGGATAGTATTTATGGATCTTTTTCAAGCTGTTGGCCAAAGTAACTGTAACTAAAGAACAGAGATCACAGCAGCTTGCTTTGCGATAATCTTCACAGTAAATGCGGTATTTAGGGCTCAACAGATGTGCTTTTGCAGACTGGGTCACATGTTGTTATTGATTAAATATTTCGAGGCCTAGTACTCTGAACTGTGATGGTAGGGTGGTGGTAAATTTAGCTTGTAGGAGGTTGAAAAAGGACTCCCATTTTCAGCATGTTGCTGCCATGGAAGACTATTAATGCTACGGAAAGGCTGCGGGCAACTTGCATGCCGGCGAGCGTGCCGCGGTAGTCGTCGGCAAGCAGATAGCGGCTGCAGTGTCTCCTTGTTTGTACTCCGGCCTGCAAAGGTCAAGCTGGTGACCAGGCAATCTAGTACCTGTAACTTCCCAGTATCAAGTTTGGTTCTTTTTCAGGAGGTAATAAGACTTCTGCTTCACATGAACCTTAAACTTTGCTTAAGGAGCAAACGAAGTTAAAGCGAATCAGGGTGACTGTTCCCCACTTGATCTTCCAGGCAGGGTGCAAAGTCTTGTTACTCTAAGATTACTTTTCCTATCCTTGCTTCCAATTACTGCTCCTGAAAAACTGGTTTTTCATTTTAATGGCAGCTGTGACAGCTCTGAGAGTGAAACCAGAAATTATGATGCGAGTCCTGGAATTCTTTATTGGAACTTACTTCCTGTAGTATATACCTTACTCCGTGCAGCGGGGTCATGTACTTAGTTTCATCTGTGGAATGATAATTTAACTAACAGTTTTCACTGATGAATTAAAATCTAAGTATGTAATGTAAAATTTTTCTAAAAACTTACTTTCTATTGTATTATCTGAATTTAAACAGTGAATTTCAGGGACTTCTTAGGTAGTAAGGGTGTGTTTCACAAAACTCTTAATCTGAGCGAAAAGGCAAGCCCAGTGCCTTGTTTCTGACCTTGCAATAAGAACTCCTTGGAGACACCAGAATAGTGAAGAAGGGCGAGAAAAGGGTGTGGAAGGAGGTGGGAGAGAACTGCAAGTATACTTGGCATTCAGAAAAGTTGCCAAATGGAAGAAAAATACATTTCTTTTCTGCTTTTGTTCTCCAAAACTGCACAGGGTGGAGGGCAAGCAGTCAAGATGTGTAGGTGGTAAATTCCTTCTAGAAACAGTATTAAAGCCCCAAAATACCATACTGCATAAAATTAGTCATAAAAATGTAATAATTTTTAAAAGAAAATATCTTTTAGTAGTATAGCAAAACTTACTCTGTGTAAGAGTAAGTTTACAGAGTAAGTTACAAACGCCTTTACAGAGGCGTTTTCCTGTAATGTTTATTTTGACAAAACTTGATTCTTGTGTCACTTTGTGTAAGGAGAACTGGGTATCAGCTTATAGCACAGATAAGAAAGAAATACTCAGTCTTAACAAGCTTGCATGCATGTTGCTGGAGAAGCTGGGGCGAAAGTGCCCAGGCCCTGCTTCTGAGGAGGGCGAGGAAGGAAGCCAAATCTCTTTAAGCAGTTGTCTAAGCATCCCTGATGTGCTGCTGTTTCAAGCATAGGTGACGTGCCGCTGGTGTTGGCCTCATGACTTTGCTTATGTTCCCATCACATGAGTGTTGAGAGCCGGCAGTCTTCAGGTGGAAATGAGTCTCTTGCCATTAAAAGGTGGCTCACGGGGGTCTTGCTAACGGCAAGGAAGCTGCACGCTTCTGAGGACTGTGCTTAAACTTCCAGTTTGCAGGGTTTCTTCCCCCTTCCCCCAAACACATGGAAAAACTTAGTTTTCATTGGGAAGTGTATTGGAGAACAGATCTATAAAGGATGTCCGGAGCTCTGATGTCCTTTCTTGTAAGAGGCCTGCTATTACCATAAAATAGTCGTGCTCGTGCTGGTATTGCCAGTATTTCTAAAACTAGGAGGTCTTCTTGTTCCAATGACCTCAGGCTTAAAATGTAGAGGGTTTTCCTTTGTTTGATGAAACTGTGATACACCCTTCTTCCTCTTTTGATGATTTCAATACAGTATTTTGGAAATACCCTTAGTTCAGGGAAGCACTCACAAATTAGCGTTCTGCATCTGGTTTCTCTAGGTTCCTTAGCTCTGCTAATTATTGGTTGTCTTCTAGCATGTTAAGAGAGTCTTGCAAATTCTTGCCGAATAGAACAAAAATAACTGCCTTAAGGGATTCTCTGTAATCTTTTTGTGCCTCGCTAAAGCATTGACATATAAGCCATCCGTCCTCCATAGACTGATTAAAAGTGAGCCTCAAATGGTGGTCCTTTAGTTCTGGAGGGAAAGAACCCTTGTGGTGCAGTGTTGTGTTGCAGGCAGGTACAGCTTGGCCTTTTGGCCAAATAGGAATTCCTGCAAAGAGATAGTTCCAGAGCTGTTGTAATGTTGACAACTTGCATTTGAAAGAGCTGGAGAGTGAGATCTGCCTTTGTAAACTGTATCGTGTATTAAGCATTAAAAGGTGATGGGATCACTTCTGCCGTGCAGTGTTGATTCTGGGAGGCTTTCTATGCTCTTGTCCCAAAGGGTTGTGCTTGCCAGTGGCCCCTAGATATTGTGGGTTATCCAGGGAGGATATTCTGCTTAAAGCTGATTTACTTTACCCTATGTTCTTCAGGTTCGGTGTAACTTTATCCAGTCTATGGTAGGCTGCGTTGGTTTGGCCAAGTAGAAGCGGTCTCTCCAACTGTTGCAGAAGGAGTTTCTGTTCCTGTTTCCCATTTGAAGTAGGAAGGAAACGGGCAGCCCTGTGTTAGGCTACTGACCTCCTGTCAAATGCAGTTGTTGCTTCCATTTGTGTTGGCTGGTAATGCTTCCTTCAGCAAACGCTTCCATAGATGCTGTTACATGTGACTTACAAGATGCTTGGCGGAGTCTTCAAAATGTGCTGGCACCGCCTAACTGATGGGCAGTCCTAGTACAGAAGTGAAGGGGCATAATCCAGCTGGTGTGATCGTTGGGAAAGATCTCTTAGCTTGCATGTCTGTGCTAGCCTACCATGTCAGCCTGAGTCCCGTGCTACTGGGTTGCACTTCTGGGTGGAGTTCATAGCTCAAGAGAAGAACTGTGCTGTGTTTTGCTTTCCCCCCGTCCACGTTAGCTGAAAGAAGGGGATTATGCAGTATAGCAGACCTGTAGTTAACAGATGCTGCATAACCAGTCAGAGTTGATCACAACCATGTTTTTAAGAAAAGTTGAGAATTTCCCTTGTACTTAGTTTAGGTCTCTCAAATCTAGCAAATCTGGCTATGTAGAATTCGGAGGTCATGGACTTCGGTGTTTAGTGTCGCAAACAGTAATGTTGCTTTCATTTTTCCGAAGGTCTAGTCAAATATTTCTTTTTATGTTTTTTTTTTTTTAATCTGAAATAATTATATAACTCTTGCAGTCAAGTGAGCAGCTTTAGATAACAGGTCTTCCCCTCCTGCTGACACTTGTACAGGGTGCACCCAGGAAGTACTGCAGTGGGCCAGCCACTTGAGCGAGAGGCTAGTACACTGTAAATGCCCTGCTTTTCAAGAAAACTCACAGCAGAGGTGTCTCAGTTTTCAGTAGTATTGTGTAAAATGTCTGAACTGCAATACTGGATCCTTCCGTTTCTCCTGGGGGGGTGGGCTGGGATCTAGAATGTGTGTTCTCCGTGTCTGTAGTCACAAGCATGACTGTCCAGAGATTGTGGTGTTGTAATCTCTGATTGCGGCATCCTGCTGCTGGGTCCAGACTTTGCCTTTCATCATGCTGTACGAATTTTCTCCTTTAATGTGAGCTGATGAGTCAAAAGTCCGAGTCTCAAATTAATGCATTGCATCGCTGGTTATAAACCTAAGTTTGATACTCAGATTAAGTTTAGTATTAGGTTGATTGTTTTTTCTTTCCCATCTTTAGTGAATAATTGTAGTCTGGCTCTCTGAAAGCAGAAGTCGTCTTTTTAGATGAAACCAACTTGTTTAAAAGCGGGTTTATTATGCCTCCATGGAGGCTGTGGTTCAATAACACTGGAAGAGTGAGGTGTTGGAGGAACCTCTGGCATGTTGCATTACAAATTAGTGTTGATCATGGTTTCACAGGAATGAGAAAGTTGAGATGGACTTGGTTTGGGTTTGTATTCAAAGGTAATTACAGCTTCTGAAGTTTTTGGTCTCTTTAAGGATGGAGTGGCTGGTTGGAGGAGAAGAGGTTTCCCATATCATCTCATGTACTACAGCCCAACGTGTCTCACATGTGATCGATCAGTACCTGTTTGATTCAGTACGGAGGTGGAGAAGGCAGTTGCTCTGCACCTTGTCTGTAATTCTGCGCATGTTGGTGATGAAGTTTGTTGCACTTTGGGAAGCCGTGTGCCTGGTGGGTAGGCTGCAGGACTTGGCGCTAGAAGTTCCAGAGTAACAATATTATCTCGTGGTTGATTCAATCCCTGACAGTACGCTCGTCTGTTATTTCTCTTAATGTCGAAGCTGTTAATTTTTTAATTAGAATTATTCCCTTTGTAACATTATGCATCAATGATCAATTGTAATTGCTATGGAAGTACACAGGTATCTACCTCTGATATTTACATTGATTTGATTTCAAACTTGAAACCTGTTAATCTAGATCTATGAATATATAGGCATAGAATATAGCTCCTCAGTTTAGATCCGTAAGCTTCTTTGTGGTTTGTGGCACAGGTATTGTTGAGAAATTTAAAAGAAGATCTTAAAGCAGTGGCAGAGTGTCAGTTTTTAGAGTTTTGCTGTGGTGGTTTGCATTCAAATGTAGCAGCAGGGTAAATCTGCCTTATTTCCTTATGAAGTGGAGATGCTAAAAGCTACTGATTACAATTTCCTGTTTGGTGAGGAATATATAGATATATATGTTTGCCAATCCCTGCATACAGACGTACAGAGGCATTTTAGGGACATGGTTTAGTGGTGGGATGGCAGGGTTAGGTTAAAGGTTGGACTCGATGATCTCAGAGGTCTTTTCCAACCAAAGTGATTCTGTGATTCTGTGTTAGCATTTCTCTGCATGTCAGAGGATATTGTAGTAGTTGTGGCAGTAGTAGAACTTAATTGTGGGAATCTGCGTTGAGCTAGCTTACAACTTCTCTAAGGGTTGTAGCCTACTGTAAATTACAGTAGCTTTTCTGGATTGCTCTATTTGGTAGCGCTTGGGTACCCTAATACCAGCATGCAGGAGGAATTGCTTGTAAACATATTACTGTTGTCCTCTACAGGAATTCCTTCGTAGTTCATAATGGCATTATTATGGGAATAAAATAGCTGGAGCTTGATTTTTCTTTTTCACTTCAGTGGTTTTATTGAGAGAGGCTGTAGGAGAGCTTTACTTCCATGTGATGTTTTATTCTCCAATTCTAATCTTCTCATTCTTATGTTCTTTCGAATGTGCTGGTGCATCGTCATCAATGTTGAATGCAAACACGGAATATTTTAGTTGGAAGCAGTGTGGTGACTGTAATAATTTGCTGATGCACCAAAAGGTTTGGGGACAGTTTTGTAGATCTGTATTCTTCTCCACTACCTAGGTGCCGAGTGGGTGACTTAAGTTACAATATTGATAAGTGATCTTATTTTGCCTTCGCCGTTATTTATTTATGCAGGACTTAATTTCCTGACAGATAAGATCTTTGCTTGAATTCAAAGAAATATGAAATTATAATGGCACGCTTATGATTTTGCAGTATTTAAAAATAACAGTATTCTCATCCATTTGTATAAAAATCGGATGGTTAATGTGGTGGAAAGAAACTGCAGTAAAGTGTTACTCTGTTAGTCTTCCTCTGCTTGAGATGCCTGTTGGACAGGAGCTGTAGTTGCGGGACCTTGATAGGAACGTTCGCTGGCTGCTGAGGGACGTTGGGCAAAGCATGACGGAAAGGAGTGAGGAAAATCCTTATGGTGTAGAGCGTGTGTGTGTGTGTGTTAAACACCAACAGCAGTTGCTTAGTGCTTTACTTGGCAGGGGGGAAGCAGCAGTAGTGGCTTTCAGAAGAGTACATCTCCCTGCCTTTGTGTGTATTATGTGTTGGCTGGCTGCCTGTTATCCATCTACCTATCTCCTCATGGTCTGTAGCTGCTCCCTCCTTGGCGTGCCTGGGGGACCCCTTTGTGTTCGGATTGGCAGCACTGCCGCTGTGCCTTCCTGCAGCACCTGTCCTGGAGCTGATCGTTTGGAATAGGAGCTCAGCTGAAGGATTATGTTTCAGTAAAAAAGTACTTTGAACGGAGGTGTGGAGCTATAGTCCAAGAGGGAGGAAAGAGGGGAAAAAGAAACTAGAGCACCCTCTGCAATAAGAGGAAAGTCCTAAATCGGTAACGCTCTCAGACGTTCAACATGACGAAGCTGCGTACAGACATCCTCCCAAGTTGTCATTACTGATAAGCATAGAACTGACCTGTGGATTTCATCCTCCACCTCCTTTCTCCTCATCCCCAGGTTTCTGTACCAAATTTCTTATTAAATAAGAATCTACCTTTTTTCTTGGTGTTTCAGTGTTCTGACCCTTCCTACCACGATTCCTTTTTTTCCCCTCTTAAAAGGAAATTTCAGATGTTGGTACTTCCTTGCCCGCTTCTCCTAAAAGAGCAGGGAGTTTCTTTGTGAATCAGGCACGCTGATGTTTTTGGAGTTACAACAAAAAAGGTTTAATTGAAATATTGCTGTTTGATGGGTGCTTGTCCTCGGAAGGGAGACTGTTCGTCTTGACAAGTAGTCAGCTGCTCGACTAGCAAAGCAGTGATTGAACTGGAAACCTGAAATTGCCCATTTTCCTTGTTGATTTTGGGTGACTTTTCAAGAGCCTGGGTAAGGAGGCTGCTTTTATGGTCTTTGATCTCTTACTGAAAAAAGTTTGGTACAAAATCCTGCTCTTTGATAGATGTAATCATTGAGATTAATTTGGGATACTCTAAGCTTCCTATCCTATTGAACTCTAGGAGCTTGATGTTGTGAAGGCAGTTTGCTTTTTGTTTTCTATTATCAGCATATGAGTCTGAAAGGTATTTTAAAAATTAGTAATGAGTGTCTGGGAACCTGGTAATGTTTTACATTAAGATACTTTTTCATAGCTGTACTTTTGTTCTGGACTGTGATAAAGGCTGAACCGTGCTTCAGATAATTCAAAATGCTCCATAAACTGCTCGCTTTGAGGCAGTGACATTTGATGTTCCCATCTCTCCAGTCCAGGGGCCTTGGTATTTCACTCTGCAAAATCAGCTTTTCCAAAGGAAGTTTTTTCTCTGGTGAAGTCAGGGCTCCAGAAATGCTGACTTGGTGTGATGAAACAGCAGTAAAAATAATATAAAATTTCCCCTCCTTCATTCCTTTAAATGTTTTTCTTTCTACCAAAGTACTATATCAACATAGTTCAAGGTTCTTAGGTGGAAGATGTTTACCTGTATTGGGTGTGGGGAGCTATTGGTGAATGAAGAACCTTTTCGTTTTATTTTCATGCAGAAATACTCTGGTGTGCGTTTTTTCGTTTGTTTTCAGAATTATTCTGCTGAATGGAGGTACTTTCAGTCTACAAATAAATTGCAGTAGTTCTAGGGCCTCTGTTGTTAAAGATCTGGCATTTTAAAATTTTATTGAGGATAATTCTGTTTCTAGGAGTGGAATATAATTAAGTCTGTGCCTGTGTGCATGTTATAAGGAAATATAAGGAAATAATATATAATGAAACTGTATTAGCCCCATTGAGACACTTGCTACTTTTGCAGGGGAAAAAAAAAAAGGTAAAAAAATCCAAGTGTGCAAGTGTTACTTTTGACAGCCGGCGAAAACAAAAGCCAGGTTTTAGTTTCCTTTCTTGTGGCTATACTGCTATTAACTGATGCTGTCGATTGTAATTGCTTCCTGGATTTACAAGAGTGAAATGAAGTCCTTTATCTCTGTTTTCCTGTCTAAAGATACTGTAATAACTAGACCGACACTTCCTCATTTGGAAAAAAGCAGTATCTGTCATCTGTATGGGTAAATGTAAAGTTCAGAGTTTAGGCAGGAGTCCTGTATCGTGGTGATAACGTGGTCCGTAGCTGTCTGATGGTCATATGCACCAGGAGGTTGTGGACATATGAACGACTGTAATTCTAAGAAATCAAATTCTTGGTCATTTGAGGCTGTTCAGTGGATCAGGTGTAGCGATCCTGTGTTACAAAATCATAGTAAATTAATTATGACTTTTAGCAAGGTCCCGGGAAAACTCAGTATTGCTCAAAATGCTTATAGAGAGCAGACTGGCAATTGAGGCCAAACAGTCACCTGTTACCATAGACAGAAAACTTCATTATGGAATAGGTGCTGTTTTCTCTGAATAACAGAATATGGCTCTGAAGTGGCTGAACCAGTTTATTTTATACAAATGTTATTGGGTGCAGTCTCAGGCAGTGATTTAAGATCATGCGGGAGTTTGCTGCTGGTGTGTTTTGAGAAGTACTGTAATTAGGCTTTTTGCACTGGTGGTATTTCTTACATGCCGCGGTGATGCTTCGTTCCTTATGAGCGCTACTTAAACCGTGTCATTCTCTGCAAGATATTTTGTTAAAGTTTTCTAAGAACATTTTCATTCATCTGACTGACAAAGCCATCCATTCTCCTCCCTAATAGTGCCTCATTGCTTGTATTTAAATATTTTTTTTTTTATATATTTTTTGTATTTAAATGGCCTCCAGCTAAATGGGAGGATACTTTAAAGGGAATTGTTACTCTAAGTGGAGGCCTGAGCTGATGCCCTTTTGCACCGCTTGTGCTTTTATTGAAGTTGAATATTTATGCCACTGAACAGGGAGAATAGATAGAGTGGAGGAGTTGCTTTCTGGATCAGCTTGCCATCCTCCTTTTAGTCAAGGGACCGTAAGCTCTGCTATGCACAGCTAAATGTAGCTGAGCGCTCCTCCCGCAGGTTTTGGGGGTAGCTGACAGTGCGTGTCATCCGGCTGCGGGTGCGTGGGTTGGGCTCCTTGAACCGGCATCACTGAGGCTGGTGAATTTGCTGTGTAGATATCTGAATGCGTAAAATGTGGATCAGGAAACTTAAGGATGTTTCTGTATTTTTGTTTCTGGTATTACATTATCAGGAAAGAATTTGGGAGTACTATTTTTACAATTGGCCTTAAACAGGGAATAAGGGGAAACAGCGTGGATTCCAGCCTTCGATGAAGTAACAGGAAAGGAAGCAATGAAAACTGTAAACTGTGCTGAGTAACATTTCCTCTCTTCAGCTACACCCCCCTAAGGGTGACAAAGTCTTTATCGAGCCTGACAGGATTCCTAATAAAAGATGCATTCGGTCTGTACAGGGAGCCTGCTGAATCACTGTGAAGCAAGCAATGGCAGCAGGCTGGAGGAAAGCCGCCTAGTTACAGCTTGCACAACCTGCTCTCCGTGCTCCAAGAATTACTTCTGTTTGCTTTACTGAAATCTAGGCACCTTAAAGAACAAATTTGACACGGAGAAATTCAGCCACTGTCCAAGAGTGGGTTAAAATCCTGGTCCTGACACCCAGCGAGTGCTTGATTCTGCTGAAGTTTTGTTGCCAGCCTTGTTTCCCGCTTGGTGCTGTCTGGTCCGAGCACCGACGTGAAAGCAGCAGCTCTCTGTACCAAGCCAACAGGGGGGTTGTGAGAGCTTCCAACCATGCAGCTTCCTTCCCTGGAAGATTTCGTACCCGACGGTCATCTTGAATGTCAGTGGAATTTGGGAAGCTGTCACCATATGGCTTAACTGTTTCAGAGGTGGAAATGTGTGTCTGTGTCTTTTAAAGTATATTCTTTGTATATTCAGCACAAGAAGGACATGGAACTGTTGGAACGGGTCCAGAGGAGGGC
>NW_009258542.1:2229959-2259497 GCF_000687185.1 Egretta garzetta
CAGTACCTAAAGGGGGCCTATAGGAAAGATGGGGAAAATCTTTTTAGTAGGGCCAGCTGTGTTAGGACAAGGGGAAATGGTTTTAAACTAAACCAGGGTAGGTTCAGGCTAGAGGTAAGGAAGAAATTTTTTACACTGAGGGTGGTAAAACACTGGAACAGGTTGCCCAGAGAGGGGGTGGAGGCCCCATCCCTGGGAGCATTCAAGGCCAGGTTGGATGGGGCTCTGAGCAACCTGATCTAGTTAGTAGTGTCCCTGCTCACTGCAGGGGGGTTGGACTAGATGACCTCTAGGGGTCCCTTCCAACCCTAAACATTCTATGATTCTGTGATTTGTAATACAGCTGAATCTGTACCAGATCTCTAGAAGATACTAACGTTTTTGTCTGCTCTGAAGCATATCAGATGTGCATCCTGGCAGCTGTCTTGTCTTGCCTTGGAAAAAGCACGAATGCAAAAATCCCATCAGCCATCCTTTGCGCTTCCGTAAGAAGCAGGCTCCTGTGTGTGAGCAGGGAATCCTGGGTGGCTTGGCAGCCCGCGTGGGCTGGGCGTGGGGAGCCTCCAGTCGGCCAGGCGTATGTTCTTGCAACAGGAATTTAATGTGTTTGGGGTGGAATTGTGAGACAGGTTTTGCGGAGCTCTTCGGGACAGGTTTGCGTGTGAGAGCAATCTGTCTGGAACTTGCTGACACGGCTGTTTCTTACGTGTGGCTTTGAAGTGCTGGTACTGCTGTGCCAGTGCCTGCTCTTTTCTCATTCCCTGTGCAAAACTTGGGGCTGACAGAGCAATGCCCTCTAGTCTGCCTTCTCTGAGACCCCTCGTTCATTGTTCAGAGTGGATCTAGGGCATCTACAAAGTCCAAGCCCGTCAGGATCCGGGAGCTGGAAGGAGTCTACTGGATCCTTGAGTCCCGGTCCCGCCGTCAGCGCCGTGCGGCCGTGGCTGGGCGCCGCTGCAGGGACCGCGCTGCCTCGCCCCCTCGTGTGGCACGAAGCTCATAATGGACCGGGCAGTGCTAGAGGGAGTCTGCGGGATTTATGGCTTCCTCAGCTTCCCTGACGCCTCAGTGCAGTCACTGAGGGTGGCTCTTTGTGTGTTTTGTCAGAATTTGCAACCATGAGGTCATTTCGGAACAACTGATTTTCCTTAGAAATAGAACAGATTTCCTGCTTAGTGTTTTAAAATAATCACATGTCCTGGGACACCTGGCTGGGGTCATGTCAAGTAAAACATCAGGTTTTCATTTTATGTTTATCAAGAGCAAAGTTGCCCTTGATGCAGTTGTTTCATCCTCGTTCCAGAGCATCACACTGCTTTTGCCCACTTTTAATGCTGCAGGGGAATTCGTCTTGGGCCTTATTGTGGATTTGGAGCATATGAATGTAGTTTATGTGAATTAGCTGTACTGGCTGGATTTGCTGCTGTTTGGCTGGAAAACTTTGTGTTCAGAACTCTGCACTCGAGGCCACCGTTGTTCCCTTGGATCCTTAATTCCAAGTTTTGTAAAGTCACTTCCTGGATTGCAGGTAAAAGACTGGGAGAGAAAAGAATGAAGCAGAAGGAAGTGATACCAACTCGCAAGCTTTGCTTATCAGCTCGAGTGACAGAGAGGCAGGGATAAAGTCCTTACTGGGGGCGGACATTAAACTGTTAGAAGTTAAGTTGAGTGAACTTCAGAGGCAGCTGCGTAAGTCACTTCAGCCTTGGGACACCAGTGATCTATGCTTCAACAAGTTCCCTGGGTTAATAAAAGGGTACAGGCTGTGGTATCCTTGGCGTGCTGCTGAAGTAGGGGTGGCTGTAGGGGGAGAGGATTGCTTCCAGCAGCGCTTCGTGCTTCTGCGCTGTTGTCCTTGTTCGGAAGCATCTGGATCTTGGTTGTATTCTAAATAAATAAATAAATAAATAAAAATGCTGATGACGAAACTAAGGATGATCACCACTTCCCCAGGAATTTTGAGGTTTGATTGTATTCTCATGATGACTTTTTCTTGGCTGACTTTATTTCTTTATTTCTAAAAGTTACATCTTGGCAACTAAGAAATTAATATTCCTTGTAAAAATCAGAAGTAGTAAATTACTTTCGAATAAAAGTGTTTTGAGGTAAATGAGTGATGGTAGTAGTTATCTGGTTTGCTTTCATGTGATGAGTTTTCAGTTGACGGTACTGGTGCTGCTTTTATTTTCCCTTATTTTACAATTGTGGCATCTTGTGGTAATTACGTGATCTGGCATCTAGCAGGGCAAACGAGCAGTGGTCCAGGTGTTCAAGTGGCTCGCTTCATAGTGTATTGGGATGAGGATGTGATGGTAAAAGAAAGCTAATTTATATAACATTATATTGTTACTAAAATCTCCGTGTTTTTACACCGCCTTTGGTTTAGCAGCGGGTTAAGCTTTCTGTCGGAAGGATGTGTGCGTCGGGGATGATAACGGCTGCTGCTGAATGGAGCTGGGGGTGCTGGCGTATCGGCGCGGGGCCGCGCTTTCCCTGCGGCCGGGCGTGGTGATAACGGTGCTGTCCGCAGCGCGATCCCTTGATTTCTGCACTTCTGGTTTATACGGTGTATTCTTTGACGTGAAGAATACGAAGAAACAGTTTTCTTCTGCTTTTTAAACAGAGAAGGCAGCTGAGAACACCTCTGCTCATCAACTCCGTGCTGTGGGAACCGGAGGCAAAGAAAATCAGCGATCCTGGGCAGCTTTGTGCGGGACCGCTGTAGCCAGAGTTCATGTTTGGGCACCCCATAGTTTTGAAGACCTCTTTCCTAGCAAGATGAACAACTTCTGCCTGCTTCCCTCCGCTCTTTGCCCAGTTCCCCTCCCTCCCTTGGCTCAGCAGAGCTGCGTTTTTAGCTAGTTGGATCAAAAATGTGATTTTTCTCCTTAAATAACCTAGGCAAGGTAGTTTTCTGTCAAAGATTGAAGAATACGTGTGGGCATACCATCTGAAGGTAGATACTGTGCTTTAGTTTCAGCTCTTATCATAGAATAGAATAGAATAGAATATCAGCTGAGGAAAAGCTCTGAAGATTACAAAAGAAAATAATTTTGACCTTGATCCCTAGTTTTAAGCATGCAGATAAATTGTTTTTCATCAATAACTGTGTCTTGGTGGGATTTTGGCAGAAAGAAGTATGAAAAGAAATTATAGGGACGGGTATGGAAAGGGTCTGTAACTTTTCAGCAAATACTTTGCGTTCCACTGTTGTAGCGCTGATTCGTTGCCCTTTGGCATCGCCCTTTTATAGCCCTTTATTTTCCTAGTGGGTATCTGTGAAAATTATCTCTACCCTTTGTACTGTGGCTGTGCGTGTGTTTGCTGTTTGTAACTGGTGTGGCGGCGTAAATCCCTTTTTTAAAAACAACAGCTTCCAGTTTTATAAACCCTGACTTGGAGACCGAACGCTTCCGTCGCTGATGGAGGGTTTTTTGGGCGGGCTGGCGGTGTCTGTCCACGAGGTGGCCACAGCACCCGCTCGCCATCGGCCGCTCGCCGCCTCCGGCTGCGTGGGATTGAAACGATCTTCCTCGCTTGCAAAAATGTGAAACAAGCCTCTAAGTGTAGTCTCTCAAACATAATTTCAGTGCTATTATAAGCACTTATTCTTGAACGAGAAGGGAGTAGCGGAGAAAACTTTGCAAAGTATGACTGATAATGAAATTTTCATGTTGCCAGGAAAAACTGAGCTAGATTAGCTGCACGGTAACCTGCCTTAGACTTTGAAGTGGCACGTGAGGGAGGGGAGGAATTTCATCTGACTGGCTGTAAAGAATCTATTTAAGCAAACAAAAAAAGCATTATTTCAACAAGACACGTAAGCCACGTAGGATCGGTACGTTCGGTGCACTGGAGGGAGAAGCAGCCTGCAGACCTTCCTGGGAGATGTGATCTCCGAGTTACCTTTTGTGCTCAGTGGCGCCCGCCAAAATCACCTGCTCTGCTTAATTAGGAGAGGTGATTGCTTTAGAAGTCGGTTGTTTTTAGAGTGAGCGTTACAGATCCTGATCTAAAAATGCCTATAGAAGCTGATGCATGAGTAGCTAATGTGTGTAGCTTGTTGAAATGTCACCTGGCTGGGTGGGGTGATGAATGATATGTTTCTTATTTCATTTATCAACATTACAGCAGTAATACTGGCCAGCTTAGGTGAAATGCCTCCTGCTGCGATGAGGTATAGGAACTTTGCCTTCCCTTTTCTGTGCCGTGCTCTGGCCCAGTGTCCTGGTTTCGGCTGGGATAGAGTTAATTTTCTTCACAGTAGCTAGCATAGTGTTGTGTTTTGGATTTAGTACTACAGGAATGTTGGTAACACCCTGATGTTTTCAGCTGTTGCCCAGTAGTGCTCAGACCACTCAAGGACTTTTTGAGCTTCTCCCGCTCGGCCAGGGGCATAACAAGCTGGGAGTACAGCACAGCTAGGACAGCTAACCCAAACTGACCAAAGAGCTGTTCCAGACCATAGAACGTCATGCTGGGGGGGGTTAGTTAGTTCGGTCGGTCGGTTGTGAGGAGACTGCTCGTGGCTCGGGGACTGCTTGTGGCTCAGGACGGGCTGGGCATCGGTCGGCGGGTGGTGAGCAATTGCATTGTGCATCATCCGTTTTGTATATTCTGTATATCCTGTTATCAGTCTCACTATTACTATTATTATTATTTTCTCTTATTAAACTGTCTCTATCTCAGCCCTCGGCTCTAACCTTTTATTTTCTTCCCGATTCTCTCCCCCATCCCGCTGAGGAGGGGGTGTGAGCGAGCGGCTGCGTGGTGCTGAGCTGCCAGCTGGGTTAAACCAGGACACCCAGCTGCCCTCTCCGCTGCTGCGCTTCTCGCCAGCCGAAGTCTGGGTGGAGGGATGCTTTCCAGGCGTGAATCCCTTTAAGCAAATGTTTATCTCTTTTAATTTTACAACTGTTTATTCATCAAGCTCCCAAATAAGCACGGTGGGTCGGTACAGTAGTCCTCTTTGATCAGTCTGGCTGCAGATGGGGAGCAGGAGGCAGCCTGCATTAACCGGCTGGGGGGCTGTGCTCTGTGGAGTTGTGGAGAATAATTCTCAAGTAAGGATGTGGTCATCTGTCGTACATACAACTGAAACTTTGCGATTAAACATGAACATAAGCTTTTGTTCTGCTTACAGTCTTCTGTAACTCATGACAGTAGGGCTGCTAATCTAGAACAGATTTGAAAGATGTTCTGTTATATCATAGGTAAGTTTCAGCTATGTAGAAAAATACTGGAAAATGTAGGGAAGGATTTGTAGGCGCAATGATTTACGAAGACTGGAGATTTAGCTTTAGTTGTAACACCGAGTAGCAGCTCCCCGCTGGCTGCTCACCCTTCCTCTGCCCGCCTGAGCGCTCGTCTGGGCTGGGAGAGGCGGACTTCCCGGTGGAGGAGCAAGGACGTGGAGCACAGGGCTTTTATTTCAGTTCTTCCATCAATTCTTTTAACTACCACACTACTATTAAAAATGAAGACACTGCATGGTTGGCAGATATTGTCGCCGCACTCCTGTGCCTGATGTTTTCGGGTGGTGATGTCGCAGTTCCCCGCTCAGGAAGGGGGAGAGCTCGGTGGCTGAGCTGGTCGGATACCTGGGGTGACCCCGTGGCTGCCAGGCTGCCGTCCCCTGCGGGCTTTGGTGTTCAGGCCTGCTACTATCCAGGTGGTGTGTCTGGAGTCTGATTCCTGGCTAGGGCTCTTGGGCCCTTCACGAAGGAGATCAAGTTTGTGGCGATTCACAGGCGGAGGAGTAAAAGGAGATTGGGCTGGGTGAAACGGGTGCTTTATAAATATATGCTAAGCATTCAGGCTTTCTCTTTATTTTTTATGGGTTTTGGTAATGGCATTTAAAAAAAAATAATCAGTGTTTTATTGGTTTTACATGGCCTGCAATTACGTATGACCTTTCAGTTGATACAACAGTCTATATCCGTTATATTTCTAAACATTGACTGTTAAGCCAAAGAACTTTTCTAAAGTAAATCCATTGTAAATTCTGAGGCTAGCATTCATATTGATTTATCTTTTGTAAACACTGTATAAATGCAGCACTTGAAAATTCAGAGCGTATTTTCCAAGGCCAAGCTGGAGAGACTGCTGTGTGGTATATAATGATTTTGTTGTGCATGTATTTAATGCTACCAGCCCACCTGTTCAGGACAGTAAATTAAATGATGAATAGCCCTAGTGAGCTTTTCCCTAGCATGTGGTCTGCACCATCAGCACAGATATTTTTGTGACTGAAGAGGATTCTGTGTAGTGAGAAGTTTGAACAGCTGTATCTCCTAATTACAGCTTCCACGTAAAGTCCGGTTTTTAAAGTAAAATAATCCGCGTGTTTTAACATTGTTGCCTCAAAAAAGTTGTTTGCTTCTGTGGTTGCAAATGGATGGCGCTGAGGCTTGGCAGCAGGAGGTGGGAGGCGAATCTCAAACTCCATTATCTTCATCTTTGCCAAAGAATATTTGCAGTAACATCTTGAGTTACGCTCTGGTCAAGGACTGGACTGAGTTAGAGAGGCAGTAGCGTGGAATAGAGTTTGTAGTAGGGCTACCGGTTGGATCCAAGGTGGACGTGAAATAGCCTTTTCCCTGTAAACATAACACTTGCTATGAAAAGGTACTGTGGTTCTCTGCACCATCCATAGTGGCTAGGCTACACAGTTTAGGTTTTCGCTAGGGTTCTTTGCTATTAGCAAGCTAATTTTGCAAAATTCCATCTTTAAAGGCTTGTTATAAGGGTTTCAACATTTTTTGACCTTGAATGAATAGGACTATCCTATTTGGCTTATTCCACATGTTGCTGCTATATCCATCTCTATATTTTCAGAGATATTTTTAATGAATCTTTTTCAGGTAACAGTTTATGTATGGGTGGGACTTCACTGTTTTCACTTCCACAGCTGAAGTGAATTATGTCTTGTTAGTCTGTGTAACTTACTGCAGAATCTGGGAATGTCATGCTGAAGTGAGTAGATGCTGTGAATGATGTTCTCATGTCTTTCCCCCCCCCCCTTTTTTTTTTCTTTTTAGGACTTAAATACTATCTATTCTTTCCTTCATGGACTGGACATACTCTCACATTTCAGGGAACATCAGCTAAGGTAAAGTACTATGGAGCTTGTTAGTGTTGCTTAGTGCAGCTGGTATCTACGGCTAGATTTTTGTGGAGATGAGCAAAGCTTTTGTCTGCCCGCACTTTGAGGTGGCAGAGCATCGGCCAAGTCCATTGCTAAGTCAAGTCATTGCAGTAATGTGGCATGGCATCTAAACTAATTAGCTTTGCTAAGAACGAGTACAGAGCTTACTCCCATTTGTCTACAAAGGACTGTGTAGACAGTGCCCTGTGTTAAGTCTAGATTACAAAAGCTTTTGAATGCTTCAGACATTCAGATGATCTCAGAATACATAAAACGGAAGGCCAACAAAGCACAAAAAGTGCGTTGGAAGTATTTTAGTTCCTTCAGTTCTGTTGCTATGGGTAATTCCAATGTGTGGGAGTGATTTAAACGCTTAGAGAACATGCTGTATGTTATCTATTTGGATAATGAAGAACACCGTAATAATTTGAATTTTATGGTTAAGCACATCCTTTGTTTAGAACAAAAATAGTTGAATTTGAGATCTTAGAGCCTTAAAGCGATTCTACTGAAATGTGGTGATTAATGGCTTATGATCTTTGGGGATTAAAACTGAAATTAAACTTCTCCTCCTCCCTCAGAATAATGTCATCAAGTGCCCGCTATGAGAGGTACAAGGGCAACCAAGTTCTCTTTTGGTAAGTACGTACTGCTTGTTGGAGTTCTTCAGCAGAAGCGTAAACAAAACCACTGTTTCACATGTTGTAATGTATCGGTTGCTTTTTCAGTAGTGGTAAGTTAAAAGCTTTGGCAGGAGGGGTTGTTAACAGCTTGCTTTTTCAGTAGTGGTAAGTAGGAGGCTTTATACAACATTTAAGCTTGGCCAGGCTAGTTAAAAGCTTTGGCAGGAGGGGTTGTTAACAGCAGTACGGTGTTGACATTGGAGAGGTGCCCATGAGTCATCAGCAGGGCTCCCGTGGACATGGGAGGTGTGTCTGCCGAGCGGCAGGATCAGTCCCAAAGCAGGTAGTGTCACCTCTCTGGGTGTGGGAGCGGTGGTGACGGCTCAGTAGGTGGCACTCTTCCCCCAGAGCTGGCTCTGGCCGCGCCGTCAGGAGCCCAGTGCCTCTGTAGGAGTCGGGGATGGAGCTCCGTCCCTATCTCTTCTTTTGAACTGCTAGAATTAGTATTCTGGCTTAGAGGTTCCTGCTGGGAGGCAAATACACTTCCCCCCCCTCATATTTTAGCACTGGTTATGGTGTGTTTATCCTCTCACAGCTAAAACTGACTTTCTGTGTAAGGCACACCTTCCAGCACACACACATCGACGAGATGCCACCTATGAGTTCGTGCGGTGGGTGTGTGTGACAGGGACCTGTTCCAGGACCAGGCTGATACGTGGGGTTGCGTGCTGGAAGAGGAAGGGGATGTTAGGCTGTAGCTGGGAAACGTCAGTGCAGCGCTCTAGGAAGAGGCAAAATCTACTGTAGTAAAACATGGCAACTTCTGCGCAGACCTATGGGGCTGTAGGTTGGAACAGTTGGCAGACCCCTCGTCTGTCCCTCTGGGGTTGGGTGGCACAGCGGGAGACGATACCGTATGTGCATGCGATGCAAGTGCAGAGGTGGAGGAATGCAAAGCAGGACTCGCATGTAGGAGTCTCCTGTTTTATCCGTAAGGCTTGATAGCTCCATTTACTGTTACTGTCCATGCTGAAATGCTAATCAACTTTAGCATGGAATAAAAACTTCCCTGTATTTGTAGTTTTATGTACACTCTCACTGGAATGAAATGTTTTTTACTGAAAGTTAATAATTTAATCTTAATAAAAGAAACTTTAAAGTTGGATCAAAAGTCAAATTGTAAAGTGTAAGATATATTCTGAATGTAAACATGTTTAAAAAAATTAATGCTTGGTAGTGTTCTTAGGTTTCCTGTCCACATATCAAATTGGTAGGGTGGTAGATCATTAGTTTACTACAGTAACATTGTTTTTGAGTTACTGGAAGAAGAAAGCAGATATCAATGTTTTCTTTTCTTACAGCTCAGAAACTATTGCAAGATGCTGGTACATACTGCTCTCTGGATCTGTGCTCATGAAGGATTCCATGTTTTTACCACCTTGCAGGTATGTAAAGCTGTTATTTAAGGTAAGGCAAGGTTGATATTTTTTTAATAAATGCTTTCTTATATGTTGATGTTACTGTAAATTTTTCACAATTTCAAAATTTATTCATTATTTTGTTTTTCTAAAGTTGGGTAGTGAAAGAAATGTTCTGCTAGTTTCATTTAAATTCCCTCTCACTTGTCCTACATGTCGAAATGTCTGCATGAAATACTGCACTTGATCATTTTGGAATCTCATTTGGCTGGACTTTTAAGGTTAGAAAAGAACTTGTAGTTGGCTTGTTAACTTGAGGGTCCTGTTGTGTAACTGTTTTGTCTAGAGTTCCCTGTCTCGAAAAATAGGACTGCAGATCACACAGCTTCTACTGTTTAGTTGGAGGCTGTATTAATGGCGGATATGATTTTGGTGCAAAGCAGAATAGAGGCCAGCAGCGTTGGTTACAGAGAGCATGTGACAGGAGTCTGGCTGCATCTCCTCATTGAAGCACAGTGAACACTGTGACGTGCTTTCACTGAAGCATGCTGTTTGACTTGAGCTGGACCTTGCTGCACTGTAATACTCTGCCTGACCTTGTGCATCACTCAGAAATCTTACTTCGCTATGTCTTGAAGCTGCATGTTACTTATTTGTATTCAAGCTGCACTTCTAGGCTAGGCAGGAGTGGTTTTAAAAATAAACAAAAAAAAATTTAGACTTGCCTTGGTACCCTGTTTGGATAGTTTTTGATGAGATTAACAAAAGCGCTGCTGCCTCTTACCAGATGAGGTGAAGGCTTTCCTCCTGCACGGTGGTTCTGTGACGGCCTCCATCTCCCGCGGGCAGCGGGGCACTGGCTCGCTCCCACCACAACTGCTGCCTTGGTGCTCGCCAGCGTGGTGCTCTCCCACTCCTGCAGCGTGCTGTCGCTGCTGGGCTGGGGCAGGACTGCTTCCCTTTGGCCACAGCGCGGCGTGATGAGGGTAATAAAGAGGGGGTACTGACTTAATGTAAATGTCTTTCCTTTCTTCACATACGCGCCTATACCGAGGTGTTTATGAAACTGTGATTAATTGGTAGCGCTTTCCTCAGTGTGAGTTGACCACGAGTTGATAGACTTCAAAAATGTCAACTCCAGCTCAAATACATTTCCGTATACTTGAATTTTATGGTAAGCACTAAGAACATATAGGACTGAATTCTTCAACTCTGTTCTTGGTTATCTATAGGCTGGGTGTTAAACTCTTGATGCTCCTTGAGTGAGTGAAGTTCAACAGTGCCAAAAGCAAGGACTCGGCAAGTTGATATTTGCATAAAACCTAGATAAAATTGTTTTGCTAAACTTCATGACTAAGTCACTTCAGTGCATCATTAAGGTGGTTGCTTTTTTTTTTTTCCTTTTTAAAGGCAGAACTGATCCGTTGTTGCTAGTTCACAAGGTTACAGCTAATTTTATTATGGGTAATGAGGAAAACCAGCTGCTAGATGGTGAAAGGGTCACAGAGTTCTGCTAGATGGAACTGCTGGCAGGTTAGGGTGTGCACGGCATGGTTCCTGTGGTGCAGTGTCCCCTTAGGTACCGAGATCACGTGAAAGGAAGAGAATGCACTCCTCTGGATAGCCAGCTTGTTCCCTGCCTGTGTCTTGATTGCAGTGGGGGGAAGAAATGAAAAATTCAAATGCCAGAGGAGCTTTGATATGCTAAAGGTTTGAAGGAGAAATGTACACACGTACAATTAGATAAACTAAAATTATTGCTAATTAGTTAACGAGTGCAAAAGGATGCTGAAAATCTCTGAACCTTTTAGTTTCCCCCAATGCTTTTGACTCTGGGGCCACTTGTAAACTCCTGCTCCTTGCTTCCTCCCCGGGATGCTGGGGCCACGCGCACGGGTGAGGAAGCAGAATTGCTGCATGGGCACAACAACAGGGGAAGGAAGAGCACCCTTTGCTTTCCGTTTCGTTCAAATTAAACACATGTGTTGTCCAACCTCAGTTTATAATTTAAAATACAATGCTTTCTTGATTTTTTTTTTCTAAATTTACTTTTTTTTTTAGTGCCCAGTATAACAGTGGGATAAATTTAAGTTACTTTCCCTGCTCTGAATACCTCATGTAACACTTTTAGTTGAGGGAGCTGCATGGTCACCAATCATTTACAGATTATTTTCATATGAAACGGTGCTTTGGATAATTTAGTAGTATATAACACTTTTAGTTGAGGGAGCTGCACGGTCACCAATCATTTACAGATTATATGAAACGGTGCTTTGGATAATTTAGTAGTATTCTTTTATAATTGTAATTAGCACCATTTTAATTGCATTTAAAGTAATATTTAATGTTCTGCATTATTCCTTGTCCCCAACCCAAGTTCCTGGTTATGAGAGTCATTCTGAAAGGAGGTTTAAATACACGTCTGTAAGGAAACACAACATTGCCTTCATTCTCATTGCCTCAGGTAATACAGAGCTATTCTTTTTGACAGGAAACAAAAATAGGTTGTTTGATTCTGGTTGTTGATTTTTGCTTAAGCTTTAACAGTGGAAATTACGCACAGTATACCATTAGGTGTAAATCATCTTTGAAGTTTGTGTTTTTGAAAAATTTCTATTCAAAGTTGATAACATGGTAGAGGTAATTACCTGAATTGATTGGTGTTTGTGTGCTTAGGGTTGGTTTTGTGGGGGTTTTTTGTTGTGGGGTTTTTTTTTTCCTCTTGCTGGAGTTTGGTGCTGCTCCTGTACTTTGATTTTTAGAGAAATAATGCCCACCTTTGGCAATATTATTTACTATAGTAGGAAAAACTTTATATGAGTTTAAAAGAGGATATGAAGGACATTTGTCCATGCAAAGAATTAATCTTTGTCTGATGAAGAACTTGATGCCATGTTCTCTGTCTAATGAGCATATGAACCTATAACTGTGTGATATTAGTGAAATAAACTTTACGGAAGAGTACATTGTTTGGGATACTGATTTATCTGTGCTTTTTTTACCTCCATAACAGGAGAGTGGTGGGCAAGTGTAGGGAATGAAATGAAAACCATGCCTGAGGTGGTCTGAGATTGCTGAAGGAAATGGAGACACCATTCCAGCCAGTTAGGTTTTGGTAGGCTTAGTGCTGCTCAGGTACCAGTGTTGGATAAAGCCCAGCTGTTTGATTTGTTGAATATGGTATAAATGTGTCAACACATAAGCAGAGGAGAGCGAGGTTAGAGACAGGTGTCATCTGCACAAAAGTGATGCAGGAGGCTTTGAGATGTCCTGGGGGAAAATGGATGAGGACCAAAATAGAATCCTTAATGTAAGGAAGGTGGTAACTACCAAGGGTGAGAATTTAGGCTTTAATCTGGAGACCTCCTAGTACTTTGAAAAGGTCAAGAGCCAGGTTTGAATAATTGTCATTCTGGAGGAACTGGGTAGACAGAGGCGTTTTGTAAAACAGGTAATAGTTAGCAAGTGTATTCAGTTTGAAACTCAGTCCTTGTGCGTGCTTTGTAACACTCCCCAGTTAGCCCTTTGTTATGTTGACATGGTAATTTCAATTTGATATTTGTCCTCTGGAGCATCTGACAAACAGATCATGTTAAAAGAACTTCTGTACATTTTTAGGGGTTTTTGCCTGGAATAATGGAACAGGTTTTTATAAAATGTGAGAAGCAGGGTATTGGTGTTTTTCAGTTAGAGGAAGCTGGTTTCCGGGCAATCAGGGGTTTTAAGGCCCCCTTTGCTTGTAAAGTTATTGTTTTTTAATATGTTTTATTTGGCAATCATCCTTCGAAATTCAGGATTGTATTATAAACAACCTGCCTAGCGATTTTAATAATTATATGAAAAACTGCAGTTGCAATTGATTGTTAGTGAGATACTTTCAGTCTCCGTAACTAAGCCTGGAAGGTGATGATGATTTACTGAGTATTTCTTGGTACCACCTAATGATACTTGTCTTTTTTTCTGTCATCTGCCCCACGACTACGTTGATGGATAGGCAGAGACTTGTGTAGACAACTGTAAACTTAACCTGGTTAAGATGTTGGTTAAGCTCTCCTTGTTTCATCCACTGTCTACCCTTCGGTAGTTGCAGAGTCAACAGAGCTTCAGGGAAAGCTTAGTTTTCTTCTGCAGATCTTTTTGAAATAAAATATTCATAGATTCAAACCTGAAAGAGGCGTAGCCCCACAGAAGCATAAGAAGGTGGGCGATCACTGCTTTATTGACTTTCTGTAAGTATTTGAATGAATAATGCTGTAAGCTGTGGCTCCCTGTGCTTGAGAAGGGCTTTTTGTTCAACTTGGATGAATTTGTATGCAGGCTGTAATTCAGAAATTGGCTTAAAAATTGGAGGAGTAAAACTTGCATCCAGGTACGATAAATCTAGTCAATATTCTGACACTGATGATCATGATGAGAAAAGCCCTGTAAGGTTTTTAAGGGAAGAAGCAGATCAATCAGTAATATCAGGTACAAAGATGGCATAACCTTGATTACCCTATTGCCTGGAGAATGGATTTGTCAATACATTTGGCATAGTAGGAAAAGAATTTGCCTGTAACATGAAAGCGATGGCTGGAACAAAAGAAGGGGATTGACGGATTTTGTGGAAGGAAAATCATGTCAGCCAGTTAAAGAGTTTTTGTGTTAACCTTGCTTGTTAATCAAGATAATTCATGGGAACAGGATATTTGAAGGAGATTACTCACAGCAAGATCAGCCATAGGAAATATATAGAGGGTCTAGAGGAACTTTGGAAGCCAATTATGCGGACGACAGCCTCCTACAGCTCTGAGAATTGAACCTCCAAGGGAAAAATACAAAGTCTTGAAACATTCAAGATGTAGTCCTATTAAAAACAAACACTTCTCTTTTCTGAGCCCTTCTAAGAATTTCATGAACAGCCCTTGCAAAGTCTCACAAGTGGAGAAAATTGGAATGATTGTCCTGTTCAGGCAGTGCATTTCTTGGCCAAAGCCACTTACTTTATCCAAAATGGACTCTTGATCATATCATGATAGCTTTTCATGGGAGTTGTAGACATGTCCATGAAATCAATAAGCCATTTCTCTTTCTCTTATTGGGTAAAAGGAGAAGATGCAAACGCTTGGATCAAGAAAATTGTCATCATGGAAGAGGAACTCCAGGTTTGGATGATGAACAGCGACTTGGGTTGAGATCTTTTTAGCTTGTTTTGTATTAAGTTAATATTTGTGAATAAAAATATTTTAATATACTTTGCAACTTAGTGTGACTGTTAATAGTCTTTCAGTCTACTCTCTGTGAAGTACCAGAATCACAGAAAACTCTGTGCTTTTACAGGACAGTCAGTGTTGGTAAAGAAGAAAGCAGGATAAAGGACTTCCAATTTGCACAGCTTAGATGTCTTGTGTTTCAGAAATACTTACATTTTGATGTATGTAACTTTGTTTTCAAATACATTTTTACTTCGAATGTGTCATCTAAAACCAGATCAATTTTACTTCTAAAACCTGTAGTGCTGTTTTCTGCAAACTCTCGTGAATTTATGCCATTCACTGAAAAAGTAAACGAGCAGCTCAGCTCCTGCATTCCCAGTTTCTGCCACTGAAAGGTATACTGGCATTTTTCTACCACTGATCCTCCCTTCCAGATTAACTTTCTTAAATACTGCTTTCTGCTGAGGGTGTACCTGCTGTATCCAAGCTCTGTCCCAGTGCTCCTTAGCCTCTGCTCTTACTTTTCTTTCTCGTCTCCATCCCAGTCTCTGCCATTTGAGCCCCGATGGCTTTAGTGTGGAATTTTGCTTTCCCTCCATCAGCTGCCAGGGTCTAGATACAAACATGTGCCGGCATACAGTAGATTGAATTTTTGCAAACTTGCAGTAGCCAATAAGGTTCTGAATTGTGATGCTGGCTGAAATAATTGTAATTTCAATGTCTTAACTGTTTGTATTACTTAAACAAAAAAAAATTGCAGATGTCTTAGGGCAATACTCTGTCAATGTGTGTTTGCTTCAGACTTTGAAGCTCTTCACAACTAACTGTTGTAGACTATTTTCCTGCTTTCAAGATGACAGCTTTAGGCTTACAGCCCTCTGCTTATCGAGACTGGATACACTCTATAGTCACCACTGGATAAGAAGCCGTGGTTATTCAGTGCGTCTGTGGCTCTAGATGAGGTGCTCTTTTCCCTGGGGATTTCTGTAAGTGGCGGCTGTAACTGGTAGCAGCCAGTAAGTAAACTAACACCGTAATACAACTTGGGAATGCTACCAATACGTGTACTTTGTAAAGCTAATTAATTCAGATAGGGTTGTTTGTACTGAAATTCTCCTGGCAGCGCTAGTGCTGTGATGAAAATACTCTGAGGAAAAAGGGAACGTGTGTGAGAAGGGGCAGCGTACCGGTGAGAGGCCGCCTGTCCTGGTCTCCCAAAGCGCCGGTCCTCGTACTGGAGGTGCTGCCATTGAGTAGGGGCTGGGAAAGTGTTGCAGTCTAAGAGTATGTGGTGCATCTTTTTTGACATGGAACAATCTTCTAAGAAAGCCAGAAGAGCCAATGAAGAACGACTGTGTTCAGACCTGTCACAACTCAATGACCACATAATCTTGTCCACAGTTCCCCACCCCCAGTAATTTCCTTTTATCCTGTTGGTAGTTTCTCACAACAGCTGCTTTATAGAGTATGGGGGATGCTGATTGCACCACAGAAATAGGTGTTGGTTGTTTTTTTAATTGGCTAAACTAAAAAAAGTCCAAGAGATGTGAAATAGAAAGCAAAGGGTAATGTGTGGTTTTTCTGTATCTAAGCTGTAATTTTATTAGGACTACCTAGTCACGTTGCCTGGAATAGCTGCACAGCCTCACAGAAACCGGTAGGTAAGATACAGGCTGCCTCAAAGCATCATCGTCTTCAGAGTATAAAGTAATTAGTACAGACATCGTGAGCCCACAGCCTGCATCCTGCAGCATGTTATGCAGCCTCCAAAATCATTCCCAATTAAAATTTTCAGCAAGCTTAGGAGATAAACCTGCTGAATGTTGTTGTTACTGAGAGCCAATGCAGAAATGGTTTTTGATGACTGAGCATGAACTGAAATTGGTATTTTGCATTCAGGCATGTATTGTGTGGTTTCAGGTTTCCTTTAAACCATTTTCTGATGGAGTTAAGTGTTCTAATAATTCTATAATTAAGTTACTTTGAATCGCTCAGGACTTGCGCAGTGTAGAGTGTCTTGAGAAGGTATAGTGTCTTGCATTGGCTCAAACTTTTGGTCTGGGCTCCTGTAACTTTTCCCCCCCACTCCTTACTCTGTTTTGCAAACAGAAGGCCCTTGGGGCTGCTGAGCAGCTGCAGCGCGATGGGAAATGCTGCAGACTGCTGCGAGGGCTCCTGCCGGTGCCGTGCCGGCTGCCCTGCGCCCCGCAAGGGGAGCCGAGGGACTCCCCAGCAGCCCAGTTCCTCAGGTGATGGTCCATCTGAGAAAAGTCTAGAGAAATTAAGACCTCCGTGCAGATGCCCAGAAAACCAAGTTATTCCCATGAGGATTTTGGTGTCGATTACGCTCATCTGCCACGACTGCAACCTAAGAAGGGCAGGTCCTGCCCTCTCTATCTGCCGTCAGCGCGGCTGTGTTACTGCTGGTCATGCAGCTGTGCAGGTTTCCCCCTCTTTGTTACTTCCCATCCAATGACAAGGAATTTAAGTGTAAAATGACGTTTTTGGAGTATTTAGGTTGGGGTTTAATAATACTAATGGCTGTTCCAAGCCATTCATAATATACTTGTGTAGTACATCCAGTGGTAACTGGATGGATCTTATCTTGCATCTGACCAGCAATTGCTGTAGATGTCCCGGGTGTTGGCTGGAGCAGCTGTTTTGCACAAGAGGCACTCTTTGAGGAGAGGAAAACCAAAAGCTTTTCAAATTAAGGGTAGGCCCTGATTTGTGGAAAAAACCCCCATTTTAATCTGTTAAAAAACAAAACAAACAAAAAAAAACCCAACAAAAAACCAACCAACCAAGGTGTCCATTTCTTATGCAGCTCCTCTCTTCCAGGCTGAGCTGTGCACCTGCATGCAAAACGGTTTTGCATTGGGGAAATCCAGCCAGCTTACTGGATGTGTGGGGTCACGGGGTTCTCTTTGCAGTGGCAAAAAGTACAATTTGTCTTCATCTCTGTGTTCATGAAAGCAGCCTGACAGGCAGTTTGAGAGACGAGTGTATTCATAAGAACAAAATATCTGCAAAAAAAATTGCAAACCCTATGTTTGTTATACTGATAAACTTGTATATCGGTGTCCTAGCCCAGTCCTACGTGTAATACAGAACCAAGTATTACTGCGGATAACTGCGTTATTGATACCCACTTACACAGCCAGGATAATGTATGGTTTTGTAGTTCCTGGAAAATACAGAACAAATCTTAAAAGTACCTGACATCTCGCCATTGAAGGCTTTGATGTGTGAATATCTGAAAATACTGTTTCAGGATGTAGTAGAATATTGTAAATTTGAAGATGCCTGCTAATTAGTGTTCAAACAAATAACAAGGCATTCAGTCTCAGTCTCCATCTGTCTGTAGGCTGAAAGCTCCTCAGGACAGGCTGTGTTTTTACCTTTAGAATATGTACTGCATTTTGAGTATTGCGTAGTGAGAAACCATCAGTAATGCATAGCTTCAGCATATTGATACCAAGAAATTCTCAAGTGGGAGGTGATTGCCATTCCTTAAATTTCTCAGTCTTGAAATTCCAGATATATTTCAGCACCAAATACTCAGGTTGCTTAACAGCTGGATGTTAAATGTTTTTGAACCTTTGTGTTTAGAAAGCTTTAAGTATTTCTATACATCCTATTTAAAGAACTACTTTATTATGTTCAACATATATTGGAGTCTTTTGTACGTAGCTTGCTTTGTAAAAGCAAGGTTTGTTACAACAGCTCCAGTGCCTTCAGTTTCAATAAAGCCTTTCCTTATTTATTGGTAGGTGGTGTTCAAATGCCAGTATTTTGGGGAGTGGGCATGAGTTTGAAAACTGGAATATCCTCAGAAATCAAAGGCTCTCCAGTGAACAATTTTGATCCATCCCCTATCAGTAAAGTTGAGCGTATACTCAAGTGCTTGCACGTTTGAGATTTTAAGAGTTTGGCTCTGCAGTCATGGAGGGTTTTCTCTGTATTAGCAAATCATGCAGTGGAAAAGGGGCAGATGAACCGAGTGAAACAGCTGATACTGAGACCTGTGGTGTCTGCAGTTCTGGGTTTTTTTTGTGTTTTGGTAGCTCTAGTCTGATCCATGGCCTAAGCACCCATTAGTGGTTGGTGTATGATATCATGCCAGTTTAACTTGCATTCCTTTCTCACATGATGCAATTGCTTAAGCATTTTTAATTACGAATAGCAGTGAATCAGGAGGAAAACAAGGCTTCTTGCAAATGAGGCATCCATAAATCAAGGGTAAACAAAGCTGCCTTTGGTATGTGGAAGACATTTTTTTCCCATGACAGTGTTGCAAGCCAGTGAGTGAGTGTCTGAAAATTAATGTTGCAGATGTAATAGATGAATATTCAAGTGACAGGAGCGTACAATAGCATAATAAATAAAAAAAAGCATAATGTAGTTTATAGTACTGACTTTTCTGGGCTTCCAACAGTGGGAAGCTATAGAATAATGATGATAAATTTAAGACCCTGTTAAAATAGGTGTGATTAAATATCAAGAATAAAGATCAAGAAAAAAAATTAATTGTTGAATCATTTAAAAATTTAATGATTATACCTTTGGTAGTATGTCCTTTGACATGGCCTTTACTGTATTGTAAGTAGACCTTAATTTACATTAGGTCCATGTTTTCTCACACTTTCAGGTTTTGTATTAGTTTAAACTCTTAATTGGATTATTTTTCCCACTCTCTACTTGAAAGCACGAAAGCACATGTAACAGGTTGTACCTTAATGAGGCTTTCCTGCTTTTCTGCCATATCTCGCCACATACGACATCAAGAGGACTTAGCACTTAGGGATGTGTTTATGGTTGGAGAAGCTGCTGCCATGGTTTGTAAGCGGGGGTGCTGATGGTCAGCTGAAACGGGCTGGTCGGCTCGGACCTCCCCAGGCAGCAAACCTGGCCCCATGAAGTGACTTCCATGGTCATGGTCTCACGGGAACGTGGTGGTCTGCAGTGCTGAGTTGGGTGACCAGTGCTGAAAGAAGAAGGAATGACAGATCTTGCGAGCAACACCATGTGTTCTTGGCTTCACAGCAAAGGACACATTAGTCCCAGAAGAAAAGATAGCCCTGTCTATTCCAGGATTAGACGTACAACTTTTCTTCTTTGAGAAGGAGCATATTTTAGGTTTGGGTGGGTGTTAAACGTCTGACTATAAAGACTTGCCTGAATAGTTTGTTGTCACAGAAATCTTCCTTCCTCCTTGGAAGAACTCTCCGCACGAAAGCTTGCTCTTGTCTTTCTAAACAGGATTTTGTCTCCTCCATTTTCAAAGCTTTGTTCAACTTAACCTTTTCCATTTCGCAATGCCCTCTTACCTTTTGATACTGAAATCAATAAATCTTTTAAGTATTTTCATATCTTCATAAGTACTGTAGTGTTAATTTTTTTAAATCTAAATATTTATTAACTGGAAGATGGCAGGTTTAATACTAGGCATGACTAGGTGACTTCAAAACCTAATTATTCTGTTCTACTGTCACAATTCTCATTATTAATTAATCTAATGCTTGAAATTATTTCTTTTAAAAAAAAAAAAGTGAGTAACTGCTGACTACCTAAAATTCCCACTTCAAAGCAGATTTAGAGACTCTGGGACTGTTGCACTGCTGCTTGCTCCTCCCCGTGCCTCCTCTTTCCTTCTTTCCCTTGGATGTGCACGCACTCTTGCTTCTGGCTGTTTTTAATTCCTCCTAATGTATTCGCCTGAACTAGTTAAGACTCTAATTCTGTGACAATAAACTGATAAAGCAAATAGTTGAACTTTAATGTTGATTAGTGGTCTTCAGTTTAAAAAAAAAAACAACAAAAAAACAATCGTGGCAAATGTTGTACATTACCACCTTCTGTCAGTCAGGCAACCATGTGCGCATCCTTGCTTACGTATTTGCTAATGATATTTTCTTATTGCCTGTTATTAATGTTAGCGGATGTTACTACCGAAGAAAGAGTCCTCCCTGGTGAATGGTGTCAGGGCTGAGTTTCTGTTTATTCTAAACATTTCATTGTGTAATTTGACAAGACAATTAGCCATGACCATTGTTCCGAAGCCTTGATTAAAATTGGCAGGTTAGTGAAATACACTGATGTCAGCAAACCTCTTAAATGTTAGGGAAGCTACACATTTGTGTTCTAGAAAAAATACGGAAGAAGTCATTAAGAAAGTTAAAATCCATGTTTCTAAACCATGGGTATGTTAAGTAAGAAGAATGTTTTAAAAATACCATTTTTTTAACGTGGTGCTGTGTTATGACTGGGGAAGAACCATGTGATGCTTCCTCTTGTTGAAGGAGCTCTGTTGTGGCATAATCGATAAAACACCCCATGATGCTCACCAGGAAATAATTAAACTTGACCTCTTGACTTGTAAATATGAGTAGTTTATTCTTTAGGATTAGAAGGGTGGGTTTTGTCTTTGGAACATAATCCTTTCCTGAGTGTTCGGTTGTTGTAAAGTGCTTGATGGACCAGAAATGATAGCGCCAAGAGCTTGACCTTTGGTACAAGCAGTGTTCTCTTCCCGAGTGTTATTGTTTACTGCCCTTACTTAATTAGCAAATGTTGCAACATAAGCAGAGGGGAGCTTGACAGTAGCTGAATTTCATGGATGTGTTTATATAAAACAAAACAAAAAACAACACAACCCTCCCTCAACCTTCAGTAGTTTGATAAATTGTTGTTATACAATAAAAATACTGTGCTTGAACAACCTGCAGCAGAAAATCATAGCTTTTTCCTGACAACTGGAGCTATAGCATTAGTGGTAATCTATTTAGTGATAAACCTGAGGATGATTATTTCTCTTTTAAAAAGCTGCAAAACTTGAAATTTCCAGTTGCACGCAATTTTTATTTTTTTTTTTTTTTTTTTGCAATTGCAAGTGATACCTTAGCAAAGTTGATTTCACATTGATTTTTGGTTTGTGGAGAAATCATAATATGGAATTCCAGTTCACCTCAAAATTAGAGCTCACATTGAGCTTACATGGAAAAAGGACACTTCTGTATGTTCTGAACTGAATTAACTTTGTTGTAATAGTGGGAGTAGTTTGGCCACTCTTTTTGATGTGTTGGAAGTACACAAGGCTGTCATCCCTGGATCACACGCTGTGTGGAAAAAGCATGAAAGGCGGCATGAAAATCTTAGCTATGAGTTGCTTACTATAGAAGTGTGAAAATGCCAGTTTTCCATGTGGAACTTGTGCTTCTCTGGGGCCTGCTATAGCATGGGGTGAGAAAATTTCAGTTGGTTTTTGTTGACTCCATGGCAATCATGTCATTTAAAGATTTTTTTTCTTTTTCTTTCAGTAGACCATTAGCAAAATAAAAACTTGAAGATCTAAAGTGCCGTGCTCCTGTTAATTGTAATACTTTATTCTAACCAGATCACACTGATAACTTCTTTGTTGGAATAATCTGAAGCTTCACTTGAAGAACTTCACAGTTCAGTTGCTTAAGTTTCTTTCTTGCAAATGCATGTGTCCTGCAAAAGTTTTTATATTCTCTCCTAATGGGTCGTTTATAAGCGCAGACTTTTTAAAGGTTTTCTACAAAGTGGTCGTGTTTCAGCAGATATTTGCTGTAGAGATGACCGTGTATGCAAGTCAAATGTTGCGCGTGGCTGAAGTTTCAGATACACTTCCCCAAAGTAACCTTAGTGAAAACAGATGGAGCTGACCCACTTTTTTTAGGGTTTGTCTCCACACTTGTCTTAGCCTCCTTTTAATTCACACATTAATCTCAGCTTTGAGTTAACTGATTCTTCGGTTATTTCACCTGCTGATACGTGTTAAAACGTGATTGCTGTTGACAGTCTGAGTTTGTAACACAGCAGCTACAGCTACGGAACTGCTAATGTAGCCATGAGGCTGTTAATCAGGGAGGGTTTTTTTCCAATTTGATGTCTGTATGGGATCGCTTTCACTTGTGCTCGGCTGAGTGGGGTAGGTCGAGCATACCGAACTCAAGCTAACAGGTCTGTAGTGAAGACAAACTTACTTAATATGTGAAGCCAGATACTTTCAATTCCATGTGCTGCTACTACAGTCACAAATACATGATTTGAGAGGTTATTGGTCTGTAACATCCCCCCTGCCCAGTATCTAGCTCAGCTCTTTTTTTGCTGGTAGTTCCAGCACCCTCAGATCTGCTCACATGGCACCTACCCCAGAGCTGATTCTCCTAAAGCCACCTCTGTTCTTAGGTGTCCCGAGGGTGGTTGCCTTTTGGAGTCGATCAGTGCAAGTTGCTGTGTTGCACTGCCCATCGTATTTTGTTGCATTTGTGGTTTTTTGTATTTCTTAGACAGAACCTGTCATGGTGATACGCACCTTGTGATGGTACAAGAAGCAACATAAAGACAGAGGTCACAAGTTAAGGCTCAGTTTTAGAGAAGAGGTTCTCTGTACTCCTGTTCGCTGGGAGGATGAAGGGGCGATGTGGAGTTGAGGGAACTCTCATTAAAAATGCTGCGTGCAAAGAAGTACTTCTCCGAGTTCTTGGAATTTATGTATATTTGTTTTTACAAAGCCTGTTTAATGCTTAATTAACATTTACTAATGTTTTCTTGTCAACACTGAAATGCATTGTGAGTGGTTCTGAGTATCTGCAATTAATATAAAGAATGTTCTTTTGTAAAATCATTATTTTGGCTTTACATAGCAGGCTGAGTAAATTAACACAATTATGATAAAGGTACTATCTGGTTAGAATTTTTCACACAGTAGTTTTAATCAATTTTTCTTTGTTCTTTTTTGTTTTTAATGGATGCTGTAACATGCACTATGGCCAACTGTTTATTACTGGAAAGGTAAAACAGGCTGTTCATCTCATTCTTTTTCCTTTGCTTTTCCATCCCACTCTAGTTTTGGCAAGCAGTCTGGAGGAAAACGAGGATGCGAATGTATCATATTGGAGCCTTCAGAAATGATTGTGGTAAGACACGTTTTTCAAATGTATTTAAATGTATTGCTGGTTTCAGCAAATTCTTTCTGTTTTATAGCAGAAAGCTTATTGTAAAGTATTCTATAAAATTGCAGCAAAATTGCCTTGATTTCAATTATACCTATGGCTGCTATCGTAACAGCAATAGCTATGTAAATTTAATCTAGATGGGTAGATGATGATGATGATTAGGTCATTCTTTCTAAAATTATGCTTACTTGAGTTTCAAAAGCCTACCAGTTACGGCTGAGTTGAGCATTCCTGAATCAGGCAACGATAGACTGCTATCTTGAATATTTTATTTACATCCCAACTCTCCCTTTCATTGCTTTTTACCGGCCTTGCCAGCCGTGCTGGGTCTGGTAGTAAAGGCCTTCTTATTCCTAGCCTTTGCAGTTCCACATGGTGTGAAGGCTTTTAGGTAAGAGGAGAAGGAGCAAAGGAGTGCTTAGCCAAGCTTGAAGGATAAGGTTTTCAGCTCAGTTGTCATCGACCTTTTCCGTGTCCAGCTTTCCTCCTGCTTCTTCAGAATACTTACTAATACTGCCAAGTTCATTTGTGCTTATAGGCTGTAACTCAGTCCTTCTCAAGTTGATGCACACATACCGTCACCAGCTGGAATGTTAGAATCATACAATCGTTTAGGTTGGAAAAGATCTTTAAGATCATCAAGTCCAACTACAAACTTAACACTGCCAAGTCCATAGGATTGCTTTTCCGTAGTGCAGACTGATGTTGTACCGTAGTAGTGTGGCTGGGAACTCGGGAAGATCTCTTTCAACTTTGATCTTAGAAGATGCTGGTAATGGAGCTGGACCAAAAATGTTTGGCGTTCTGAGAAGCCACGTGTCTGTTGGGCTTAGAACTCCAAACTGTGATTGATTTAGCTTCTTTATATCTAGATATGGTAACATTGAAACTAATATTTGATGATGTCTCTTACTCATTGAGTACGTGAATATTCAGCGTCTGTGAGAAATTTGGTTCTCACGGTACACTGAGAGCTGTGGCGTCAGAGATGCCCTGTGCAGAGCACGCTCGTTGTCCTTTGCCATTCTTTCCGTGCGGTGTCAGTCTGATTCTGCTGGCGGGCTGGCATAGCATCACTAATGTGCTCTTTGCTGCAGCAGATGTTTTAAGCTACAGTCTGCCATGTCATGGAGTAAGTGCAGGTAAGAGCGCAAGAAGCCTGTCTCAGTCTTCTGGAGTGAAATAGTTCATTTGTGTATTCCCAGTTACCCAGACTCTTCTCAAAGCTGGAATTTTTGGGGAGATCTATATGCCTTGAGGAATGCCACAGGACTGCTTGGGTGATATGTGCAGCCATGTCATGCAAATGCCCCAGGCCCTCTGGTTTGCCACTGTTGCTTTGCATTTTTGCCTGTTAACTGCTGCCGCCGAGGGTTTGGTCTGCTGGGTGCGCCTGCGCTGGCTGCCTGGGGTGAGCTGAGCCTTGCACCTCAATGCTCTGCGCATCTTGTAGCACAGAATGGCAAATGCTCACTTTGTCTAATCACATATAGGCCTTTAGACTATCTCTGTAATCCTTCAGGTTGGTGTAACAGAAGAATTTGGTCTGTTTGGACCAATTTCACTAACAAACCAGTTACACAACTCTTAGCTTCTGTAACTGCTGCTGCAGACATTACCAGACCTGGAGTGCTGCTTCCTACAGAACCCCAGTACGTGGTGACGCAGCCGCGGTTTGCCGCGGGAGCAGGCTGGAGCGTGCGGGGGAAGCGTGGGACTTCCCTTACGGGGCTGGCTGGTGGCTCGCTCGCTGCAAGTCCCTCTGCAGGTTTATATGAAATATATTCCACGGGCAAAATACATGATAATATGAAATTATTAGGCAATACCAACATACTTGTTGGCCTTATCACCATTGTTGTGTTTAAAAAAAAAAAACAACCAAACAAAAACCAACCAAAAAAACCCAACCCAACCAAAAAAAAACCCCAAAAAACCAAACCCAAAACCCAAGAGGATGCGAACGGAAGAGTAGCTTCTGTGTAGTGTGTGCTACTGGAGAGAAAATGACCTTATTCAAATATTTTATGAAGAAACTAGAGAGCTTTGTTATGTGTATAGCTTGAGTAGCTAAAACTGTGATGAGTTTTTTTTCAGAGGAGCACACTGTCACAGTCTTTGGAGACGCCAGTGTTGGCAGTGTCAGCCACATCAAATGCTGCTGGTTGTTCCTGCAGACAAACGCACAACCTGGACAACTGTCCTCTGTATTTTAAACCTCTTGAGCTTTCTGTAATTGTAGTTAAATCCGACTGAGCATACAGAGAATGTAGCGATACCTGAAAGTACCTTAAATCCTTTTCTGGAACTGCACTATATTTTTCTGTAGGAAAATCGGAGAACTAAAAGCACAAAGTTGTTTCTTCGTTATTTTTATGTTCATGTTTAAGAGGCAAATGTAGCTAAAGGTACCATTAACTGTCAGTTTTCTGGGTAGGACTTCAAAGGGGGTGAGAGAAAAGCACCAGTGTGGCGGCACCTTGCTCATGGTATGCACTGACACAAGGTGTACCTGAGTTTTGTTTCCCTGATTAAATCTTATTAATTTATCCTAATGCTTTTATTTTTGCTCTCTTTTTTTTTTTTTAATTTGCAACATACTAATGAGGTTTAATACATAATGAATATTTATCAAGCAAAAGAATTAGCTACTTTAATGTAGTTAAAGAACACCATCGTTCTCTACTGCTGACAGATTCTTCCCCCCTTTCTTTTTAGAATGTAAATCAGTTTTGTAGCGGGAATCCTCTGGGAACTGACCCGTTTTAAAGGCCATAAAATGTGGTCAACTTAAGTTAATGAGGATAACAGATAGTGTGTGAATGGGCATTGTAGCTCATATTTTTGGAGGCTGAGCAATGTATTGAATTAATAATAGATCCATTTATCACTTAAGAAAATGGCCCAGAATCGCAGCATATCTCAGTGTGCTGAAGTCTCCTTTCTGTTGTTCCTTGGTGCTTTCATTTTCCTTCAGATCTAAGCGTAAGATTTCAGAAGAGCAGCATGATATTTGGAGGTGGAAAATATTTCATTGCTGGCATGGACTGCAGAGTGCAATTGAGGAGAGTCCAATGATCCTCCTCAATTTTTACATGGCAGCGAGTGCTGTGGGTGAAGCCGGCCGTACCGAAGCATTCTGCTGCTGCCAGCAGTCAAGGTGCTGTGGTTTAACCCCGGCCGGCAGCCCAGCCCCGGCAGCTCAGCCCCCCCAGCCGCTCGCTTGCACCCCTGGTAGGATGGGGGAGAGAATCGGAAGGGTAAAAGTGAGAAAAGTGATGGGCTGAGATAAAGGCAGGTTATTAGGAAAAGCAAGAGCTGTGTGCACAAGCAAAGCAAGGGGTTCATGCCCCGCTTCCCATGGCAGGGGGTGCTCAGCCATCCCCAGGACAGCCAGGCTCCATCACGCCTAAGGGTGACTTGGGCAGACAAACGCCATCGCTCCCAATGTCCCCCCCTTGTCCCCCCCTTCCTCCTTCTTCCCCCAGCTCTATGTGCTGAGCATGACCTCATATGGTGTGGGATACCCCTGGGGTCAGTTGGGGTCAGCTGTCCCAGATGTGTCCCCCCCCAGCCTCTCGCTGGTGGGGTGGGGTGAGCAGCAGAAATGTCCTTGGCTCTGTGTAAGCCCTGCTCAGCAGCAACAAACACATCCCGGGGGTATCAACCCAGTTTCCAACACAAATCCAAAACACAGCCCCATGCCAGCTACTATGGAGAAAATTAACTCTACCCCAGCCAAAATCAGCACAGAAGTTAATAAAAACACCACCTTTGATTAGAAACTAGCCAGTTAACATGCTATTCTGAACTTCTTGTAACCTATTGAAGATGAAATAATATGAAGAAGCCTGTGGGGCAGCAGCCACCATCTGACCTGGTGGGCTGGTGGCATGTTGGTCAGCCCAGTCCCCCCCGCTGCTGTGGTGGCACGGGGAACCGGTCCTCCCTCCGCTCCCATGCCGGGGCCTGCCTTGCAGCATCCACAGAGATTGCCACATTCCTCCGTAGGAGCGTTCGTCCTGCTCGGGGGGGTGTAAGGAGGTTGGATATGCTCTCTGCCAACAGAAGTTTTTAGTTTTAACCAGGTGAAAGCACGGCTAAGTGATGAGCAGTGCGAGGGAGCCCCGGCTTCTCTGTCCTGTCAATGTGCAGCATATCAAGCCCCGTTTGGTTATGTTCTTGCAAATCATAAGCATAAGCAATCTGATGGCCAGCTGGACTCAAAATACCGATTCTGCTGGTGGTACCAAACTGGAAGCTACGTGGTGTGGGGGTCTTCCCTGGGTTTCGGATTTTTGTTTGGTTTTTGTCAGCAGCAGTGGCATTACCGAAGGATGCGGGTGGTCTCGGCTTCTGAGTTTCCACTAGCAGTTGGTTGTTTTGCCTTTGCGCTAACAAATAATGTATTTATGCTCGCTTCTTAGTTTTACGGTTAGAATTGTGGAAGAAAAATAGTTTCATCTTACAGTGAATGTCTGTTTTACTTGGTCTTGAAAATGCCCATTCAGTTTGGGAATTCTTAATAATAAGGGTCATCAACATTGGAAGAGTCGTTGTCCGGCCACTTCAGCGAGCCCTCGGCGTCCAGGTTAGTCTGTTATGTTGGAGAAGCTCAGCACTTGTTTTAGTTTCTATGGCCTTATAAGATTGAATGCAGAGGAAAAAAAAAAAAAGGAAATAATGCATTTATTGAAGGAGCTTGTGGACTGCAGCACATGTACAAAAATAAAATATGAAATCAACACATTATTTAATAGAGTAACTCTTGTGAAACCAAACTTCCTTACTTCTGGAAGCCTTCTGTATAATTTGAGAACGACTTGATTGCTAACTAGAGCCCCATATTTTATGCTAAGGTGAAGAAGGGCTTCTGTATCCAGTGTCTTGCTACCTTTTTTTTGATGATACTAAATGGCCTGTGTAAAAGGATTTTTTTTTTTTTTGTCTCCCTGCATGTCTTGTATCCTTTTTTTTTTTTTTTTTTTAACATCCTTATACCCTTGTGCTTACAGCAACGCGATTACTGTGCGTCTTTGCTCATAGTCCTGTGCCTTTGCAGATGGGTAATAAAATTCTAGTGAGAAGTGTGGTTGTCCCTTGCTAGAGGAACTCTGTGCTCTTCTGCTTTCTTTTTTGATGACGCTGTGGCATGGAGTTCACTCTTCTTTTTTGACTATCGTATCTTTAACCTGTGTTGTCAGTGTATATTTTTCTCTGTGGAATTAAAAATAGCCCCCAAGCCCAGCTGCTTGCACCTTCCTCTGACCTCAGACAGCCTTAGCTGTTTGGAAAAAGCGATGTAGAAAGTAGATGTGATCTTGCTTTTGTCATGGTTTAGATATTTTGGTTTACTTTCTTGTTCATGTCCGTTATGTGTTTCTGGTTTTCATTCCTTTGTACCTTTTGAGTTTTAATTTTGAGATAATTTACCTAAGTATGGGAAGTGAGGGCTGCATAAGGACCGCATAGAAGTTCTTCTCTTGTTCCAGTACTGAAGTCTTACCTTCAAGTGAAATTTGTGGAGGGGGACAAAAAATAATCAGTGAGGACAGCAGAAATTCCTATGCAGTAAATGTATTGTAGAGGAGCTTCTTGCCTGGCTGCAGCCTCTTTGCATGCATGTCTGTTCTGCTTCCTGCTAGGGGGAATTTTTCCAAAACATTAAAAGGAAATGGGAAAGGATGGGACTGCTTTTTATAGAAAAAAGGAATTGTAACTAGTGAGATAAAAAGGTTTTGTCTTGGCTTTTGCTACCAAGATGAATTTACCTGATTTTTAATGTTTAGTTGCAAATAATATTTAACATCAAGTTCCAGTTATTTCTTCATAATCCGCTGGAAGCTATTCCAAGTCAGTATGACAGAGGTGAAGTAGTGATTTATAAAAAGTTGGGATATTTAAAGTTGTTTAGCTGTGAAATAACTTATGTTTTTAAAATAAGTTACATTTTTAAAAATTACACTAATGAAAATTGGATATAATTCAGTGCCTCTACCAGATTGTAAATCCTCAAAGAGATGGTAACTTCTGTGTTGAAGATACAGTGGAAATGAGCAGTGTCTGCAACTCATGTTGTACGATACATATGGGTACAAAAGAGTTCCTGCTGGTGAGTGAAATTGTTTAGGGGATACATGTGCCTCTTTTTTTTTTTTTTTTTTTTTTTTT
>NW_009258543.1:0-25247 GCF_000687185.1 Egretta garzetta
AGTCTTAAAATAAAATATATATGCCACTGTATGTAGCACTGGATTTCACTCTTGTCTTCTTGTTTGGCATATTGCTGTCGCATTCTAAACAGTATGTAAAAGTTAATGGACTTTTGAGAGAAGTAATCAACACCACTTTAATACTAAGAATTTTCAAATTACAGTTCTGGATTTTGTTTCCCATTTTCAAAATTATAAAGGGTATTTTCCTAAAAAAAGTAAATATAGAATCATAGAATCATAGGATCACTTTGGTTGGAAAAGACCTTTGAGATCATCGAGTCCAACCTTTAACCTAACCCTGCCATCCCACCACTAAACCCAGCACTGGATTTCACTCTCGTCTTCTTGTTTGGCATATTGCTGTCACATTCTGAACAGTATGTAAATGTTAATGGACTTTTGAGAGAAGTAATCAACACCACTTTAATACTAAGAATTTTCAAATTACAGTTCTGGCTTTTGTTTCCCATTTTCAAAATTATAAAGGGTATTTTCCTAAAAAAAGTAAATATAGAATCATAGAATCATAGGATCACTTTGGTTGGAAAAGACCTTTGAGATCATCGAGTCCAACCTTTAACCTAACCCTGCCATCCCACCACTAAACCCTGTCCCTAAGCACCTCATCTAGCCTTCTTTTAAATACCTCCAGGATGGGGACTCAACCCCTTCCCTGGGCAGCCCATTCCAGAGCCTGACAACCCTTTCGGTGAAGAAGTTTTTCCTAATGTCTAGCCTAAACCTGCCCTGGTGCAGCTTCAAACCATTCCCCCTCATCCTATCGCCCATTACCAGGGAGAAGAGGCCGACCCCCACCTCCCTACAGCCTCCTGTCAGGCAGTTGTAGAGGGCGATCAGGTCTCCCCTCAGCCTCCTCTTCTCCAGACTAAATAACCCCAGTTCCCTCAGCCGCTCCTCGTATGACTTGTGTTCCAGACCCCTCATCAGCTTGGTTGCTCTCCTCTGGACATGTTCCAGCATAATATGGACAATATGGGATGAAATCCTGCCCCTTTTCAAAACAATGGCAAACTCCACGATTTAAGATCATAACATTTAAGGACATATTTGAGTAAATAGAGTTAGGGCTTAAATGTGACTATGTCTTTTTGATCTTTACCTTCTCTCACTCGGGGACAATGAAGCTGGTTTCCTCGAACATCGTGTTCTTCTATGTCACACCAGCTGAGATACTTGAAGGAGTCAGAAGGAAGCTGATAAAAAGTAAAATAAGGATGTAAAAGAATCAGTTACGGTTTTTCAGTTTCTGGCATCATGTTTTCTCATATTCTGGCCTTATTACAGTAGAAATAATATTCATACATGTTTACAACGTCGTCTGCCTTAATACCATCTGGTGAATAGCAAAATGATGTATGGAAGTGAGGATATAACGGCATGCATTTGTGTATGCATATGCATGTAAACACATTTCTGGACAAGCTTACATTCAATATATCCTGAGTGCAACTGAGGCACTAAATCTAAATACAGAAAATCTGCTCTGCAGTTGAGAATATGAGGTTTCTGCCCATTTAGCTTTTACTTTAAAACATGTTCTGTAATTTCCAGGGCATCGGTCTCCTAGGAGGGAGCAAGGAACAAAGTCTCTAACTCTGCCTGTAGCGTATGGAGTAGCTGTGATTTGTGTCATGCCCGGCAGACACAGCACCATGATTGCCTATGGTGGAGGAACCTCTCAGTGCAATGCAGCTTGGTTATTTGCTCAAAATTCCAGCATTTCTTTCACTGGAAACCATGATGGTGGAGTTGAGGGGGGCGCAGAGATGGAGCCTGCACCTCTTGCCTCATCCCCTCCAGTTAGAGCTGAGCTATATACGCATCCAGAAGCTGGTAAATCCTGCGGGGATTCACAGTTTAGGTGTAGTTTACCACAGCTCCTTCTGGTTTACTTCTACGAATTGGCTCAAATATTGGAGAGAGATATTCTCACAGAGTATCTGTATTGCTACCTTTCACAGCACTCCTGGTTATGACATTCGACAGTGAATGTCACCAGCCTCCTCAGGACTGATGATATACTTGCCCATTGCATCCAGGTCTGTGCGTAGTGCTCAACAGCCTCCTGGGCCACCGAGTCAAATCCCTTGCCACTGCTGACACCACATCATAGAATCTTATTTACAATCACCTGATCTAGCTTTGGAAGGTAAAAGGAGGCAAAACACAATCAGCCTCAAAGCTGAGGAAGATATTTCAGCCTTAGTTAGTCTTTGTCAGTGTGTCTCTTCTTTAAACTTGTATTCAGACTGGTCAGCCGAACACTTACTGGGGAAGGTAGCCCAGAAGCACAGTTTTGCCTGATGAATCCTCTGTTTTCTGATAAACCCGGTGGAATAGTGTGTGTATTGCTTAGGATGGAGCCGCAGGATGAATAGGGTTTACAGGATTTTTGATTGCTTGTAGTCAGACCTGAGGAACTAGAGAGGAGATGTTAAACATGTAATCGATTCTCTTCAGAGAAATGCAAACCATTTTATAATAGCTGAAAATACAGAGTAGCAAGGGGCAGGATTTACCACCAGACAATAGCCACATGATGCTGAGGTCAAGCCATAGGTAGGGCAATCCCTTCCAGTCCTTCAATGGGACCTCCCACCTAAGTTCCGTTTACTTACGCATACGAGGCTTTCGCAGATATGTCCAAACATAGGAAAGAGGAACTTACGGGCAGTTTGTTAGAAAAACTCAGTCTTGGAGAAAATTGAGAACTGAAAGTGTTCACTAGCATGATATGTCCCCTTCTGTCTGGTATAGCCCTGCTTTTATAGATCCAGGCTGTAGGAAAAGATACCTCAACTGCAGATCTATCTTAATCCCTTGAGTATGTTTTAGTAGAACATCAAGGCTCCAAAGAAGAGTTGAGCTTTGATCAATAGAGTCTTGAAGTCATGTGCTTCTGTGCTTTGCTAGTTCATCGCCTAAGAACACATTCAAACCCACATTTTATATACCCCAAATGATGCAATTTCTCCAATAGTGCTTCAGAGAGATTGAATAATTTGCAGACTGGCAGCTACAATTTAGAAATTTTCCGTGGAATACTTTAAAAAAAAAGAAATTAACTTAGTAAGTGTGTGCATACAGCACTATAATTTGACTTTTACTGTACAAGCTCTGTGAGAGCTTGCCAGAAAGTATCAGCTGTCACTAAGCATCATTAAAACAATTATAGTCAGGAACAGAAATGGAGAATAAAAATGCAGCTTTGAAATGGTCTAGTGGGGATGGTAATGAAAGTTTCATATCGAGTGTAACAGACAAGCTAAATAGAACACCAGTTAAAACTCACAATTGCAGATTATTGGCAAATAATCCTGAAGAGATGTATTCTGTTGACCTTATGAAGATTATTTTGCCTTTTTTAAACATCATCAAAACCCAGTGAAAGTGCACACAGACTGCACGGACCAGTACTGACGTACAGACCTACTCCTCCCTTCATGCTTTATGCTTTTTTTTTTTTTTAATGGGATCAAACCAGCCCCAACAAACCATAGGTGACTTCAAGGAAGCTGAGAACGCTCAGCATTTCTGAAAATCACAGCTATTTACTTAGGTATTTTTAGAGGTCGTCTTGAGGCAAACAGACCATTTTCACGTGTGTGTGATGCTACAGATCAGCCAGCATTCACACACACAGCAGCCCTGTGAAAAGAGGATTTATGTTTGGTCAATATTAAAAAAAAAAAAAAAAGCTGCTGAGACTCCTGCTTAGCCCTACCTTGGTGTCGTGGTTTAACCCGGCTGGCAACTCAGCACCACGCAGCTGCTCGCTCACTCCATCCCCCCAAGTGGGATGGGGGAGAGAATCGGGAAGAAAATAAAAGGTTAGAGCCGAGGGCTGAGATAAAGACAGTTTAATAAGAGAAAATAATAATAATAGTAATAATGAGAATGATAACAGAATATACAGAGTATACAAAACGAACGATGCACAATGCAATTGCTCACCACCCGCCGACCGATGCCCAGCCTGTCCTGAGCCGCGATCACTCCCCGAGCCATGAGAACTCTCACCGCGACCGCCCGAACGACTAACCAACACCAAGCATGACGCTCTATGGTATGGAATAGCCCTTTGGTCAGTTTGGGTTAGCTGGCCTAGCTGTGCTGTACTCCCAGCTTGTTATGCACCTGGCCGAGCAGGAGAAGCTCAAAAAGTCCTTGAGTAGTTGAAGCACCACTTGGCAACAGCTGAAAACATCAGTGTGTTATCAACATTCTTCTGGTACTAAATCCAAACCACAGCACTATGCTGGCTACTATGAAGAAAATTAACTCTATCCCAGCCGAAACCAGGACACTTGGTATTTGTTTTGTTTCTGCTTCCTTGTATGTTAAACGAGGTTGTACCAGAGAAATATGTAGAAATTCATTTATATTTAAGGAAAAGATCTATTATTCTGCTCAGTTGTGGAAGCAATTTGTTAGGATACATTCAAATGACTATTTATAACTGCAAGACTTTTGAAAACCTCCGTTCCTCTCAGCTAGACACTAGCTTCTCTGTGGAGGCATGAGCATACACTCCTGGTCCCTTGAAATGTGGGATAAAACATTTTAGCTGAACCATTTAACTTGGTATCTATTCCAATCTTTTGGCAGAAGCCCACTCACAAAATTCTGTATCGCTGAGAGAAAATAAAACCTCAAGTTCCGGAATCAATATGGGATAGATAAGACTTCTCCGATCAGGTGGGTAGTGAGATTTTTATTGGAAAGACTGACAGAAGGAAGCATTTTTCATCTCAAAACTGCCTCAGTTTAATAAGCACCAGCTGGACCCTAACATTATGTCACAGAAGATTTTTCTGAAGGAGCAAGTGCAACATTGCTTTTCTTTCCCTGGCTTTGTTTTCCTTACTATTTTGCTGCAAAATTGATGCAAAAGAAATGGCAATGAATGAGGCAGGATGCAATTCCAAACAATTACAGATCATACAATACATGAAAGCAACAAAGTTTTCTGCCTTGATTGCGAGGCCCTTCGGCTGGATATGAATCTCCAATGACACCTCTGGGAGCAGCACACTAGATTATGTCAAGCATTAGGGGGGGAAAAAAAATTAGATTCATGATGTCTGTCCAGGCTGAGTCATTTCCTCTCACTTTGCCTGCAGTGAGAAATTGGTGGTTATCATAAATCATAAACCTAAATTCTTATGAGAGTGGAATTAATTTCACTAATGGAAACCCTCTGTGGTAATAACATTCCTCCATTCTTGGGGGTGTGGGGGGGTATCTATGAGGCCTTTTAAGCAGAGATACTTGACTATATTTTAAGAATCCTATAAAAGAGGATTGGAAAGGAAACATCAAATGGCAAGGGGGAAAAAATCTTGTGTGCGACCAACTTCTAATTTCTGAGGCTGGCCCTCAGTCTAGTTGTTTGTATCATGGCTACAGCTTTGCCACTGATGTCAAATCCATGCACAAAATTTCAGGATGCTCAAGTCAACATTAAAAAACTAAAACCTCCATCTGGTTAAAGTATGATTTCTCCCACCTAGCTGGAGCTGCCAGCCTGCAAAGCCAGGCTTAGCAAATTTTCGTGGCTCCCTCCACAGTCAATGGAGACAAGTGGGTATGTCCAGACACCACTTACTCAACCTGGCCCCGATGCTTATTATTTTCAGCTGGAGTGAACCACAGTCCATGCTGCCTACACGAGGAGCCCACAGGCTTTCCTGAGAGTAGACACAACTTCAAGGCATCTGAAATTTGATGAGGAGGATCCCACTTGAAGTGCCTAAAGGGTGCTGTGATATAGCAGGACTTCTGATCACTTCAAAAAAGCTCAGGGAAATCATTCTAGGGTCTGGAGCACCAGCTCGAGGAGGAGCAGCTGAGCGACCTGGGGGTGTTCAGCCTGGAGAAGAGGAGCTCCCTACGACTGCCTGACAGGAGGAGGGAGCTGGGGGTGGTGGTGGGGTGGTCAGGCTCTGCTCCCAGGGAACAGGCGATGGGATGAGGGGAAATGGCCTCAAGTTGTGTCAGGGGAGGTTTAGGTTGGACATCAGGAAAAATTTCTTCCCTGAAAGGGTTGTCAAGCACTGGAAGGAGCTGCCCAGGGAAGGGGTTGAGTACCCATCCCTGGAGGGATTTAAAAGCTGGGCAGATGAGGTGCTTAGGGCCAGGGTTTAGTGGTGGGATGGCAGGGTTAGGGGAACGGTTGGGCTTGATGATCTTAAAGGTCTTTTCCAACCTAAATGATTCTATGATTCTACAATTCTATTATTCTGTTCTGCATAAAATGATTGAAATATATAAAATAGCCATTTCATCTAAATAATAAAACAAAGAAAGAAATTGTACAAAGCAATTCTTTGCTAGCACCTTGAAATCTAGAGTGCTGCATATGAGCTGAATCGAGGTAGCAGACTGTGGGGGTAAGTGTAAGTACTTATGACTAACTCAATATATTTTACGCTTTTTCCTCCTCATGGAAATCCCAGTGGAGAACTAAGTGGCTGAAATATTTTATAAACTGGAAGGAAGGAACAGCTACTGCATTTTTCAGAACATGATTTATGAGATATCAGGCCGTATCGTGAAAATCATGCGCTCCTACAGAGTTCACTGTTAAAAGTCACACATTATCAAGATGTCAGTGTCAGTCGTGTGTCCGTGAAACGGGTCTGCTTCTCCTCCCACTGACATCTTGGCAGAATTTTCAGAGGCAACAAAATGCTGCACATTTTCTAACTGCAGTGCGAGTGCATTTGAGTCCAGCTGACTTTAAGGGTAGAATATATTAAAAACCCATGAAATACTTTGAAGAGCTATAGCTGAGCCACTTTTGAAACTACACCAGTGAAAGATATTCTGAGCAAAAAACATTCCTTCTGTATTATTTTAGATATTTGGCCTTTAAGAAAAGACTGTCAAAAGCCTTCTTTCTCCTGATATAACCAGCAGCCTTGATAAAGAAATATTTTAGACTCCGCAGCACAGGTTCCAGCTTTGCCTCATGGAAAATGGCAAATGGGAAGATGAGTGGAAGAAGAGGAAAGATAAAGAAGGTTAAGCAAATGCTTGCAATTGGGATTTGAAAGGCTTTTGTCCCAGAGCTTTGAGCAGTTTTGGGGTCTGGTCTACCTCCCAGTAGTCTTATCCCCAGTGACTTTTCATGAATCAGCAGCCTTGAGCAGGCGTAGCTTTCACTGAACCATGGCTGCTTTCCCTGTAGATCTGAAATGCCCTTGATAAAAGATTTGGGAACAAGTAGTAAGGCTATTTATACTACCTCTTCACATATTCAGAGTCAGAATTCCTGTGGTACTCGCTACAGCTTCACATCCCACCAAATCAGAGAACATATATGATGGAAAGGCCCGGGCTCCTGTGAGGTTGATCTCAGTGGAAGCCCGGTAAGATATTTAACAGCAAAGTGCTCCAAGCTCTTTCACCTGCTACGATGGAAGTGAAAAACATGGACTATTCTAAAGGGACCAAATCTAAGGCATTTGAAGATCATCTTTGAGAAAAAGAAAGAAAAAACCAAACCTAAATAAACCAAGAAAAGAGCGATACATCCTCCCAAAGTGAAGAATTCTTATATCTAGGTCAGAGCTGCTGCTTTTGCGTAGGCTGTAAGAGAGCTGGTTATGGATCTGTCCAAACCACTTGCACAAATAGCTGTTTGCTTGCATGATACAAACACCCAGTTATTTATGTTGTCTCAGTCAATTGCACATGCCAAAGCTGATCAACACAAATGAACTGCAGGGTTAACTTACAAACGCAATTTGTAGAGGTATTTAAAAGACAGCAAACTCAGAATTCAGGCTGTGCTCTGTGCAAAATGCACGCAATTTACTCCAATGTAGCAGCTGTTGCTTGTATGCAAACATTTATTATGAGAACTCTCTGAACTTAGCATAGTAGAGGACTTGGACGTAGTGTTTCCATGCTCTATTACCTTTCAATTATTTTTATAGGAGTTTTATGAGACATTATGCAACATTTTGAAGCAGTTCTTTTGAGTGTAATTTAGTGACAAACACACCTGTAAGTTATGGTTACAACGTATTCTTGCTGCTAGCTGTATCATCAATTATCTTGCTTTATGCATCATAAAATTGCCCCCCCCCAAGACATAATTAACATAATTAGGTCTTATCACCATAATTATACATTCCTAGCATATTAACTAACATTCCATGCAACTCCTCATGGATCTAACTTGCAACGATACAAATTCTACATCTCAATCAATGTGCTTTTCACACATTTTTACAGCAAATGATACATTTTTGTTGAGACACCTTTTGTCTTTCAGTAATCAGCCAATGACACCAAGAAAAAAACCCATTTTTCTTCCCATTTTCGCTGCACAACAATCTCCACCGGCAATACAGGTTGGTACATTTAAAAAAGATATTCAATCCTGTAACACTATCTTTGTTGTCAAAGCATGTCAAGCCAGCTGTGCAATGACTACAGTTACTTCTCTTCTTTCACCCTCCTACCTTTCAGACATGTCGTGCTGTTGCATAAAATCCTCACATCTTGCGTAAGGCTATTTGTCTACAGTCAAAGCTTATCTTCCCATCTTTGCCCCTGCATAGAGAGGCAGTCCTACATCCTCTGAAGAGAGGTAACCTGCAAGGATCCTGGCTGGGGCTGTATGGATTCACCGTCTCCAAGGAAACACTGTCACCTCGCAACGCAGTCACGTTAGGAGCTATTGTTACCAATCTCTTAAGCACATCAAACAAATTCCTGCGCTGACCTAGCTGGTATCAATGAACCGTCTTTCCAGAAGGTGGCTAAAGACAGGCTGGTGATACCTGTAGCAAGATACGTGATCATCCGGATGAATCTCTGGTGTGCTTGCTCCAGGGACGTCACTTTTCTGGACTGCTTTCGCAGTTTTGCCCACTTGAAGCTTATCTTTTCTTTGCTTAAAAGATCCCCTATTTCATTAATGGCTGTTAAATGCCTTATTCATTTATCCCAGAACTTTGCATGAAAAGAAAAGAGATATTTAAAGAATCTTGTATTTTAACGTTCATGAAAGTTCTCCGTGAGCATCTCTTCACTTTGTTGAATGTCCTTGCCTCATCTGAAAGTGCTCAGCCACTTTATAAACAATCTTCCAGACTTCCTTCTTCGAGTTCGCATCTGAGAATGAAAACAAGAGGCTCTTCTCTTGGTGGGAATTGACAGGTCAGTTTTATGTCTATTTTTATATTACATTTTTCTTAAAACATTAAAGCTATAGGTTCTGAGAATAAGTCTAAGTGAAGCTATTAACTTCAAAATGTGTTTGATCTAATGTTCGTTTGGTTCACTCAGACAAAGTGTAGACGCTGGCCGTGTGCCACCGATGGAATTGCAGCAGCCCAATATTGTTACGGGCATTGGCTAGTCCCTGCTGAAGTTTACAGATGGCTTTTAAACTCTTTACGGGAACCAAGTTTCAGTGCTGTGCTGTGTAAGGTTATAATAGAGCAGTCAGTCATGCCCTATTGATCTGCATCTCCCACATTACAGGCACAGTTCCTTCTTCACTTGAGCTCCTGAGGCTCCATACTGAAAGAAGAGGGGATAAATAGATAAAGATCAATGTGCAAAAAAGTACAGAGTAACCCCCTCTGCCCAGGGATACTCAACTGGAAATACCATACAGTCACAAACATCTATGCTTCAGACTTCCCACTTTTCAATTTTTTTCACAGAAAAATTATTCCCTATCCTCCCTTTCCTTCAGATTTCTCTTTTTTCTTCTTCTTGGTCATTATAAAGGCTGATCGTTATAAAATCTTTCCGTATAGAAAGGCATGTGCTTTCCCCAACAGTGACTGAGGTCTCCAAAACATTCTCTTAGAAATTCTGCTGGCAAACTTCACTGTGCCAGTAAAGTACAGGATGATGTTTATCAGAAAATGTCAGCTCCTATGCAAAGGGATTTTGTGGTTCCAAATGTTGAATTGCCAGATCATGATCTGAAGCAAAGTAGTCATTCCACACAGGTTTCACTAAAACTTTAGGTGGTATGAACTGAGTTTACTACAGGGCGGGCAGAAGACAGAGTATTAAGAGTATCATCAGGTCACTCGAGCATCTCTTTTCTCCATGTGCTAAGAAAAAAAAAATCGTTCTAAATTAAACAAGACTGTGGTTTGGGGACATTCTACTTATCATTTTTCTTCTCTCTATAAAATGAAAGGTATTGGTCCCCATCACAGCCTAATGGGCTTCAGATCTTCTATGGCAAATGCATTCCTCATAAAGCATATGAAAAGTTATCTACGTGCTATTTTGGCAAAATGACATATTTAAGATGGTGTCAGCCTTTCCACTGTAAACACTGTTTTTCAGATCTTTACAACCTGCCCATAAAAATGTACTTCTGCCAAGAAATTCAGCAGCATGGCCCATCCCTGCAAGAAGGAAATAGTTTTTTCCCACTTTGTCCAATTTTGACTCATAATTTTGTCTTTGAAATCGCTGAGCAGGGCAAATTCAGGGTGGGCATCAATCTCAACCACGTGCCTCTCCCATCTACATCCGACCGGTCAGATGCTTCCCTGCATGTCCTACAGATACAGCTGGTGCACTCCTGAAATATGTATGAACTGGGCAGAATACATCTCGTCCTGAGATCTGATTAATGATGGATACAATTCAAATTATTATGACTGCTGTAGGCCACAAGAGGCCCTATTGTTCTGGGAACCATAGAAAGCCAGTAAAATAGAGTTTGCTCCAGGGAGTTTGTAGTCTAATTGAACAGAGCAGACAGACAAAGAGTAGGAGAAAGGAAGTAATATTATCCCTCCCCCTTTTATACAGAAATAACTGAAATGCTCAGACCATGAAATCCTGGTGCTGTGGTAGACAACAGCAAAAAGTCTGTTAATGTGACTAGGGTCAGCATTCACACAGGATTCATAGAGGCTGACTTTGTTAAGATCAGACTAGATGAACATTCTGGCTTTAAAGTCTATGCATTTAAATGGCTGAGGTTTTCTGATCTGACATTATGTTAATCATCGTTAAAGAATAATTAAATGACACTTCTCTACTATGACATTTTTCTGATTCAGGGATACAGCAACTTGTAAAAAACAGTTTGTTGGTGTAATTTCATGTTCTCTATGTAAAACTCTTTACTTAGTGTTAGCTTGATACTTATTGGTGATATCAAACCATTAGGCTGATGCCACCAGGAAAATCAGATTGAAACACTTAATGACATTATAGCGACAGCAGAAAGTTAATTTCTATATTGATCTTACCTGGTTTGACTGTATCCGGGAATCCATGACATTCATGTTGGACGAATCAGTTAGAGAGAGAGAATTTCTTTGAGTATTTCATTAGTATAATCTGCATGGATACTCATAGGAAGCACTAGAAAAGGAACACTAATATTAAACGCATATATGCTCATCTGTGCTTCAGCAGATAAGCAGGCACACTTGCATAAACTAACTGGTTATTTTGCTGAGTTACCCAGGCAACAGATTTCTTTTTGTCCTGCCCGTTCAGCATTCCAGTAAACTATCTGACTCCCACTGGTAGGAACTTGGAGAGCATTCTCAGGGAAAAGCCAAGTACAGCAGAATAAAGACTTGGACAGAAGAAGAGCAGAGTTAGTAAAACATTTCATTGGGGTTACCAGACATAAAGGAAACAACAACTAGCTGCATATATAATGGAAGTGAAAACTGTATATGTCTGGTTTTGTAAGGTGTTATAAACCCATGAATTCCAAGAGGATTGGAGGGGCTGTAACCAAGCAACAAGTACTGAAACTTGGTCCTCTACTTTGGAAAAACGATGGGCTTGCAAGTCATAAGGACAATATCTGGCACTGAAGATTGAGCCTTTCCATTGATTTTATAGTCTTTGGATCAAGCCATAAAAAGAGATGTTTATGGAATGAAGAACGGCATTTTTATTTGGTTTAGGAGAGACTTATTTCAGTATCAAATCTGACTTTTCTAATAAAATGTAGGTCAACAATTTCTGGATGAAGTAGACCTTTTCTGACACTAAAGAAAGGTCACGTATAACGATGTTTTGAGATTTTTTTTCTCAAAAGTTTCTTTTCAAAAAAATAACGGACATAACTTGCCTTCTCTTGCACTTCGCAACTTATCTGTGGGTGCATGAAAGAGAAAAAAAATCGTATCCCAAGTGAAGTCGGGGGCACGCGGCACTCCTGTTGATTGATGTGCAATAATGGTTTCTCCCATTACATGTCTCACTGAGATGAGATCTATTTCCCCTTTCACCTTAAAACATGGCTTTTTATATTGAACAAAATCATTGCATCCCTAATCCACAGATGCACATAAGCTTATGCTTAACCTTTTAGCCCTTAAGAGTAATGCTGTTGAATTCAGCTGGAGCAGAATCAAACTTGTATGTGCATACAGAAAAAACCCAAAAGGTATCTGCCAGATATCTGCCAGATTTTTCACAAGAGATTGATCCGAGCATTCTTTTACAGAGGTCATGGTTTAGAGCTCATTGAAATTGATAGGCAAACTGCCATCCATTTTAATGAGCTTTCTATCAGTCTTAACTTGTCCAAATGCCATTTCTGTCTAATTCTCGAAATTTGAAACAACTTATCCAAAGCTGCCACAGCAAACGAGATCAGACATTTGATGAAGCCACCCAGAGATGAAAACTCTGATATGAGGGCAGTCTCATTTGCCTCCATCCACGTCTTCATTATGAATCTCATGTTTCATCTTTTCATATGTTAATTGTTAATAATTCCCGATGGAATACAACATTCATTAAGTACTTCCTGATTTATTGAACATAAGTTTCATCAGGTAATTTTAATCATATGAAAATCTTCCTAAATTCATTTTGATAAACAATTTCCTGTTGCAGTCTTGTAAGCTTCCTTTTACACTGTGTCATTTGAAGCAGTATCTCTGGTTAATCTCCTGTCTAACTTTCAGCATTGCAGATGCCACCATATTTCCAGAAATTGTTGTATTTATTTTTTTAACTGCTGCCAACAGCTAAAGAGCTATGTTTCCTTTATTGTGGAGAATTGATTACCTGAATTATATTGAAAAAATTGTTTCGCTTCATCCATCAAAACCCTGCCTTTCTGAAACTCAGATCTTGCAAATATGGGAATACTTAGGAGCCACTAGAGCACTCCTTCATTGAACTGGCTTGACAAAGTTGTCATATGTTAGATATTTAAGATAAATAGGCTTAATCTCTTTAAGAATGGAATGGGAAAACTACTCATAATACATTTGACTCATTCAGCCTGCCATCATCAATACCAGTAGTTCTCAAATTTTTTGTACTGGACAGCCTTTCCTTTTGTCTGAAACACTTTGTGCCTTTCCCTCCCTCTCTCCCCAGTAGCCTCCTGCCTCTCAAGTACATCTGGTTCATTCAAATGCTGAAATATGTTTGGTTGTGTGCATGCACACACAATATACCAAACTCCACCTGCACAGAAGGCCCGTTTCACGTGCCTATTTACAGATAGGTGTATTTGTACGTGTACCTGTATTTGTGTGTGTCCATGTGTGTGCATGTTTACACACACATGCATACACATACGTGACTAATGTGCAAAGACAGGCAGGGGAAGAGTGTAAGTATTCTTACGCAGATGAAAATTTCATGGAAGACTGTTGAATTTCAGTAAAAATGTGCTTTAAAACATATCTACTCTCTTTCACAGATCAATCCATTCTTACCGTTGTTTCAGTGATACAATACGTAGCTCTACATATGCTAAGAAAGGAGTGAAAGAACAGGAAAGCATGCAAAAGCAACACAGTTGATTGACAGACATAATTCAGTTGTTTAAAATTCAGAGACTACTACCCCCCATTGCAACCAAAGAAGGAACTGAGAACTATGAATGTGTATTTACAGGCAGAACTTGTTCCTTACATCTCTGTTTTTTTTAATTCCTATTCTTTTCCTGAGTCTTATTGCCAAAAAAATGTAGTTCAAATGAATGTCTTGTTATTCAGTGTCTGCAAGGGTAATAAATGAAGTTCTCTAGCTGAAAACAGAAAGCAGAGCCTCCTACGGTCATGGGGAAAAGGAGAAGCATGATGAGGAGAACCATCTATTTTTATTAAAGGTGTTTGTTCATGCAGCTTTTGTCAGGAAAACCAAATAAATTGTTCCCACTTGCTTTCAGTTTGAAAATATGGCAGCCTTGTGCTACAAGAGAGGAGAAACAACCTTGTTTCTCTCCAGTGCTTCTTTTATAGGAAGGAGACAGACGCACTGTAGCTGTCCACGATTCCTGCATTTAAAGCTAGAAACTGGCATGTCTTGCCAAAAGAGATTAAATGTAATGAAAATGTGTTTCTGGTCAAAGTCAGAGACTGCATTTGCTGTATCTCAGTATATGCATCCTGAGGGCTACATGACGTTCTCCTTCCAGCAGTACTGGGGGTATTTAAGCATTTGTGGGACTGATTTTCCATGGCTTTGACCCTCAGCTAAGTGTCTGTACCTGCTGCTATGCAGGTATGAGTGCTGGCCTCACCAAACGGGGAATTTCTGAGCAACAAGCGTTTTGCATTCACATGGCACAGATATAAATATCTATTTTAAACCAGATCTACTGACTTCAGTAGAGAAGGCATTCTTGATTCATCTATGTTAAAAAGACAAGATGACCTTAAAGTATCTCCAGCTGGATGATGCACCTTCCCCTTACTCTACACAGCAGTGTCCTTCCACCCAAGTTCTGGTGCCGTAGGACACGAAATCTGTTGGCTCTGGCGAGCATATGCCTGTAATCACTGATAAGGGGAGCACACCATCAATATGCATTAGCCTTTCCTGCCAACCCAGTTTCAATCAGGGTCCAGTAAGGGCAATCCACTGGCTTGAAAGAGAACAACTTCATCCAGAGCCTCTCTCTGCTTTAGCTGTTTTCATCCAAAAATCCCCTCTGAAGACAAATCTAGATATTTTTCATAAGTTTGTTCCCCCCATTCCCCCATACATTTTGCTTTAACAGAGATGAAGTGATATAAGCAGCAGCTTTTCTTTAAGGGAAAAAAAAAAAAAAGATTAAAATCCATACTACTTGGATCCATCCTGATCTTAGGACTTCAAAGAGGCAAAGTCCATTGCTGGCCTAAAGGGGGTTATGAAGGTGCTGTTAAACTACTTTATGCCACTATATTCTCCCGTCACAGACCTGCCAGGCCACTGAACTAATCTCAAACATAAACTGCTTCACTTTGTCTTGCTCTGCCAGCTCCATGCTGTATTCCCACAGTTGGGAAATAGGAATTTTCTTCTCTCCTTGACTCGTGCTGGGGGAAGAAGGGGGCCCTGTCTTCAGCAGGGAACATTATGTGCTGTTGTTGCCTCTTCAGGCAAACAAATCTTATTAAAAAAATAAGTGACCAGACATAATTCTCTTGATAAAGGTAGTTAAATATTTCTACTGATACTTGTACTTTACTGTGCTCTTTCAGCCCTCAGAGTTTTTGCAGTTGAATTGTCAAAGATCAGCTGCTGAGCTTCAGTAGCATTCCTCCTCATTTTGCATGCTGCCTTCGCTGTTTTGCAGAGCTACTGAATACAAAATAAAGCTGCAAGAGTGTGTTTGCTCTATAGCTAGCAAGGCATGAAGTACTTCTTTCTACAGCTGTGGAGTACATCCAGAATATTCATAACAGTGTCGCAGGAGATGTGACTCAATGTGTGACATTTAGTGTGCTATTGTGTGACACCAGATGATTTAATGCTCCCAGCAAAACACAGGCTGGTTTAAATAAACAAAATTAAATATATTTTTATGATTATAGAAATCATGTGTTACATCTCTGAGGGAACATCAGCTGCTGCTCCCAAATGTTTTGTATTTGTTGGCTTGTTTTTAAATGCTTTGATTGTTTGCGGGATTTTCCTACCACATAAATCCATTGACACTGGCTCAACAAGGTGAGTCTGATTTGGGCAGTAGCTTAGGGCACAGAGGGTAGCTGCACATCAGTATCCATCTTGTTTCATGTTCGGCAACTTACAGCATCGTATTGTTCCCATTTTCAGCCTTAGAAAAACATCATGAGAGTTTGAAAGGGTAGGGACCTTAACCTAGTGCCACACTAGTAGGATTCTTCCTTCCCTGCCCCAAGGGCATTAGACCAACTGTACTTGCTGGTCACTCAGCATAAGGGTTACTTTCTCTGTTCTGGCAATGTTATTTTCTGTAGAATGAGTCACTTGGGCTACAGTCAAGTGGGTGGATCAGAGACAAGTTCTGAGCCCAGCGTGTGTCCTGGCAGTGCTCCAGCTGCATATTGGAGCAAAGCCATATGATTCAAACCACCATCCCTCTGCATCTTCCCCTCCACGGGAAGGAAATGCAGGCATGCAAAGCACTAGACCGTATCACATCCTTGTCAGGTCCTCTCCTTGGTGATCACAGGCACAGGAATCCAGGGGAAGCCAAAAGGAGCACCAGCATCACAGCAGAGGCAAAGCCACCGTCTCTCTTCGGAGCTTGGATCTTAGCTGACAAGCACATAAAATAGCATTTTTCTACACAACAGCCTTGCCCCATGTGAAGCAAAATTTTAACCTGCAAGGCTCTAAGTTAAGTTCTGAGATGGAGGACCAGGGCAAAGACTGTTATTTTATACTCCTCTACCAACTGTGCTGGGGAAAAAGGAGTCCTAACTGCTGTGTCTGTGCAGGTTTAGGGAGTGTTCCAGCAGCAGAAGTCACCAGCAGCATTACTGCCACACTTACAACGGCATGACACACAAAAGAACACTATCATGGATCCCTTTTAGTTTATTGGGAGATTGGCTTTTCCATATGTCTGTGCTGAATGCGAACACACCTGCAAAATGAATAATCTCCAAGCTCCATTTGAAAAAAGGCTTTGTACAGAAAATGTAGAAAATAAGGGCTTTACAGCATGAGAGGTATAAGTGTAAAAAATGTTTCCCACTTGAAAACCTTTGTTTATAGAGTCATCAGGATGCATTTTCTGTGGAAACAGCAAAGACTTCGATCTGCCTTTTTCTTGAATACCGCTCAGATTATCCTGCTTTACAATGAAGGGTGGAAAATGGGCTGCCAGATGGCTAATGGTCCTTCTGAAAAATAGCCTTCTATGTTGCTTTTTGGAAGTCACTTGTCATGGAACTATCGTAATATAATCTCTGTACTCTTGTCATTCATGGAAGGAAGCATATTTTGAGCAGGTGTTATCAAGGCTAAGCGAGCCTGAATTAACTTCTTAAAGATACTTAGTACACTGCCAGTAAATCTACTAACAAGCTGCTGTATCTAGAAAATACATGCAAAGTAGTAAGGGCAGCATATAAGAGAATGAATTCTGCCAGCTCCCCAAATGGTGGTCGTGGGTCCTCTTCAGGGCCCCCTGTGTTGACAGTGGCTGGGTGGCCGGTGAGCTTTGCCACTGCCCATCGTGTTAAACACTGATACCCCTTTATATCCCCAGGATTCTCTGCCTTCATCTGCCTACTTATATTTACCTCGTGAATTCTCTGTGCAATGACTGTAGGCAGAGGAATATGCTGCCATCAGCCCTCAAGAGGCCTGAATTCATCTCATTTAACTTCAGGGACCTAAAGGCAGCAACGTAGCCAAGCTAGGCTCCCTAAACAGTTATTGAGAAAGGGAGAGGGGCAAGCAACCTTTTTATTCCATTACGGGCATCCTGCACCAAGGAAAAGTCCTCCAGCCTCTACACCAAGAGGCGCAGAGCGGTTTGATTATTTCTTATTGCTTTATCTCATGGCTTCATGCAAAGACACTTAGGTTAGGTTTTGCTTACTATAAAGTAATAGTAAAATAGCAACAGTATTTATGATTCCATCACATCTCCACATTTAATGGAGTGCACGCACATGAGCACACACACAAAATACACCTTTATAAATTCTACATCTTAGACTAGAACAGAACATACTATTTCAGTTGGAAGGGACCTACAACAATCAATAACCAATTCAGGGCTGACCAAGTTAAAGCACGTTTGCCCTCTTGGCTGTTGGGGCACACTCCTGGCTCACACGGAGCCTGCTGCTGACCAGCACCCCCAGACCCCTTTCTGCAGGGCTGCTCTCCAGCTGCTGCTCTCCCAATTTATACCTGTGCCTGGCATTACTCCATCCTAGCTGCAGAATCCAGCATTTTGACTTGTTAAATTTCAACCCATTAATCATAGCCCAAAGCTCCAATCTATCTAGATCCTTCTGCAAGGCCTGCTGCCTCAAGAGAGTCAACAGCACCTCCTAGTTTGGTATCATCAGCAAACTTGCTAATGGTGTATTCAACTTCTTCATCCAGATGATTGATAAGTAGCTTGAACAGGACTGGCCCTAGAATTGAGCCCTGAGGAGCACCGGTGGTGACCGGTCACCAGCCAGACGTAGCCCCATTTACTACCACCCCTTGAGTCCTGCCCTTCAGCCAGTTTTTCACCCAGCACACTCTCAACGCGCTCATCCCACCATCGGACAACTTGTCCAGAAGGATGCTGTGAGGGGCATTGTGCATGCTTATATTCTTCCTTTTTTTTTTTTTTTTGAGGAAACACTGTGACTAGAAGTCCATTTCATATTTGCAGGTAAGTGGCCTGAAGTCATTTTTGCAAATTGGGCAAGAGTTCTTACTAATCACATAAATTCATAGGTATGCCAGTACCCACATGGTTCTCTGCACTTGTGCTCCAGGGCACAGCCTGAGAGAAATCTGGACATGGTCCAAAACTGACTGAAACTAATGGCAATTTTTTTTTTTTTTTTATGGACTACAAAGGGATTTGGAACAGGCTCCAGATGACTGATTAAATTTAGCTTTTTCTGATGATGATCTTTGCTACGGATGTTTTGGACACTACGTGACTGTTTGCTTGATTTAAAAATATAAGGTTTTGGAACTAGATATTCCATAATTTCTGCACTTTCTCCCTTAGGATGGCTTATGCCTACCTTGTTGTAATCACCATAGTGAAGAAGAAGAAAGGGTAACATCCTCAGCTTTTGCAAGTGCTCAATACAAGGCAAGCTATTTTACTCATGGTTCCAAGCTCTCTGTCCCACATGCGTCATGATTCAAAAGGTCAGTAATCAAGAGATCACCTCCACAATTTGCTCTGTAGATGTATCCACATTAAACTTGGAAGGACACTGGAAAATAAATGAATTAAAAGCATTCAAGGTTAGCCTGTTCAACTCGCACCCTATGAAACTGTAGCAGTAAGACTAGCACTGAAATATTGTAAAAATTCACAGATGATTTTAGTAAAAAAAATCTGAAGTGAACTTATAAACTGTAGCACATCATTGTCTCCGATTCTCTTCTTATTTAGACTAAGGAGAAAATTCTGTAGAGGAAAAAAAAAAATCACTGGAGGCACGTATGTAAAACAGGCAGCAGCAACATCAGAATTGGCCTCTTTTACCTCTCTGTGGGTTTCACTGAGGGTTTTAACAGCAGCTGAGCTGATGAAGACATATCCTTGGTTCAGAGTTGGCAGGAGAGTTTTACAGACTGCCACTACACGCTGGTAATTCCAAGCTGCAGCCTGACCCAAAGGGAACGTTTCCCAGGAGAGCCGATGAATTTTAAGACCAGTATTTCTCTTGTAATAAACTTGTGAAATTTTATTAATTTCTGTGTCAAATGATGCCAGCTTTCAGGTTGCTACCTTTAGAAATACGCCATTTACAAAGTATATGGGCAATGACAAAAGCCTCAGATAAATAGGCTTTTTGTATCAGACTGTTGGTTACTGGTGAGATTTGGCATTGTCCAGACCACGATCCTTACAGATCTCAAAGCAAGATGGACTTCTTGATGTCTTTTATTTCTTAGCATGTTTTGACATATTTCATTCTGTTCAGGCAATGGTATCATACAGTTACCACCTGTAAGCATTCCAGCACTGCAAGTGGCTTGGTTTTAAAACATGGCTCTTAACAAATATATGTAAACAGAATAAAAATGATAAACTATGATTGGGCCTAAACCCTTTTGGTAGCATTAGAGTATTTGAAGGAATGGTTGAAGCCCATCTAAACAAATTGTTCTTAAAGAAAAACTAGGATTTTTCCATGGCCAATTCCAAATCCTTAATGAGAGCACAAAAGACACGATTCAGACACAATCCAAATTTCCTCTGTATGGTTTTTTTCCTTCCTTAACTTAAAAACACTTCTACACAAACACAGAATCATTTGTCTGTAGGAATTCTTCCCTCAGTTTCTCCAAAAGATGACTATTCCATAGGTAAGAGAAGATGTGTTTTTATGAGAGCTAGATAGTAAAACAACTTGTTATCAGTAAAGCGTGGGTCATATCCAAAACATCATTCATATTGTGATGCAGTGTGGCTGAAAAGATAAAATATCAGGCAACAGGCAAAATCCCCAGCTGCAGGAACAATCTCTATCTTTTTCCTCAGCCAGGTCCTAGTAGACCTAGAATTTTACTACCGCTATCTGTCAGATTGGTTTCCAGAACAGTGTTGCAAACACATCATTAAGAAAAAAACATTCAGACTATTTGATCACAGTTGAAAGCGGAGAGTGCTGTGAAGATTTTTGCATACTGTGCTTTTTAGGAACAGCTGCCAATGTTTTGAGCTTTGTTGTGCTTGGTTTGGAGTTGCACCTATCTGAGCATGATTAGCTGCCTGACTGCCAGACACAGCCATTAACAGAGCTTGGAGGCTGCATTTGTAAGGTGTTTTGGAAAAGTCTGAACAATTTCTAAAATAGCAAGTGGAGCTGAGACTCACTTATTATTTGGATAACACATTCATTTTCACCACCTTTCTCCATTTACCTGCCTGCCAGAGTGACTGTGAATAAGTCTGATATGCTTCATTAGCCTTACAGCCTTGACTATTACACTGTGCTATTGTCTATAAACTGCAATTTAAACTGCATTTTATTACATGACTTTTGTCTATCTTTTTATTCAGTTTGCCTAATGCCTAGAGAACTTGGGTCCATGACTCAGGCTTCTAATTACTGCTGTGAAATGAAAAACATTCACGTGGATGTTGTTGTAAGAGCAGTGCTATATAAAGAGAATATCAGTTGAGAAGCCCTGGTCGTTGGAGGTAACAGCTACACAGTGCTGTTCATGAGTTTTACAGTACCAACTATGTGTTTTGCAAATGGTTTCTCATGTGTAACTTCATTTTGTAACCCTTAATCAATGCCAGCTGGAAGCCAAAGACAGGCTACTGAACCAATTAACAACCATTCCCAGTAAGCATGCAGTCTTCATTTTGCCTGGACCCCTGTACCTACTGCAGCTTGATGCAAAATCCTTGGGGACTGCAGACAGTTTTGCAAGCTAAATAAATCTGCAATTTTTCATCACGTGTGTCAGTAGATGCAAAGTAGCTCACAGGGCAAGTGAACTCACTTCTTGCTGGTATTATCTGAGTTACTCGGGTACTTTTTTCCTCCTCCCTGGCACTGGGTTTTGGGGGTAAACCATCCATCTCTTTTTAATTATTTCCATTTTCCACTGTAGGGACAAAAAAAAAATAAATGAATGATTGCCCATTAAAAGGGACAGAAACAACTCAAGAATTAGCTTGTAAACCCTGCTTTTGGAATATGCCTTGTCACCTTTTTTAGAAAATCCTCACAGGAGAAATGCTGCTTCCTCCCCAGGAACAGAGTAGAATACCTGACTGGTATAACCTCACTGTACATTGGGAATCTGCTCATGCAGAAATTCTAGTGGCTGTATGTAAGGCAGCAAGGGGGGCAGGGTGGGGGGAAGAGGTAAGCCAAAGAGAACATCTACAGAGTAACAGGGCCAGCATATCAGTGACTTCAACCCTAGTTAATTCTCTTGTAGTCAAGAAAACGTGTCTCCTATGGCAGCGCTGACACTCAGAAGTAATCACAGTAAAGCTCTACTGTTGTTCACGGAGATGGGCTGAAAGAACAACCTTTTTCTTTTATTTCTCCCCACAGCAAGTACACAATGCAATCATGCAGGCTATGAACTGGACGAAAATTCCCCTATGAGCAATTAACTTAAATCAGCAATCTGTTATCCAGAGAAAAGTTTGTAACACAAAGCAGTTTTCTGGGGGGTTTGCTCCCCCTGCCCCCAATTATTAATCTCAGGTACCTGGGTTTAATTATACTCTCAAACTCAAGCAACTCTCATTGATTTTCACAAGACCTACATATATTGGAGTCCCATTCAGGATATTCAGCTTTCCAACACTCCCATAGGATTACTGTCAACAGGAAAGTACTTCTCAGCTTCTTAGAAGAGAGTGACATCTTGTGGTTTCTTCTTTTGTCCATCATTGAAAAATAAAAATTAGCCACAAAAGCTTTGACTACATTTTTTTTGTATTTCTGGCATAACACTAAGATCTATTTGTTTGAGAAATCTCATGTACCTCATTCAGAGAAATGGATACAACAGTTTACTGTGCCATCATCAAGGCTTGTGGAAGGAGAATGAAAACTAGTGCTTGGAACAGCAACAAAAACATTCCAATTCACACAACATGACAAATTTTTGTTTGAATGTAGTATTAATCTAGAAAAACTGTTTGGTGCTCAAGGTCATGTGCAAGTGGGATCTTATTCATTAAATAAGCCAGTCTCCAGTGCTAGCACATCACAGAAGAATATCAGTAGGCAGTGTCACATCATGGGTCACTTACACAGCACAACTATAGAAGTTTCAGTAATTTATTTTCTGATATAGCCTCCAACATAAAATACAATTTTTTAATTTTTAAGGCTACACCTAAACTCACATATGAGCCACTACTGACAAATTCCCCTTATCAAAAAAATCTAAACAAAAAGACAATTATTTTGCTAGTATTGTCTCAAAAAAGCAATAGCATCTTTGAAAGGAACTTTATACAAAATTTAGGTTAAAAACCACAATGGAATAGTATTCATATACCTCAATAAGTTGGTAACAATATTTATGATATTATTGCTACTGAAAACCAGTATTGTTTGAGAGCTGTTCTCATTGCAGTCTACAACTGACATCGTTGCATAATTTGGTAATAAATCAATTCATGCCTTTGAAAACCAGATAATTCCCAATTTTCAGGAAACATGAAATGGCGATTTTGCATCTGTAAGGACTAGGAGAGTATCACGTGAAATAACTAGTGCTTGCATTTCTGTTTCTGCTGGTTTCCTATATGCCCATTCAGGCAATTCTCAGAATCAGATTTGGAATATGCAATTCTGCATCATTCCACTTATACCTATGCTCAGTCCAACTGCTAGGGAAGTCTGTGCACTTGCCTGATATCCTCTATAAATAATTCTGACTGTCCGCTGTCCTTCCATAATTCCATAGTTTTATTTCACATCTATCTTCAGCCCTTCCCTTGGTAAGAAGCATCTATGCTGCAAGGAACTAATGCAAAGAAAACACAAAACTGGTCAGGAAGAGTTTTCAATGGACTGAAAATAAACATGACTCACGATTGTCATCTGCCTCCTCATGTCGTTCCAACTCAGAGGGTACATCTCAAAAATTAGCCTGAAAAAATGTAATAGCTTAAAAATCAGGCTCCCATAAGGTTAAAACCACAAAAGATCCTTAGCATATGGGTCACTTTTACAGATGTTAGGTGATGTTCATAGAATCATTTAAACATGAAGAACCAGCCCTTATGTAAGTAACTCCACGCCAAAGGAGCTGGTTTTACCTGCAGCAAGGCTAGTTCTGTATCTTGGTAAAATTAGCCCCTGCTCCTTCTTAGAAACACTACCTCTTTTCTCTCCCAGGCATAACATTTTTAGCTATACAGAACCAAAATTAGAATTTTTGCCTAAATTTGAATACAAAAACCATCTCACCAAGTCCAGACTACAATACACTAAGGGCAATAAGCAACAGCAATATACTAAGGAGCTCCATTTTTCTTCTGTGCAACAGAACTAAACAATTCAAGGAGGCAGGGATAGAAATGTGTTCAAATGCTCTTTCTCCAAGGGAGCATTACCAGCCTCCACGGAGAACATCCATCACTTCGCAGCTTGACCTGCATGATTTGCACCGGCAGTATAAAAAAAAAAAGTGAACAATGTGTCAAATTTTGGAAGTTCTCCTTGCATGAATAACTTTTGAGCAATATCTGTGCTGGTTTGAAGTGAATGTATGCCAGAAAAGCCTATAACTAAAACTAAATTTCAGCCTATATGCATTTGTTCCCATAAAATTCAAAAGACAAAATTCTATTGACTGAGAAGCAACCCTCTTATTAACCGTAAGTTTGTATTTATGATCTGATTCAGAGGAGCTCCTCCCTTCTTTTCTCCTGTTCTCTCTCACCTTTTTAATAACTTCTGTTCTTTTTTATATTTTGCACAATGAGGGAAGAAATAATTACATGCCTCTCTGGAGACAACTGGTCCTTCTCCTCCTCTTGCAAATGGAAACAGCAACTAATTCCCCTGCTACTGTTTACTTGTGGTATGCATCATTCTCCCCTCTGTCAGTTATTCTCAAGAAAGAGTTGGGCAATAAAAGGATTATGTTCTTCCTTTAGACGTTTATGAATACAACATTTTTAGACACTTAAAATTAAGGTTTTCGGTGATTTTTTTTTTTTTTCTTACTTTGAGAAAGATCATTTAACTTAAATCAGCAATCTGTTATCCAGAGAAAAGTTTGTAACACAAAGCAGTTTTCTGGGGGGTTTGCTCCCCCTGCCCCCAATTATTAATCTCAGGTACCTGGGTTTAATTATACTCTCAAACTCAAGCAACTCTCATTGATTTTCACAAGACCTACATATATTGGAGTCCCATTCAGGATATTCAGCTTTCCAACACTCCCATAGGATTACTGTCAACAGGAAAGTACTTCTCAGCTTCTTAGAAGAGAGTGACATCTTGTGGTTTCTTCTTTTGTCCATCATTGAAAAATAAAAATTAGCCACAAAAGCTTTGACTACATTTTTTTTGTATTTCTGGCATAACACTAAGATCTATTTGTTTGAGAAATCTCATGTACCTCATTCAGAGAAATGGATACAACAGTTTACTGTGCCATCATCAAGGCTTGTGGAAGGAGAATGAAAACTAGTGCTTGGAACAGCAACAAAAACATTCCAATTCACACAACATGACAAATTTTTGTTTGAATGTAGTACTAATCTAGAAAAACTGTTTGGTGCTCAAGGTCATGTGCAAGTGGGATCTTATTCATTAAATAAGCCAGTCTCCAGTGGTAGCACC
>NW_009258543.1:25260-37509 GCF_000687185.1 Egretta garzetta
AGGGAAAGTTCTCTTTCCAGCTGCAGCACTGAAAAGCATTTCCACCTGGACTCCAGCAGACACATGCAAGAGAGAGATGATAGCATTAGGCAACTGCATCTCATGCTTAAACTCCATCTGCATCACAGAAGAATATCAGTAGGCAGTGTCACATCATGGGTCACTTACACAGCACAACTATAGAAGTTTCAGTAATTTATTTTCTGATATAGCCTCCAACATAAAATACAATTTTTTAATTTTTAAGGCTACACCTAAACTCACATATGAGCCACTACTGACAAATTCCCCTTATCAAAAAAATCTAAACAAAAAGACAATTATTTTGCTAGTATTGTCTCAAAAAAGCAATAGCATCTTTGAAAGGAACTTTATACAAAATTTAGGTTAAAAACCACAATGGAATAGTATTCATATACCTCAATAAGTTGGTAACAATATTTATGATATTATTGCTACTGAAAACCAGTATTGTTTGAGAGCTGTTCTCATTGCAGTCTACAACTGACATCGTTGCATAATTTGGTAATAAATCAATTCATGCCTTTGAAAACCAGATAATTCCCAATTTTCAGGAAACATGAAATGGCGATTTTGCATCTGTAAGGACTAGGAGAGTATCACGTGAAATAACTAGTGCTTGCATTTCTGTTTCTGCTGGTTTCCTATATGCCCATTCAGGCAATTCTCAGAATCAGATTTGGAATATGCAATTCTGCATCATTCCACTTATACCTATGCTCAGTCCAACTGCTAGGGAAGTCTGTGCACTTGCCTGATATCCTCTATAAATAATTCTGACTGTCCGCTGTCCTTCCATAATTCCATAGTTTTATTTCACATCTATCTTCAGCCCTTCCCTTGGTAAGAAGCATCTATGCTGCAAGGAACTAATGCAAAGAAAACACAAAACTGGTCAGGAAGAGCTTTCAATGGACTGAAAATAAACACGACTCAGGATTGTCATCTGCCTCCTCATGTCGTTCCAACTCAGAGGGTACATCTCAAAAATTAGCCTGAAAAAATGTAATAGCTTAAAAATCAGGCTCCCATAAGGTTAAAACCACAAAAGATCCTTAGCATATGGGTCACTTTTACAGATGTTAGGTGATGTTCATAGAATCATTTAAACATGAAGAACCAGCCCTTATATAAGTAACTCCACGCCAAAGGAGCTGGTTTTACCTGCAGCAAGGCTAGTTCTGTATCTTGGTAAAATTAGCCCCTGCTCCTTCTTAGAAACACTACCTCTTTTCTCTCCCAGGCATAACATTTTTAGCTATACAGAACCAAAATTAGAATTTTTGCCTAAATTTGAATACAAAAACCATCTCACCAAGTCCAGACTACAATACACTAAGGGCAATAAGCAACAGCAATATACTAAGGAGCTCCATTTTTCTTCTGTGCAACAGAACTAAACAATTCAAGGAGGCAGGGATAGAAATGTGTTCAAATGCTCTTTCTCCAAGGGAGCATTACCAGCCTCCACGGAGAACATCCATCACTTCGCAGCTTGACCTGCATGATTTGCACCGGCAGTATAAAAAAAAAAAGTGAACAATGTGTCAAATTTTGGAAGTTCTCCTTGCATGAATAACTTTTGAGCAATATCTGTGCTGGTTTGAAGTGAATGTATGCCAGAAAAGCCTATAACTAAAACTAAATTTCAGCCTATATGCATTTGTTCCCATAAAATTCAAAAGACAAAATTCTATTGACTGAGAAGCAACCCTCTTATTAACCGTAAGTTTGTATTTATGATCTGATTCAGAGGAGCTCCTCCCTTCTTTTCTCCTGTTCTCTCTCACCTTTTTAATAACTTCTGTTCTTTTTTATATTTTGCACAATGAGGGAAGAAATAATTACATGCCTCTCTGGAGACAACTGGTCCTTCTCCTCCTCTTGCAAATGGAAACAGCAACTAATTCCCCTGCTACTGTTTACTTGTGGTATGCATCATTCTCCCCTCTGTCAGTTATTCTCAAGAAAGAGTTGGGCAATAAAAGGATTATGTTCTTCCTTTAGACGTTTATGAATACAACATTTTTAGACACTTAAAATTAAGGTTTTCGGTGATTTTTTTTTTTTTTCTTACTTTGAGAAAGATCATTCCAGATCACTGAAGTGACATACTGCAAAGCTTCAGTTTAAGTAGAGCAACTACTTTGGGGGGAGAAAAATATGTCCACACGAATGACATTACTATTCAACTATTTTACTTCAGTCACATACATAGCTATTCTACACTGACTAGTCTCAAATATTCATGCGATCAAATTTTATTGGCATCAACAGTTACGGAAGGTGAATTGCAGAGTCGCATGCAGGAGCATTCATAAAAGCAACATTTTAGAATCACACATGGGAGAGGTCACACAAAGTCTACCACAGTTATTTTATAGAATAAAATCCACTAGGCTTAATTTGTTCCATTAACTTCGATAAGACAGCGTATCGCAGTCTGTTTACTACTTGTACAGGAACAGGAAGAGATCACACTGTCCAGATGTAGTTCTTCAACTCTGTAAATTATCATCAAGGTTTGCCATTTGCATTATTCAGAGCTGCACACATTGCGCTCCTGTCTCATTGAGCAAGTCAGTCTTTGGACTGTAAAAAAATGACAATGGATTTGCAAGGATTTTTGCTTTACAATTCACTAGAACAAGAAACAGTTGTTGACACGTACACTATTTTATTTTAAGGACACAGCAATCACAATGACAGAAACAGAAACCATTACTTTAATACTGTAAGCTTTCCTCTGGAAACTGACTTGCACACAGTTAGATCTGAAAGCACTTTAAACAATATCTTGGGGGAAAACACAGCAAACCTTAAATATATTAACTTCAAACTTTATGTGCTTATCTCCTCTTTTTGGTAGCTGGTGGCATTTAAAGCTCTTCAAAGTCATGGCCACTTGTATTCATTGCTTCAGGGTGCATTACCCTTCCCATGAATAACACAGTACCTGTGGGAAAAGTGGGAAGGGAGGAAGGGAAGGAAAGATATCAGAACCGAAAAGTTGACGTTATAAGATAACAAATATTGATTCTAAGTTCTAGAGCACGTGGTGCACAATTTTAAAGGAACATATGTCTCTGAGAACTTGGTAGCCATGAAAGGCAATGGATCAACAGCGCTAGAGAAGAGGACTTCTTTGTATTCAGAACTGATACAGTACAGAGAACAACAGCGAAATCCTTTGCATTTCAGTGCTCCTCTGCTTATTCTGAAGGCTTGGTTGAAAACCCACCAGAAAAGGTTCACTTTCATTTCAATGGTTCTGACGAAGGCCCGTGAAGTCCTGCCACTGATGTCAAGCGGTTATGACACAGTACTGATTCCTAGGCTGGTGGGCTCTGAAGGTGGCAGCTAACCTTAACTGAAGTGTGAACACCTGATTAGAGTAACCTTCATGATCACTTCTCACCCTCACATGCCTGAACTGCTGGACAATGTTCCTCACAAAATTAGAAGTGAGTCTCAGAAGCCACCACACCAAATCAGTTAACAATTATGAACAGATAGATACTTTGAGTTCACAGATTTACTCCACATTAGAGCATGCAGCCCACAACAAGGAATTCTCCATACAATAACTGCTCCCCTACACTATTTAATCACCATTTCCGTCTTTCCCATTTTATACTTGTCTATCTAACCTGTTTAAGCACAGTAATCAAACATGAGCACTTAAGGTATTCTTAAGGATAAGGGTAATTATCACAGATGTTTTCCAAAAGGTTTCTGACCTTAGATTTCTAGATTAATAACGACCTTTCAGGCTTTAACTGTAGTTGTTGGCAATTCCTCTTTCTACATGCAACATCAAGGCCCATGCAACATTAAGAACTGCCCCAAGGCTACCAAGCTCTACTCTGTTCTGATTTACACTTTTCTTTTGGGGGAAGTTTTTGTATATCAAGTAGGGGAAAGGGTAAATACCCTCCTCCAGACACATTTTTACCTAATTATGTGTCTATAACAGCAAGGATACTCAACTTAGTTTTCATCAAAAAAACCCCCAAACCTTAATATTTGGTATCATGCCTTGCACGCAAGTGACCCTACCTAGCTAGACTGGAAGCATTACTGCAATCTAATAAACATCGATACCCATGATGGGGATCTCAAATACAGAAAAAAAAACCCTGTCAAACTGAACCTACCAGAGTTTGCTTGTGGGACGTGTAAGATACTGCAACACAGACCCATATGATAGCCTGTTTTGTCACCCAGCCACATCATTAAGACAAATTACAAATATGAAACTAAGGTATTACTTAATCATCGCCCATTTTGCTAGCGAGCACTGTTCTCATCCCTTGCCTGCCACAGAACACTTCAAGAGCACAATAGAATTATTCATAGCTGTAATATCTGTCCATTATGCAAATAATTTGGTGCCGGGAACATCTCTCACTGGTCTTACTACAGCCAAGCTCTTAGGGAATGCAATGATTATGGATATTCAGGGCAGTAACACCGTGTTCCCTAAAGAAAAATGGTGAATTTTTCTTCCCCAGGGTTTTTAATCACGTAATTGTGAATATTTTTCAGGGTTATGTCAGATTTTGGTGTCTTACTTGGAGAAACATTAAGGGGATGTAGAAAAGGTCAGTCTTTCAATATTAGGTATTTTAAGACAAATTAAGGAAATTTCATAATACAAGGCCAGTTCATTGACAAAAATATGCAATTTTCTTTTGTACATTGTGAAAAAATGTGGATGAGTCTGCAATATTCTCACCTGTTCTTCTGTTTCTGACCAAAAAGAAAAAGGGATGATCAACTATAACTTGAGGATACAGCACTGCCATTCTGCTAATGGCAATCATTCCTAAAGGAAAAAGAACATAAGCAACTTGTTAAATATCACTGCACATTGTGCTCTTCATGAGAGATACTTGTGAAGCTCATGAGCAGACACTGAAGTCCCGCAGTCTCAGCAGTAAGCACCACCAAGAAATAGCATGAAAAAAATCTAACTGAAAATGTGAGAGACCTACAGAGTAATTGCATGCCTATTTATGCTTTAAGAATGATTAACAATGGAGAGTGGCACAATTTCCCAGGCTGAGGGAGTAGCTTATAAATTTTAAGATCCAGAACCTGAAGAGGAGTTATGACTTCCACTCATTTGTAGAAAAAAAAAGTGCATTACATTAGACAGCACTGCTGACCTGTTTTAAACAGCTCCAAGTCTGCAGCTGATAGTAAAAGGTAATCCTTAATAACTACGGAATATGCAACAACTAAATGGGCTGATCTTGCAGCTTTTAGCTTGAGTCTTTAAATAATGCAGAGGCTAAAAGTAAATTTAACTGGGAATCAGGCAGAATTTGGCTCTTTGTTATTTCTATTTGGAGACACATGGATTTCTCCAGGACATTATTATTATTTCCCAGTGTTTCATTTACTTTTAGATTTTCACTGTACTGTTAATAAAGACTCATGCACGCCAGCAATCTCTGTCCACATTAATGTTACAATTCATCCCAGCTACTGACATTCATGACCAGGAAAGCCGTTCTTCCTTGCCTCACAGACTGGTACAAGTAGAGGCAATTAGAAATCGCTTAATGATGCATTTGTCAACTAATGTAACTTATTTTCAGGAAAAGTGTGTGATAACCAAGTAAACCAACCACCTGGCCTCCTAGCATTAATAGGGGCCAGCTATGTTTTTTGCATTTAGCATTTTCCATCTTGCATCTCTGTACACCAGCTTATTAAAAATGCAATTACAAAAACTCTTAACTCCTAACTATTCTGGATCAAATGCCTCTGACCATCCCAATTAGCAGATCAAAAATTACGAATACTTAAGTTCCGTAAAGAAAATATAAATTGCAGTCTCTACCCTCCTGACAATCAGAAGCAAAATAAGGAAGAGGTTTTCCACAGCGTGCTCAAAATTCTTTGTGAAACACACCATGTTAAAAAAAAAAAATGCTAGCACTTTTCACTTCCAGTATTCTCTTCTGGAAAGCAGTATACTTGCTACGCTGTGTCTTCATGCTACATGCTATTTAGCTTTCCTGGCTGTACAGCAAGTCAGTATTTTTAAAAAAATTAATTAACACAGAATAACCAGACATTTGATTTAGTTCTGCTTTTCAGTCAGGTACCTGAGGCAGCAGCAGCTTCTGATCCTTCCTCATTAACTTCTAGAAATGCCTTGTGAAATGCCTTTGCAAGGTAAAGTTCTTTGTTATCTGGAGAGGAAAAGGAAACATATTCAAGTGGCTCAACAGTAAGATTGAAGTATTTAAAAAAAAAAGAAAAACCAATGCAAACACTGCCAAAACCCCCACCACTAAACTCCACCTTCTATATCAAGTAGGGAAGGCTAAGAGCTTTGTGCATGAGTTGCATTAAAATACCTTCTACCAATAACTTCAATAGCACCATTTACCTCACCTAAATTTGTAGTGTTCTCTTACACTATGGATATTAATATAGCTTGGTACTGGCTAGAGCACCAGCATACCAGACAGAGTAAAAGACAATCCTTGAACACAAGATTTTTAAATGCAACCATTGGGAAAAAAGATTATGAAATAATTTGGCAAACACATATACATAAAGGGTTTTATCTCCACATTAGGTGCAGTATAGACTTCCTCCAAGAAAATTAGATATTTTCTTTCTTCTTGACATTATATTTAAAAAAAGCTGAAGATAAATATTTATTGCAAAACCCAACCATGGAACTATTTTTTTTTCAGTCTTGTTTGTCTTCCATCCTTCTTTGTCAGTATTTTAATTTCAGTTCAAGCCTACTCCTGCTTAAGTCAGTGGATGTTTCATTGCTTTTCTTCAGTGGCTTTGGAATACTCAGCACCTTGCAGGAAGCAAGACATGTAACACCGTTTAATCTGTTTGACTAAGTTTCATCAGAAAGACATAACAAGAATTAGATATACATTTATTGTACCTGCATAAAATCCACAGTAATGACTGTGCACAACTGGCAGTTACGAAAGGAATAAAAACTTTCCCAACAGGGGGATACACAGCCATGAAAATCTAGTCTAACCACCCCAGGGAGACAGCTACGCCACTTTGCCTACCTGATCCTTCACAAAATGTTGAACACCAAAATTCTAGCTGAAGGCTGACCAAGGGGGGGAAAGATTGGGACTATTCATCTAATCATTACCCATTTATTTGGCCTCTCACAACAATAGCCACGAGTTCTAATACTAACACAAGCCAGAACCACAAGAGACAGCAGTTTAAAGCGTCTCTCCCCAGCACATCTCGTTACTGCTACATACGCTCAGAACTGAAGCGAGCCTCCTAGTTCAGCTGCTTAACTTAAATCTCAAAAGCCCCAGATCATTCCCTTTGGGACTGCGTGTAGTAAAACACGTACCACATTGCTAACTAATGTACTAGTTCTAGGCTTCAGTTTTTCAGTCTTCCTGTCTTCCCATCTTGAAAGCAAGGTTAAAGTTTCCACTGTGTTACTTTAAAACACAGGACATGCAGCATCTACTTAATTGGAACGCTAAGTACAATTCTCACAGCTTTTTTTCTCCTTAACTGTAAAGGAAAGGCCAGCTGAAAACGTGTAGCTGCTTTCCAGCACCAACATCACCTTTAAGCCTCAAGCATTACCTGTAAAAAATATATCACAAGCTAACTAAATACTACAATCAAATGTTAGACAGTCATGCCCTAAAGCTTCCATTCCATTATGGACCCATTAATACTCAAGTTTTCAAAAAATGTTTTAGAACAAATGCAAGTGATAATGGACAGATAACTAAGGCACAAAGGGTGACAGATCCATGCACATCAGTAATTCCCGTTGTGCAAGTCTCACATTATGTTTGTGCTGCCTTTGCCAACACGACAGTTAACAGGATTCTTGGTAAGTTTATTGGTCAGTTCTGCAAATTCTACAGTCCGGCTGTATTTTGCTATCCTTCCTTAAGAGCATTTCAAAGCTCTATGAGCATTTGAGCTCTATGGCACATATCAAAAGAAAACAAAAACTTTGCAGCCTTTATATAAAAAGGCTGGTTTGGGGTCCTTACCTTAAATCCAAGTACATTTTTAGGTTTAATAACAAAGAAATGCTCACGTAGCCTAATCACGTATTTTGAACACCTTTTCCTTTTTGTTACAGCACTTAAGCCTGCTCCCATGACCTGCAATATTCACAGCAATACTCCGTATTTTCATCCTGAATGCTTTATTTTGCATACTGTGGTGATGCTTGTGGTACACCGAGGCATATTTCTGGTCAGAACACTGAGCACCTCAGAAGATGGATCTCCATCTGATGAGCTTACAGACCCTAATTCAGACAGCACAAACATTGCTAACGTTTACCATCAGGCATAATAGTAGGCTTACTTGTAAATGTATTCAGGATCTGAGCATTAAAAAAAAAAAACCACAAACCAACAATATTTGGTTAAGTTGACAGGAACACAAGAAGTGCACTGCAGATGAGACCAGTATGTCCAATCAATCTAGCACACTGCTCCAGCTGCAGTATTATTTTTGCTTCAGAAGAAGATACAAGAAGCCTTACAGATGAAAACTACAGCACTACTTAGAAGAAGATCCTCTCACCCAGCACGTGCCTTATACCCTAAACCAAGTTTCTAATCCACAGAATATACAGAATGCTTTTATTCAATGTAGTATAGTTTTGATTGTTCTGAAGCAACTTTATTTTTTTTAATCCTACCAGTCTCATGCCCCCAAGGAATACCCAAAGATGTCTGTGGCTGTTTTCCGTAAGAGAAGTACTTGCTATTTGGTTTCAATTTGTTGCCTTTCACTTCATTGGATATCTTTCTCCTTGGATGGTGAAAAGAACAACTCCACATCCCAATTTATTTTCTCTAGACTCTTCTCTTTATACTGCCACTACCACATCCCTCTCATTCATCTCTCCCTGAAGTGAACAAAACTATTTTCATATGGAAGCGTAATGTTGTCACCTAGTGTTCAGGCATTCTTCTCTTTGCTCTATTTTATGATTGTCAAATCACTGACTGCAATAGTTCAACATCATACACATCTTGTCATTATTATACAGCTTTCCTTTTATGGCTTTCACTGTGGATAAGGTGCTGCTTACCTCAGTATCTACTATCATGTCATTTTTCTTCTCCACTAGTTTCTCTGAATCTGGGTTTTCACAGGAACCAACATGATTCAATGGGTAGCATCTCAAAAAAAGTCCCATGGAGATTTGGTATCAAAGTTTAAGCTTTCTGCAGGACCCTAGCCTAGATACCCATTAATGTGTGGGAGTAATCTGAGGCTGACATCTAATGTACATGACTCCATTAGCACCACATTTCATTTGTCATTACACTCCATATGCTTGCAAACTCCTACTCATAGCTGCCAACTGGTTGCTCTGCAAGTCTCATTTTAAAAAAGCATGCAGGTTTATTGGCTTTTCTAGCTTAGGTTGTCCCAGAAAAATTATACCTAGCTCAGTCAAGACTTTGAAGAACTATTTACTGGCCTGGTGCTCGTTAGCTGCTTAATATCGTGAAAATCAGTCATTAAGATTACTACACTGCTTACTGAAATGCAGGTCACCCTGAGGTTAAAAGCAGTTGCCATTTAAGGCATTACACAACAGTAAGAAATATTATAATCATTTGAAAGGGGAGGAGAATTTTAGTATTGAAATTAGTTCAAGGGTAAGCCCTAAGTGGTGTCAAAATACTCAAATAGCAAGTTTACAGGCTGTGTACATTATCAAATCTCAAATACCAGTTGTTTCAAGATTATTTTGAACACCTGATGGAATCAGGGATGCAAGTAAAGCCTGTCAAAGTCTTTTGTTGAAAGTGAGAGTCAGAATACAGACAACTAGACAGCCAAATAGGAATATCCTCCTACTCACCTGTGTTAATTGACAAAGAACTTAATTTCTGCAAGACAGTAACACTTAATGTGCATCCAGATGAATACTTTCTCTTTGGTTGCTCACAATCCCGACATCCCGGAAGGTAACACTGACTCATCTATTTCCATTTTTCAGATTGAGTGCAAAAAGCAAAAAATTCTAAATATTGAAAACTAAGTCCGTAATCCTGCAATTTGATTTATAGCCACTAAACCCACATAGAATTTCACTGAACTCAACAATCTGTGCCTGGATCTGATTACAGGATTAGGGCCATTGTTGAAATTGCAGAAGGTTTTCCTTGACAATAATCCAAAGGCAAGAGCAACAGGAGAGGGGGGAGGACAGTATTTTTAAATGCAACAGAATCTCTCAAATGTCTCCTTAGTTTTTCTTTTATGATTTGTATCTTCCTAAATTAAAAGTCCAGACAAACATTTTGTTCAAATATCTGCATTTAAGGTTTCATGAAGTGCCAAATTTTCCAGAAGGCTGACAGCAAGATGCATGTAAACTTCTGGCATCAACTTCCCCGTTACCAGACATACTATTCAGGTATTTGCAGACGCGAGCTTTCAACATTTTTCTTCCCGATTTTTTTTCCCCCATCCTCCTCCCTCCCCGTCTTACACTGTGAAAATTAGAAATAGGAGACATATTCTGTATTTTAATCACTTAAAATTTCATCTCCATAGCATCAGTGGGGTTTTCACTAAAGACATTACTTCAAAAAACATTTTCTTATTCTTAATTTACGAATGGCCTTTTCATCACCTGATGGCACACACCCTTTTAAGTGAAAAGCAAGAATGTTGCAGTAAAACTCATTAATTTTCTCCATACACTGCTCTACATTACTGAATAAACAAGTTAATCTTTAAATGGCAGAGGAGTTAATTCAGTCATCCAAAACATGGTATTTTGATTTTGTACAGTACAACTGTCAAAAAAATAAAACTTTAAACAAGTCATTAGTCACACAGATTAAAACACAAGCAAGTTCCAGTCTTGCTGCTAACCTCTCGACTGCAGAGCAGAATTAGTCCCCGATATATTGGTGAATTTTACATGAAATGAAATAAGAGCCAAGCACTGCCTTTGTGGTTCCATCTCCCTGGTGTATTTTCCATTCTCCTCATACTTTTCCTCAAGTAAATACTTTTCTACATAGAGGCTAGAAATTATTAGAAAGCTTACTTTTCTTCAGGGTGGCAGGGAAACTGAAGGTGTTTTGCTTCAGAAAAATGGTATTTTTAAAAAGAAGGATTTTTCATTTATTCAAATTTTTCTCACATTACCTAAGTCCAGCTTTTCCCACAATTTCACTGGAAGAGCGAAAGGCAGCAGAACAGTGGAATAAACTGCATGATATACTATAAAAATATTTCAAACTTCACAAAACTGAAAAGGATATGAAAACCAAATATTTCTGATGTAAATTTCAGAGGAAGGTTCACATTCATTACCACTATTTTGAATAAGCCACAGAGCTGTGATTGCTTCCAGAAACAGACAATTAAGAACAGGTATTTCCCATCAGCTAAGGATCTATCTGGCTGACTGGGAAGTAACCCACAGAGCAGAAACACATACAGGGAGCAGTATATAAGCACAAATTACAAGAACAATGACCGCAATCTCACACCGGAACATGCTTCTAGATAGGCATCAACCGGGTTTGCCAAAATTCAGGTCTAGACAAACCATGCTAAATACACTGCTTGCGTGGCTACTTTTGTTATGCAAAAATGAAACAACTTCTCAAAGATGACTCAACTACTTTTGCACCACCTTCAATATCTTTTAGGAGGTAATAAAAGCATAAATATCCCATTTTCACCTGAATTTCTAAATGTATTGGATATTTCAGCTTCTGAAAATGAAGTGTTGACAACACATTGAAATAGGCAAGCAGCATATGTGACTAAATTGCTTTTATCTCTAAACTCTTTCTTTCCTGTGCTGTTTCTATACAGGAGGTATCTGGGGAGATGACTAATTGTACAACAGCTTAATGTTCTTAATGCTGTGAACAAATAGCCTCTGGAGATAAAAGACGACAACCTCCTTGTTGTGCCAATCCCATTTGCCATCAAGGCACTGAAGCCATATATTGCTCTAAAGTGGATCTGCCTCTTGCGCAGTATTACACTTTCTCTATATTTCTAATGAGACCCAGCTCTGAAATACTCAGAGTGAACTTTCCAAGGTCAAAAACCCCCCACCCAACACATAACCTGATGGATTTCTCCCCTGCCCCAATTGCTCCTACGGGTGAGCACACTCTCACATTATGCAAAAATCCCAAAGGATCAAAAAATTGCTAGCACTTTTTTTTTTCCGCCCCC
>NW_009258543.1:37525-55213 GCF_000687185.1 Egretta garzetta
GGAAGAGCTCGTTGGTTATCTTTAAGTGATTTTAGTACTCCCTCATATACCTTGAGAGACCACGCAAGAACCTCTTACCAGACATCGCGGTGAGGTCGGCATTACTGCTGAACAGCTCTGTAATTCCGAGACCTCTCCAGACATCTTTCAGATCAATTTCCTGTTCTACTGTGAACCTGGAGAACGTAATAGAAAATTACAAAAAGCCCAGAATGGAAGCAGTACTTACTGTTATTAAAAGGTCAAAATTTCTAGGTAATGACAATTGAAACACCGAGGTAAATAATGTAAAGTAGGAGATTCGGCACTGGTAGTATAGCATAATGTACCTTCTACAAAAATGCTTACAAATTAGTTTACTTTCACAGGTGGATTTTTTTTTTAATGCAGAAGCAATCAAAAAATATGCTAATGGAATGTACAGTCCCCGACCATAAAACCTCAGGGCAAAATGATGCAGTAGCTAATGTAAATGCTTACTTTTTACACAGAAGATTCACTATGAAAACTGAATTTAATTGTACACACACGAGAAAAGAATATCAAATAAGGCAAAGGACAGCACAAGCTTCATAGACAGCTGTTGGCAAAGGAGGAGTAGTAAAGTAAGAAAGATACTGCATTTTTCTTTAGACAGTATAAGCATAGACCAGCAGTTATGAACATGAATATAAAGCATTTCTGACTCAACGTCTGATTACTCTGGTGGCAAAATTTTAATTGGGTTTTGATTGTGAGCAGAGAACAGGGAAAACAAATAGTTGTTAGCACAAATGCACGTGTGAGTACAACCTGGCGGGATTTCAGGGTTATCTTGCAAAGCCATGTTCTAGGCTATGTTACTATGCTGGAAAAACAAATTGAGACTAATTCCGAGGGCAAAATTTTGGGCAAAAGCTTGTTCCATTTACAAAGACTTCTTTTCGAACATTACAAAAATTATGCCTGGTGCCAGTACGACAAAAAAAGGCTCAAGTCCTTTATGTATGGCTAGAAACAGACTGGACAGCTGGAGAAACAAAGAAATATGTTGTAATAATAACAAGAATGGCAGCCCCAAGCAGAAAATACCAGAATTCTACAAACACAAGAGACTAATTATAAATGTTTGTTATGGGTTAGTTATGGGTTCTCTGTAGAATGCCCAAAGAATTATTAGTGATACAAATTATGCTGACAGTGACTGGTTATAACAGTTTCTCCAGCAAGCCATTCGGTCAGAAACAACCCTGCAATTACACCGCAGTCCTTAAGTGAAGGGTCTTACCTGTGCTAGAACCAAAAATAAAATAAAATGTGCTTCTGTGCCAATTGCTTGTAATAATTATTTTTCAGGACTAAACTTCCTTGACTACATGGAGGAACGTGTTCTTTTCAGAAGACATTACAGGCCAGAGGCCAGAACTCTGAGCAGAGAAGAGCTGATGAAGAGCTCAGATGTATGATACCTCAGCACGTACAAGCCTTGGCAGCTTCGAAAAAGAATAATCTGGATATCAAATGACAACTGGGTAGAGTCAAGTGGATCTTCCTCACTTACAACATTTACACAGAATGAGAAAAATCCAATACACAATCTACATTCATAACGAACTTAGAAATGCCATAAGAAGCCAAAAATCTATGATGGAATAGATAGTAGTCATTACCCAGAGAAGAATTTTATGCAAGTTAAAATAAGATCTGCAGGTTGTTCAGGATCAATAAATCACTGGTGGCACTGCAAATCTAGATTAATTCCAAGATATGCCTGGAATAAAACCACCGGAACTGATTCTTGTGATTTTATTGTTTTGGCAGTTCTCAAAAGAATCAGAAGAGACTAACAAAGATTTATGTACCGGAGAAAGCTTATGGTGTTCTGGCATATTCTGCATCAATCAGTGTGGCAGCATTTAAAAAAAAAAAAAAAAAGCTGGTATTATCTTAGAATCATAGAATCATAGAATGTTTAGGGTTGGAAGGGACCACTAGTGGTCATCTAGTCCAACCCCCCTGCAGTGAGCAGGGACACTGCTAACTAGATCAGATTGCTCAGAGCCCCATCCAACCTGGCCTTGAATGTTTCCAGGGATGGGGCCTCCACTACCTCTCTGGGCAATCTTAATGAATCTTAATGAATGAGATGTAGGCGCACGGATGAGATGACCAGAAAACAGCCAACAGGACTGTAGGAAAGGGAAATGCATCCTGTTAGCTTTCTTCATGAGGTATCATCACTCACTTTCCTTTTAGAAAGCTGTGGACACTCACACTGCTCAAAAACTACAGGCAGGGAGCTCACAAAACCTTCTGCACAATTTTAGCTTTAAGCTGAGAGACAAATTTGCAAGTTTCTCATTCATTCAAATTTCCCACTGGCTTACAGGCTCCAAAACTAGAGACCGGTTTTACTCTCACTACACACTTGTAAGTCCAGATCTATTTTAGGGACTTTGGTAAAAACCCTAAGAAAGATGAATTAAGACTTGATTCCTGATGCCAGAGTTAACTCGAGTTAAACAGTACCGAGGTTCTGTCTGTGCACGTTGAATAAATCCAGAAATATTTCCTTCTGTATTATAAATATACTAGAACATTTTTAAGAAACACATCCAACTGGACCTACCTTACAAACATGTGGAAAAGGCAAATTAATGTTAAAATGCATTTCATAAAAATTTCAGAGTGGTGCATTTTCCCCTTTTTATTTCACAATTAGTATTAAATGTATCAAGCTTTCAAGACAATTTAGCTATTAAGTAGCACCGTCAAACCAGTAAAGAGTATTAGGATAGGACACTAGCAAGAAAAGTCTGCTTGAAAAACAATATTTGATGTCCAAATAAGAAAAATAATGCAAAAAAACCCATTTTTCCAAACTGCAGAGAATCATTATAAGTGGAAATCAGGTAGGTTCAGTCTCTGGACCACTAGACAGGAAACACACTTATCCGCTACGCAATGAATTGTGATCTAGAGAGAACGCATGAGAGAAGATGCTTTTGCATACTAATCAAGGAAGAAGTTTGGGAGATTTTTTCGAGGGGGAGCGGGGGACACCTGACACAACTCCCCCCAAAAAAACCAACCATGAACACCCAGCTGAATAAGCATCTAAAAAAAAGAAAATGCAGACAAGTTGATTGGTTCCATCACTAAAGAATACCTACATGAACAATAGCAGCAGTCGCTTAATTACTGGGTACAGGCTATAGCTCTGACAGAAACCTCTGGAGAGGCAAATGCTGAACAGATGGATGAGTGAAGGTCTCCACAATATCTAGAAGAGTAAATTCCTGCTTTCTATAACAAACAAAGTAGACTAAAAATATCACATAAGCTGTATAAATACCAAACTGTCCCTTTATGAAACTAAAAATGATTGCTTCATTAAGGCCCCATCCCTGGGAACATTCCAGGCCAGGTTGGACGGGGCTGTGAGCAACCTGATGTGGTTAAAGGTGTCCCTGCTCCCTGCAGGGGGGTTGGGCTGGGTGACCTCTGGGGGTCCCTTCCAACCCAAAACATTCTATGATTCTACTTCCCTTCTGCTCTTTTAGTTCTGTCATATGGTAAAACCCCACTCTGAACCACTATTCAGCGTAGCGTCTCCCCTCCTTTCTCACATGCTCTGAAGAGCAGCAAGAGTTACGGATAGGCTACTATCAATGATATTTCAAGTATTTTTGGTCTGACAACAGAACTAGCCTCTTTTGAAAAATAATAGGGCCACTTTACGCTTTGAAATATAATTTCAGGCTATGCAAACAGATGTAAGCATTCAGTATGAGTTATCCTCCAGTCATGTTTGGATGTCTTTGCATTCCTTATAGACGGTGATGCAGGTATTCACAATCAAAGCTGACAACCTAGAACACAGAAGAGACATTCAATCTCATTTCCCAAGCCAGGCATTTGCTGTACCTCCAGACTTTGGAAATGCCAAGCTACATGATACTGGCCCTGAGACATGGTTATTTGCAGTGTTTTGCGCATATAATGAACCAGATGGTCATATTTTTTTCCACGATCTTTTAGATTCTTCTGATGCTAAAAATACTATGAAAAAAATCAATTCCAGTACTTCAGTATCAGAAGTCATGGAATAGTTACAACTGGGAGCATTAAAAACCACAAAGGGAAGTCTGAGAAAGCTCAGACACTGAAGAAAAGTTGAGGTATTGTCACCATAGGACTAGAACCGAAACAGAAAGATCGGCCTGCTGAGTCAAGAGATGAGCTTCTGTACTTAAGCAGTTCTAGAAGGTTCACCAACACACATTTCCATGGACGTTTGCTTCTACAGACCACCTTAGAAAGCACTGAGCAGAAAGATAGTGATAGGGGATAGATATTCTGCCGATCAGCTGTTAGCCAAAGTCAAGGAAAAGAGAGGACATGAGTTAGCTCTATATTTTTACAATGTTCATTTGTAAAGTCTCTCCGCTTCCTACATGTGAAATGCAGTCCAAATAGCTGAACAAAAATATTTCTCGATTTCCACCGTCTTTGGATGTCTTCCATATGAAATGAAGAACAGAATGAGAGACTGTGGAAGTACAATTCGACTGAGAAACTAACAAACAGTTCTCTGGAGAGTTTAGCAGAGAATGATGATATTTTCATGAAATTTATAAGCTACACAAGCATTAAATTAAAACGATGCATTTACATCATCGACAGTCTCCTTAGTTACACATCTGAACCTCTCGGGTTTGGGTAGACCATTAATTTTAACATACCATATCAGGCCATCTTTCTTCTATTTTACAGACTTTTAAGACAGGAAAAAAAAAAGGATGCCTTCATCTGGTACGATGCTGCCCAACCCTTCTGAAATGCTGAATTTTTTTGTGAAGTCCTTCAATGCTCAGGATACACAGAATCAAGGATTATGGTACACTTTCTAGTTATACAAGAGAAATGAACTACAGCCTAGTGTTATTCATCCCAGAGGCTACAATTTCAAAAATTACTACGAGTTTTGAACAAGCAAAACAAAGAAATTCCAGGTTTTCAGATTGGTTCTAATACATTACATCCTGCAAGAACAGAAAGCAAACAAAGGAATGGCTTCATTGCTTGAGATCAACAATATTCTTGCTTGGAGGACAGGCCCTCAGGATCTGAATCACTATTTTAACCTAGCAAGCAGCCTACGATACAAAGCTGCCAGCTGATTCCAATTCCATTATTTCATTTGGAATTTCAGCTAGGTTGTCCTGAGGTACTAGAACTAGCCTGCATGATTCAATAGCCTGAAATCAAACAAGCAAGCAACAAAACCCCACCACTGACAGCAAAACCAAACAAAAAAATCCATAGAGCTGCTCTGAGCAGGTGAAGCAAAGCAGGTTATGGTTCTTTCTCTGGCAAGGTCCTTCTATCCAGGGCTAAATACGGACTGCAGAAGTTGGCTAAGCGTGTGTTTCAGTGCAACATATTTATGCCTCTTCCATCACTGTATCTCAAAAATGATCAGCACTGGCTTATTCCTCTTGAAAAGGGGACTCTAAAGAGCATTTTAAAAAAGAGAGATATATTGTCTGGGGGTTTCTTTGATTGGTTGGTTTGTTGTTTTGCTGGGGGTTTTTTTGAGAGAGAAAACAACCTTCAGCTAAAGAAACTTATTTCAACGTTGTCTAAGGCATCTTTTAAGACATTTTAAATATACAAAAAAAAGCAAGAAGGTCATCACAGAGAGCCAGGCATACTGGTGCACTCCTTAAGAGGAGATGCAGACTGTAGCACTGTTAGTGCAGACTGTACTAGTTCCTCCTATGCTCTTCAAATAATTTATGTTAGAGACAGCTTTGTAAATTAGATTCATGGTCTGTTTCACTCCTATGCAAAAAGTGGATTAAAATGTTGATCACTTTAGTCTGGGTTAAGCTGGAAACAATGATTTGGAAATGAAAATGAGAAAGTATAATTTAACAATTCTGTACAAATGTCCCCTTTGCTATTAAGAGGAATAATACACAATTTCATTTGCACACAGATAATGCAGACAGAAATTGGAAAGTTGTGATTAACTCTGCTTTGGCTAGTCATTCAGGTCCTATTACAAATGTATAAGTTTAAAAAATGTTCACTTATAATTGGATAGCATCTTTCAGGATATAAAAATTTAATTTTATTCCACTGCTGCTTTCAATTTCTCAGTGGACAGAGTCTGCAGGCCACATTTCATAACACGCCTTTCTGAGTCAGAGCATAAAATATTTATGAAGTGTTTATTTAGAGCATTGATAAAATCCTGCAGATCACCTCTGAATCCCTAATGGAAATACAACACCTTGGGAGCATGCAATTCATCTTTGGAATTTTTGTAAGGGAAGTGCAGTATCACTATATGGAATTTCAAGCTCATGATAGTTATCTTTATAATCTGAAAATACTGAAGGTAATCAGCACCTGGTTCTACCTGCTTTGCCTTTGTATAGCCTTAATTCACACATGTTTACCAAGTTCTTTAAGGTTCTTAGATAAGAGCAACAGGCATGATGAGTAGCCTAAGGATGGAATAGAGACATTACATGACCACACAAAACCTAAGCCTTAAACTCACGTCTGAGAACTTGGCTACAGGGAATCCTGGAGTCTCTGCTTTTGGTTAAAAGCAAACAAAAGCCAAAACTACCTCCATAAACTTAATTCAAGTCATAAACATAATTAATATGTTTTCAATTACCTTCATGTATTTAATTTTGGATACCTAAGCTTCTTAAATGTGGAAGCTAGTTTTCACAGATTCCCTATATAGTCGATGGAGAGACACTTCTGTTGTGGATCTCACACTCTAGAAATTCTTTGAGAGAAGATGTCCAACTTCAGCACCTGATCCACAGGCTGTGAAGTGCTCCAGTTATAAAAGGAAAGCTTAAGGGATGGACGAATCCTCATATTTTACTTCTCATTAACATCTAGGCAAGGTTTGCCCAAGCCAACACGAGAAATAACCTAGGAGAAACACCCCTCCCCTGTCTCTTAGTGGAGTGTTAATACTAAAGCTCCTGGGACCTGAAGTTCCAAGAGAAAAAACAAACAAACAAAAAATCACAGGAATAGCATACAGTAGGTTCAGTTTGCATAAAACCTGCAATGCAGCCCTTTGCTGTTCTCCCTGCTTCTTCAAAGGAAATGCTACTTAAAAAAAAGAGAGGAACTCCTACTACGAGCAGAGAAAAATAGCCCCAAAATGCCGCTGCTCCCTTACCACTCTGACTCCAAGCATAACAGCTTTAAAGCGAGTGGAATTCCATCTCCAGCTGGAATTGGGGCACACTGACAGCACCAGTCCATCTCAACCTAATTTATCCTGACTAGCTTTGTTTTATTGTGCTCGGCTGCAGTTAGCTTCTTGAAAGTGGTCTTTGGCTTGGAAGGGAAGCTGATAAACTGCAGGGATTCTTGCCCTGCTCTTTACATGTGAAATATAACAAACTCAAGTCTCCAAGCCACCTGGAAAACAAAGAACTATTTTAATGATGAAAAGGATTCACTATAGTCTATTTTTTCTGCTGCCGTGTACCCGCTGCACAGTGCCACAAAAGTAAAATAAATAGAAGTGATCCACATCAAACTTGTGCCATATTGTTTATATAAACACTGCAATGAAATCATTATGAATCACTTGAAGGACATCATGATCCAGCTATACGTTATTAGTGACATTTAGTAGTAAACAACTCAGTTACTAAGTGTAGGGCAATAAATGAAAAATATTTGAAGGCAGATGAAATAGAATTCTAGGGAAGATAACTACGTGGTATATGTGAGTAAATACGCCACTGAGCACACACAACTTATGTCTACAAATGAACTGACAGAAGTTTCATCCCTTCTGGTGATAACGTCTTGTTATTCTATTGCTCTTCTAAGGAAAAAGAAACCAGTACTTATTACAACTACGAAAAAAAAGACAAAAGACACAAATTGACTGGAATTACCTCTCAACACTCAACCATTTGTATCTACACAGACACACACCATTAGAACTTTTTAAATTAGCAGCACATAGAAATCTAATTAGGACCTAAATGAAACGTTTTAGCTTTTGTTAATTCAGACTTGCAATATTTCTATGGCTCCCATCTAAATGGAACTTATCCATAATGAGTTCTGCAATACTCTGAACATCATTCAGAGTGCATCTATTCCTGATGATGAAATTCTCCTTTCTGGAGCTTACATATGAAAGGAGTGCAAATGCAGCGTTCATCTGTTGCGCAAACAACCATCACTCCGCATGGCACGCCCCCCTTCTTGTCAAAGCAAGGGTGCTACCTAACTGCAGCCTTGGACAAGGTGTCCAAGTTTTACCTACTCTGCTACTCCAATCCATCTGAGTGCAGTCTTTCCCCTTCTATTACAAGGGGGCATATTCTCACCTTGGTAAATACACTTCCACTTTTTGCTTCTTTACAGCATTAGCCCATTCATTAATCAACGAGGCTTTGACCAGTGGTTCCAATGTGACCAGTGGAACTTCCTGCCTGGAAAGAACGATCATCATACTCATCTCATCTCCCTCATATGGTATTTCCAGAACTTGATAGATACCACCTGCTTCATTGGAGCCATCACTGAACTCTCCTACAAAAGAAAAACAGCAAAAAAAGCTATTAGAAGTATTTTCTTTTGTTTTTCACTGGAGATAGGGGGAAAATGGAAGGTTAATACTAGGCAGTATTTATTAGATACCAGAGACAAAAATGACCCGCTTTATTCTATTCTGTATAAAATTTGTATTAGTTTCTTCATCATAGGATTTGAGGTTTACATTGCTTTCTTAAACAAGTTTATGCCATCACACAGTTTGTAGATTATCCTTCCATTGGATAGATAGAGAGAAAGCTAAAAGTTGTCAAGGCTGCCAAGACTTCAATGGAAATGGGCAGAGGTTTTTTTATTCAGGAGAGATAATATGTCAGTGACGAGACTCAGCAAAACACTGCCCATGCTAGACACTGTAGAACCCACTTGGAGTTCAAGCTCAAGAGAAAAACAACCATTAGTTCTGCTGCTTAGAGAACCCCTATTTTACCTTTCTAAGGATATTACAACAGTAACGGGCAAATAGTATTCATTTTAATATTTAGCACAACACAAGAAAAATATTTTATAGTGAGAAGCAGGACTAGCTCAGTAATTGTAAGGAGGTTAGATATAATGGATAAACATTCTGAAATCCACTAAGTGGCACCAAACGCATACCTAAAAAAGTAATCAAGAAAGAGGTCATTGTAAGTGCTGCTATCTTGTTATAATACATAAGCACACACAATACTAAAAGACATTAAAATCAGAGTCCCTTCACTGGGCAAAAACCACATTTAAAATTCTAGGTGAAAGAACAGACAACAATACAAATGAGTATTACTGCAACAAAACTATTAAGGGAAGATTTACTAGCTTTAAATTGCTGAAGCTCCAACTCACCATAGTAAAACTCTCCCTGCTGGTACATCATTGGAATCTGCACTTCACTTTCATCATCTTTAGTGAAAGAAAAAGTTCTTGTATTTTCAGGTCTGAACTGTGATTTCCAATTGCCTTTAAAGTAGATTGCGTTGATGAGAGCCAAATGAGTTAGAGCACCAAAATCTCTTGAAGACACAAAATCTTTGATCATATCTAAGAGGAAAACCAACTGTCAGTCTGCATGTCAAATTGAGCATTAAATCAAAACTTAAGACAGCTTGAAAAATGCAAGAAAATAAAAAGCTGTACTAACACGATTTCCAATTCAGATGTTCCATTAAATCTCAAATTAAACTGCCAGTGTTTTGTAAACCCAAATCACAGCGTAGGTGCATAAACCCTTCCACCGAGTACATGTTAGTCAACTGTTTCTTGATCACTACTTAAATACACCCCACCATGAAAGGAAGTGGAAAAGGGGTCACATGAGGAATGTTTCCACTGGTGCTATAGTACAGTTCAGCATTATCCTCTTCAGGTCAGAACTTCTACAAACTTTGGCTCCAATCCAAAGCAGCACTTAAATGGGTGCTTAATTTAAAGTGTATAAGTATACCCACCGGAACACCACCTGGGCCAATTTTAAAGGAAGCATTCAGTTTCTAATTAAATAATGTCCAGACTTCCAAGAAAGGACTGATCATAAAAAAAAATCCCGTACATTCCTAGCATTTGTTCCACTGACATTAGCTCTTGAAAAGCAAAAGAGAAAAAACACCTAGCATCTGCTCTGTTCATGGGAGGTATGTCAGCTGAGCATAGCAGCTGCTTTGCTCCTACTCCTCAATAAGTCATTTACATCAGAAAACAGTCTGTTACGTGCTTTAGCTCATCTTAAATGTCTTGCTTTTCAGCAAAATAATTTTGAGTTTGTTAAATTTGGTGCGCTGACCAGATTTGTCACTATTCTTGAAGAATTACAGCCTACTTCAGATAGCTGTCTTGCTCACTTCTATTTTTAACTGACATTGCAATGCAAGGTGTTAAAATAAACACATTCCTCAGTCTGATTATTACTTCTTAATCCACGGTTTAAAATACAGATTAATTCTGCTTTCTGAAGCATATGACACTGACTAACGGGTGTGAAATGAGTGTATCATAGGGCAGTATTTCTTCTGGGTTGCTGTTTGTACTTCATTTTATCTAGAACATTCTTAGAAATGAGATGTGACCCACACTGCAACACTCACTTTCTGTGGTTGGAAAAAAAAAGGAAAATTAAGGATAAATACACTTCCAATTTTTCTGTTTGGTACATCATATTCCCTTATGTTTTTCAGCCACTTCTTGTTAATACACTAATGTACGTTAAAATTTTTTCTGGCCAGAGAAACCTTTGACAGTTATGTTTTCTGCTCCGAGCCTCCCATCATGCTTAACATGCTGGAATTGGAAACCTGCCTGCCTTGTACCCCTTTCCTAATGAGAAAATGAGCCGCCTCCGTCAGAGCTGGCAGGCAGGAGAGAACAAGATCCAGTGGTCAGGGACCAGGCTGAGGGACTGTTACTATCGCAACCCAATGCTGAGAGACCCACAGCTGCCTTCGTTAGCTCTGCACAGCTCCTTCCAGGGCAATGGCTATGAGCTTGGGCAGCACATGCGGCAGGGTATTAAGCAGGAGAACTTGTTCTTTCTAGAAGAGAATTTTACTTTTCCTTCAGAGACACACCACGTTTCTCTGAAAACGCTCTGCAATCTGCTACATCACTTACGTTCCCTCTATTTCTGTAGCTTGAGATAAAGGGCAGAATTTATTACAACTGTAATAGCTGCCATTTTCCCTTGGAAAAAAACGTATCGTTTCCAAAATGGAAAGAGCATTATGTGAAGTGGTTTTCCACTTTGATGCCATACATTTCCATAAAGCATTATAGATTCTTAAAAGCTCAGACTACATGGCGATGTGTTAATTCCTTACAGGGGATTCTGATACCTTCAAATTTACAGCGGTACGACTGATGTGAGAGCCAGATCCCTGTTGAATTACTCTTAAAATATCAACCTCCAGAGTGCGCCAGATGAACTAGAATGAGATTATCAACAGGACTAACTTCACTCCCATACCTTGAGACTCCGCACGCATTCAGAAAATGCCACATCTTTGGGGTTCCACAAGCAAAGCAAGCACTACGTCATGCAGATATGAATATGCATATTTACATCAGTAATTTTGTGCTTACTCCTCCTGCTGCAATTTTTTCTTGTGAAACTCTGTTGACAGTCTTCCTAAAAATCAACTACTCTCTCAACATGCTACCTAGTTTTCTTACATTGGAAAAGATTAAATTACAGGGTCTGATTTTGTGGTTTAAACTTATCTTTTGTATTCCTTAGTATTCTATTTCTCAGTACCTTGCACCTGTAAGTTCCACAGATAACCGGTGATATTCCATGCATCCAAAGCATAGGCCAATAACCCCTTTGTAGACAACTTTAACTGCAGTCAGCAACAATTCTTACCTACTTTTTTTTTGTTATTTAATACCAAAAGCAGTTTTAAAATGCTAAAATGCCTACCATTAAAACATTCTTCTTCAATAAATGTTACAGGTACTTTAAGAGAGTAAGATGGGGAAAAAAAATATTCAGACAGATACTACCACATGATTAGCAGTGGCTAGTATTACTTAAGACAGATCATCCCTGCACAGGGGAAAAAAAATAATTCCACAAAGAGCTGATACTAGAATTCTTTTCATGGGAAGAGATACTTCAGCCACAAACAGAACAGATAAAAGCCAAGGCAACAATTCAACAACACTGTATGACTTTGGAAACACAAACACTTACTGCAGGAAGTATATAAAAGAATCACGTGGACTTACTATTTGTATGATTCTCCACCCACTTATTGATGTGGGTAGCTACAGCTGCACTTTGGCTGAAATCTATGTTCTCTACCTCAGCTTTAAAGTATTTTTTCACCAATTGCAGAAATTTGTCACTGATATGAAATCCATTCTGCACATAGAGAGAGTTAGCAATATTCAGAACATAATGACTTTCTTCAGTAGTTGCCATATCAGAAAGGTCCTTTAAGAAGGTAAACTCTTCACCTGAGGAAAGAAAAACAGATTCAGTGTTTCAGAAAAGAAAATTATTCCATGTTTTTTCTGTTGGAAATTCACAAAGACATTTTATGGGAAAAAAGTCTTTTTTTTTTTTTTTTAATAAACTTGTTTCTAAACCTACCCACACCTTCAGATCTGAAAGAACAATCTACAAGGCAGAACATTTCATTTAGAGCTTGTTTTTCTACTACCTATAATTAGCGTAATTAACAAGACATTTGGATCCCATCACAGACAAAGCTATCAATGGTAGTCCTTTCAACACCAGAAGAATAATTAAAAAAACCTATTCTAATAAGTCACACTATGTCTTGCCACAACAAATCCTTAACAGAATTTTCGTTACATTCTAAACACCAGCTGTTTAAGGAAAAATGAACTTCAGGTTTTGAAACTAAGGACCTCCCCATAGACTTCTCCCTGCAAAAAAACCCCAAACCAGCCCAGGTCTAGAATTTCCCAGGATCCCGCATGGGGTAGTACAGAATCACTTGCTTGGGTAATGAGGAATCCTGAGTAGTATTAGAGGAGTCTGCTTTAAGATAGGAAGCTTGTACTGTTGCATTGTCTACCAGAAGCTGAAGTTCCTAATATTTTTTTGTAAAAATAACTTAAAAATTGAATGCAATGATATATTCAAAGCAGAAACATTGGAACACTTTCACTGAATATCACTCACATGCAAGAACAGTGATTGACCCAGCTCAAATCAACTGCGTAACTTCTTCAATTATAGCTAAGGGACAAATTATCAATGTTTTAGAGACAAACTGTAGAACTAAGTATGTGCTGTAATCTCCACAGAGAGGTATCATCTGTGCAGTGGTACTGCTGAACACATCTTGAACACTGTATTCAGAAATCCTTCTCCAAGGTCCTTTCACTGAAGACTTAAATTCTAGTATGTTATATGAATGAGAAATTTCATTCATGTTTCAAACCAATTACTTTGACATCAAAATTCATAGAAATTGCCTCTTCAAAGTAATTTTTTTCCATTGTCTCATCTCCCCCATTTGCAGTCATATTAAAGTTGCCTGCACTAACAGAGTGGGCTTGCACTCCACAGCCCTACATCCTGACGCATGACTTAGCTCATCCCATACTACAAACAGGACCATGTGGTAGTACTGCTCTCTGATAAAGAAATGAATCCTGTTTCTCAGAAAGGCTGATGGGAACACATGGCATATCATGCTGAAACAGCCAAGATGCTTGTATTGCCTGAATTAGCTTGTATATCTGTATGCGACGTTATGCAATGCAAACACTGGCAACATAGAATTAGGGTAAAGAACCTGCAGGTTCTACCTACAAGAACCAAAGAAGTCGTGTCAAAGTATTTCCAGTTAAAATACTAAGATTTTCATACTTTCTTCTAAGCAATATTGCTAAAACTAGTGCTTTCCTTTTCAGGTTTCATTATAATCCCTAAAAAGGATGTTCCTAAAAATCTTCTTACAACTCTTGAGGCAAAGGCATGCTTATTTTGCAGATGAAAGCCAAGATCAACAGTTAACTGCAATTGCTTAAGATTCAGGTGTCAAAGCCAGGATTGTACGTTAGCATCTCCCAGCTTACGCAGAATCCACTGAAGCATGCTTCGGCATGCTCAGGCCATCAAACAGGATGCCAAGAAGCCTCCTGATTAATAACCCACAGACATGACCAGACCACTTCTATCGTTGTTCAGGCATTGCCATCTGTTTCTTTAAGACAAAAAGCCCCATAGTAAAACGTGACTATAAGCCTTACCATTTTTTAAGCTGTCAAAACCCAAGGAATGTCGAATTTCTTTCAAAGTGGTTCCATGGGCTCCAAGCTCTACCATTCCCATGGCTATCGCAATGCTCAGAGGAGAGAAAAGAATATTCTCATCTTCTCTTGCAGCTCGCAGCTGGTTGTAAACATTCACAGAAAGCTCAGCAATGGTTTCATCAGGAAAATTTGTCTTGAAGGCTTTGCTTTGCAAAACAAGCAAAGACAACAGTCCAAGGAAATACATGTCTTGAGATTTTAAGATCTGCAAGAAAATTTTAGAGAAAATAAGTTAACCTTGTTTAAGTAATAAAAGCATAATATAATAAAAGAAGAGTAGTCATCTGTGCAGAAAAAAAACTAGTTAGAGTTCAATGTGCAATTCAGTTATTTGGAGGAGAAACTAATATATACACTGTTCAAACTGAAACAAAGATCTATTTTCAAAAAAGATAACCTACTTCATTATGTGACTTCATGCTTTTGAAATCGTTCAGCAACAGATTAACAAATCGCGGCTTCTACAGAAAGGGACCTCAAAGACCTAGCAATGTCTTGCCTACTTTTACTTTTTGATTTTGCTGTTTGTCATTGTTAAGCAATGCTGATCTGGAATTAGTATGGAGTTCTGTACTTTCTCACCAAGGAGACCTACAAATCCACATTTCTTTCATTTGACCTTCCAGTAAGATGCAACTTATTTATCTAAGCCCCAAACTCATAAAACTATTTCAAGCACTGTAAGAGAGCTTGCTGACACCGGTGACAAACGAAATGTACCGTGATGTTGCTCAGTTGCAAAACACCTGGCAAGCAGCCAAAAATCCTTTGAAAGAAAAATAAATCCTGCCTTAGTTACCAAATGAAATCCCTTTTGTTAGTAAATAATGGTGAAGTTAGGGAGTTATGCTAGGCTAAGAGACAACACCTGCCCAGACATCTTTAGAGGATAAAGTTATTGCATACACCAGCGAGAAAGATCCAACAGGGGAAACAAGAAAGTAAACTAAGTAGAAAAAAGGGTTAGCACTAATGCTTTTGACTAATCCATCCTCCAAGCTTTGCTAAACTGCTTCAGTAAGCAACAGTTCTCACTCTTATCCCAGTTTAGCTCATCACACAACTATAGACATTAAAATTCCAGCTCCTGGAGCAGCGTATGTCTCCACCCTTCCATCTTTCCTTTAAACTTCACGCCACCTCGGCATATGACCCATTACTGCCAAGTGTGGTGGGTCAGACATACCGAGCCACCAAACCTGGCATTTCAGTTCCTTCTCTTTGCCATTTACAGTATCTCATTTTTTATTACAGTATCTCAAAGCATTTACACATAACGAAGCAAAGATTCCTGAAGCAGTAGGCTAGACAGTACAAGACTAAAAGCTTTAGTCCAGAACTGTTTACATGTTGTTGTGCCAGTCTGCGGGGCTTGTCAGCATGGGACAAATTTGTGTGAATGTGCTATTCTGTTGCTCGACTGAAGTCAATTTGCATGCAGCCAGCCCAAGTGCCTCTGCCTTATGCTTCCCAGCTCTCCCGCGCCTACAGTTACCATGGGTTTCCATATACCTGACACAGAGACCCTGAGAAGGCTTTATACAACATTTAGATTATGCATTTCATCTTCAAAGGACTACGCAGCATTATCTAATTAACTCGCACAACACCAAATGATACATGAGATAAGCATTATTATGCACATTTTATAGCTGAGAAATATAAAAAGCAACAGGGTACACCTACGTGCCTTGGCAGCAACTGATGCAGTCACTAGTTAAGATTCCTGTCCCCTAGCCACAGATCAGCCTTTTGTTTATTTTTTTCACTGAGAAAATTAAATAGATGAACCAGTGCAGCAACCATGCATGCTCCAGGGGACAAGGACAGGCTCTTAGGGCAACACGGTAGCTACAGCCTTGTTTCTCCCCTGCCCCACATCTCCCTGCTCGTGACTGCTTCTGTGTACTTATGACATATGCCCCTTTTCCCAATTTCTAGTAAGCCCTCCTCTATGCTGGCATCACTTCATCTCTCCGGACTACCTGATCAATCTTTCTCTGATTCTTAGCAAGATTTCAAAACCCTCCACCGAAGGCTCTTATTCTATTGAAGAATGGCACCGGATAAGTCACATAAGCCTGAAGCACCACCTTCATATTGTACTTATTACTTGATGACTACATATTTCTGTACACTTATAAAGCTATCCAGCACTTCGCCACCGCCCAAAGGAAGACACTTCAGTCTGAGCCATGACCATCGCTATTCATTTCATAAAGACTGAGACGAGCCACAACCACAGCTATTCATTTCATAAAGACTGAGACAATCTTTTTATTTTCCAAAACACGTTCAACATACCACAAACTTCCCCAATAACTGCTTTTCTTAATAGCAGTTAATTTTTATTTTTTTTTAGCCTGTCCATTTATAATTATTGACTTATGGATATTAAGGTTTCTGTCATAGAAAATAACTGGATTTCTCAATTTTCTTTGTGATTCTGGGCATTCTAGATTTCTTTATTTAAAAAAAAACAAGAGCATGCATCTCTCCTAATGCTATATAATGCAAGATTTCATTCACATCACTGTCATAGACTGAGCCCAGGTATTAGTCTCTCGTCCCAAAAGCTGCACAAGGCAAGAAAGGCTTATAAATGTACATCACTCAGGAGGTCTGAATCGGTGGCAAAAATGGTACTCAAATAGCTAAGCAGAAGCTCATACTTCTTTTGTTGAGGATGAACCCAAAGCATCAACGTGGCTTTTAAACTGGCCTGCAAATCTGGGGAATCTCACGTCTTAAACTACGCAAACAAGTTGTGTTGCTCAATGAGGATGCAATTACAGATAGCTAAAGCTTCCCCCCCCCCGCCCCCAAGAACTGTTTGAGCTCACTTTGAGCCCTGACAAGGTTACAACAGACATAAGATAATCTTCAATTTTACAAAAGGAAATTTCCCCAGCCTTTTAGTTGCAGAGGCAGCTATTCAGCACTCCATCACTGGTCCTTGTCATATGTGCTATTGCCAGACAGGCTTAAATAATTGCAGAGAGGAAGGAGAGAGGAACTTTATACATCTTAATGAAGTGCTTAGCATGGGGGTAAGACTATTTGAATGCTAATAAAATATCTGGTATCAGACAACACTAAAAAAAATTACATACAAATGAAAGTCATCTTCCCTCCTGACCACTCCCAAAAAGCTCCTCATGCGAAATAATAGTTTTAATATTTTTAATTATTTAGTTGGACAGAAAACAGACTAAGTACATAGATGTGGACAAATAAGATTTATACTGAAGTGCTCTTACAAGACAAAGTACAAAACTTAAACTTAGCTTTTAAGTACACACTTAAATCCCATTGGTTTGCATTGAT
>NW_009258543.1:55249-77766 GCF_000687185.1 Egretta garzetta
AAAAGCCAAACAATTTAGATTTCCCCCCTGCTTCCCCTTCCACATCACTTTTAATCCAGAGAGGTTTTCTAAGAGAGTTCACAGTGAAGTTCCCCAGACACACATCCAGGGAAAAGGAAGAGAGGCAGGGAGGGGGAAATGAGTACCCAGGAACAGGCAAAGGACATGACCAGCTCCTTTGCTGGCAGTGCTCTCTGAAGATATTTTCACAAATATAACTTTCTCACAATGTACGAATAAGAGTAAGGGAAGGCGTTTTAAAGCAAACTGAAGAACTGTGGGAGATGGTCAGCAGGGAGAAGGCTGTAAAACAGAACAGAAATTAGATCAAGCCTTGCCAGCCAATGTGACAATAGTCTGATCTTATCCATCTGATCTGAGATGTCTGGGGTAAATTCTTCCGTTCAATTCCTCCTGCACTTCTGGTACAAGCATACACTACTGACAAGTGGGAATCCAGCTCTTAATTACCATTCTAGTCATAAGAGCTACTGCTTCCCTGATTCTGCCTTACTTTAGGCTATATTGCTTTTGGTTTTATGCTTCCTCATGCCTCTTCATGCAGCAGGTCTTGATCCAACGAACAGCTGAGCACTTATTATGGTGCAGCATGTTCTCAGCATCTCTTCGCGTAAGAGTCGAGGGCACTCTGTTTTTGCAGCAGTACAGAGAGCATTTTTTAAATTGACTCTAGCCTATTCACAAATATACTTTAAGTGAAGGAAATGAAGCTGAACATTATGTAATGTACGTCCAGGAAGTTAAGCAATTCCCATGAGTATCATCAAACTTTTTAGTCAGTCTTTTGAGGCTCTTCCCCAGAGTCATCAGCAGTACAGTCTGTCATTCCTGTTCTGCATCAATGAAATTAGTTAAATAATACTGCATCAGCTGAAAGGGAGTCAAAGTCCACACTGAACAATTTTTAAAAATCAAGAACTATCAGTCTCAAATGTTTCCGCATGCGTTTTGCATTTATTGGCTATCTATATGAATGAAAAAAGCTGTTAAAATTACTTTCACTCCTCAGTCACACAGACGTTAAAACCAAAGATAGGAATTTCTCATTTGAGGGCCAGCCTCAGACAGAATCTAAACTTTTGGTTGCCTTTATCTTAATTTATGCATGAACACGACTCTCTTACCAGGCAACCAAAGAATCAGTGCAAATACACAAATACTCTCCTTGCAATAGCTTCCTCTGGAAAACCAATCACAAATTATCGTTAGCTACAGTGGTTTCTCAGAGTATTAAGATTTGCTCTTGCTTGCAACTGTGCTCAGGGAGAAAAAAAAAAGCAGCAACAGACAACCAAAGCGATACTGTGCTGTTTAGAAACCTGAGAAACACCTGTACCTCCAGATGAGACATTGTTGTTGTCCTGTGCAGGTGTTATTTGGTGACTTTTACCACAAGTTCAATGTAAATGGGCTTCCCTAACATACATCTACTTCTTTACTTGAACACCAACTCCACTCAGTTTGCCATTCCTACGCGATTCTGGTGTTTCTGCTCTGGGTACAGAGAAATGCCTGTTTTGTTTGGGGGCTTCTTTTCCTTTTGGACACTCTTATGCACAGGGTTTACCTTTCTCCAATGAAGGCACTCCTCTCTTTCTGATTTTTCTTATTTTTCGTCACCTCCCTCACATACTGCTTAAAATAATAAAAGAGAGATTCCAGCTATACGCCCTTCAGTAGTTACTTGCATTGACATCACAGCTGGTTTAATTCCTGGGAAACTCTTCCATTCAAGATTTCAGACACCTTCTGTACAGATTTCATTAGTCCCAAAATTCAGCTAACACATTTCCCCAACGGGTCACCACCAGCTCAGCATAAAGGCAGCATTCCTGCCACTCAGTTTGCCATTCCTACGCGATTCTGGTGTTTCTGCTCTGGGTACAGAGAAATGCCTGTTTTGTTTGGGGGCTTCTTTTCCTTTTGGACACTCTTATGCACAGGGTTTACCTTTCTCCAATGAAGGCACTCCTCTCTTTCTGATTTTTCTTATTTTTCGTCACCTCCCTCACATGCTGCTTAAAATAATAAAAGAGAGATTCCAGCTATACGCCCTTCAGTAGTTACTTGCATTGACATCACAGCTGGTTTAATTCCTGGGAAACTCTTCCATTCAAGATTTCAGACACCTTCTGTACAGATTTCATTAGTCCCAAAATTCAGCTAACACATTTCCCCAACGGGTCACCACCAGCTCAGCATAAAGGCAGCAGTCCTGCTCGTTTGCCCTGCGGCCAGCACGGAGGTACTCCTGTACAGGGGCAGAAGGAACACCAGTTTTAATAAAGTCTGAGGAAGGATTCATCGGCTAGAACACAGGACTGACTAACTATAGCTCTTGCCTTTCCCCAAGCATAAGGCTGGAATGACTAAGAGGAAGTAGAACAACATCACCCCCTCACACCCACAAACTCTGAACTATTCAGTTGATTACATATGCTTTCAGAAAAACGCAAAAGGGGCAAGCATCCTCTGTAAGCCAAGATATTTCGAGAGACATCAACAAACTCAAACTGAGTTCACTGACATGAAGCACCATGAATTTTGAAATAGTAAGAATTGGACTTAATGTAGGAAGGTGCCAAAAATTCAATTAAGGGTTGAATTCTAGTACCTTGTGCATGCCAGACAGGTTGAAAGAAGGGGTTATAATTTCCTTGTCTTTTACACCTTTACAGACTGTGCGTTTTATAAAGAAACTCATTTATGGCTTTAAAAACCTACAAAACAAAACTGTGATATATTGCCTTAGCTCCTCGGTACACAGAGACTAAACTAAGATTAGTTGCCTTAAAGATTACACTTGGCTACATGCAAGCTAAACACCGAAGGTGTGGGAAGCACACACGAGAAAAAGTGCCGATTCCTTCTGATCAGTGTATGAAAGAAAAGCAAGTGAGGTAACAGGATCGATTACATTTTCTCCTGTGAAGAAGAGCATCTGCAGGCACAGACAGAAGTCTGGCAGAACAATTTTACAAAGCGAGAGATTAATTTACGTAGGGAGCAAGCCCTGCTGGTCAGAGGAAAAAAACCACTGCCCCTCTATCTAGGCAGGAGCTGGGTGCCTCCTCCTTCCCCTCAAACCCAACCACAACTGTATCACGCTTCTGACAGATTCATTATGCTAGACCCACTTGGCGAAATTCAGCCACTGCTGCTTTGCCAGTTCGTAAACACAACAATTGCCGCAGGCACCTTTACTTTAGGTGATTTCTTGTTGGCGATCTTATCAAACGGTACAGTATCAAAAAGGGAAAGACTGCCTGACTAGTAATAGCAATTTAGAAAACCGACGCAACTCTCCCTCCAAGAGAAAACCAGTGAGCACCAGTTGAGCCGAGGAGATGCACGGAGCAGTTAACGAGATCGTTAGCTGTTCACCAGGACCAGGCGGTGGTTGTCATGGCTACCCTGACGGATGTGCAAAGGAGGTACAGGGGTAAGGAAGAGCTCCTGGACTGGTTTAGGCTTGCCTCGGGCATGCAGCCCTGCAACAACAGGGGAACGCAGCTGCTACCACAAATCTCAAGATTCTTACAAATCCACTCAAATAGTTTGCTCTGTAGAACAATATAAGAATAATTCTTTCAATCCTTTCTGCTTTGTCCAGGAATCCAACCTTGCAGATTTTTATTTAAAGATTGGGTAAAAATTGCATCTCCAGCTAGTGTTACTGTTCTCACGCTTGGAATGCTGTGGTTTTACCTCTAGAAAATCCCACAGAAGTAGTGTGGCCCTTCCTCCCCTCAGCTGCTTACTTTGTTCATGGTCCTCTTCCTCTGGTTCATTCAGCTGCTCTCTCCCTCCAGCACGGCGACTGAGAGGGTACTGTGAAACAAAGCTATAACCTGAGCTGACTTAACCTGAAAAATAATTTCTTTTACATAACAAGTGAAAGCAGGCAGGTATACAGGGGACAGCCAGGTAAAGGCTAACTGCTGTAATCAAGCATCTAAATGGGAAATCTACATCCTACCGACTGCTATAAGGGTCTACTTACACAACCCACCAGGGCGTGCTTACACGTGAGGTACAGGAGAGCCTGCCTGAAGGTGATAGGAGGTAAATGAAAGCATCAATTCTCAGAGCAACAGATATGCAATTCATGAGGTATTATTGCTTATAGCCAGAAGAATATACCCAAGGAAATGCGAAAGTAACTAGATGTCCATAAAACGTTTGAAGTTATGGCTATTGTGGACAGTGCAAGCAGTACGTGATGGTATCTACAAAGTACTTTGGTTATCAGAAATAGTTTGGTTATTGAAAGCAATGACAATCATGTGAAATTATACATGCCCCTTGATACCAGGCAAGCACATAAATGCTAGGCTATGACATGTTACATTTAGCCAGCAAGTCAACTCAACCATCTTAGGGTATGTATTTACATTTTCTGTGTTGCAAAAAAATGCTTATCCCTAAAAAACGTTTATCCTTAGCTTATGTGAGCATATGACCTTGTCAAACAGAGATTCTACAGACACATCTAGAATTATTAAGCTTGTTTGAATCCATTTCAGAGATGTGCAACGACATCCATATCTCAATCTGCACAAACATTAGTAATAAAGTTAGGGGATTTCATCACCATCTGTCAATTACGGAGTCACTGCCTTCTGGAGCAGGAAACCTTGAGGTTAATTTCATCAGAAAGCAGCACAATAACAATGTAGCAAATACCGGGGTATTTAAACCTCCGGTATATGGTGACTAAAGCAAAAGAGTCATCCTGTTAGAAGTGTTCGGACCATACGAAAACCTAGCTCTCCAACACACAGCAAGGCACGCCCCTCGGGATTCTTTATTTCTATTTTTTAAATGACCCCATAGTACCAGCGGCTTCCAGAAAACCTGAAAGGAAAACGGTGCACTGAAAACTTCCAAATTGACAATTTCTGTCATTAAATCCCAAATGTTTTTAAACTTTCATGGAGCTTGGCACTGAGTCACTAACCTGCTGAGGCAATTATGCAAGCCAAAGTTGTCTTAATTGAGCTTCCTCAAGCATAATCCCTCAGCTCCAATTAAAAAATAAAAAGAGATGCTGAGAAGCCATGTCCAAAATACTTAAATTTGAATAGCCTAAAGCAAACATCTAAATCCATGTCTAGACAATTAAGAAAAGGTGGTCTTATTTCATTTCTTACTACTATACAGTCTGCAATTGTGAGGATCCATATACAATTTCTATATTTGTTTCTTCCTAAAGAAAAAAAAAAAAAAGATAAATTATTTGGCAGAGTGCTTTTATCTGTGACAGCTACAATGTGCCCCACAAAGTAAAAGCTATAAATAAGAAAACACAAAACAAACAAGCTCTGTGAAGGAAGAAATTTGAAGTATTAGAGGATTCAGGGATTCTAAAGGCTCAGAATGGGGGGGGGGGGGGTTTGGGGTGTGCACACAGCCCTTCTGAGAAAGTCAACGCAGCATGACTGAGGAGAGCTTCAAGGCTAGACATTGAAATGTGACATTGGATCTGCTTTCAACAGATCAAAAGCAGGGGGAGGTTTACCTGTCAGGTCCCATAGAAACAGCTTAATCAGGCATAGACTGATTTTCTTTTTTACATATATTTATGTTTCAGTGAGGGCTGTCAGTTCTGTATACCTGACCCGAATGAGGTCACTCCCACGCATGCTGGTCCTGTGGTGAAGATGTCGAACTCTATTCACTATTGACAAGACCAGAACTGGCTGAAAGAACCAGAGTGTTTCATTTCAGAAGTATCAGTTATGCTTGTTTTGATATTAGACAGTTTTCTGTGTATACTAGTTGACTAACATTAAAACTTAATATACCATCAAAACAGTGACTGGATCTCAACAACTTTGTTCTACATTTTGCAGTAAGTTTAAAATCTGGGGCATCATCTTCCATTTGGAATGGCCGGATTTCCCACAAGAACAGAGCACAACACAAACAGAAAGGTCCATATAGGTGCTTTGAAATCGCCTTACCTTAGACCTGAGAGCCCAGCAGTGGGAACCTCCTCTTAGGACTGATTTTACTATGGAAGGAGGGACAACTCCTAGACACGGGAGCTGCAGCTAGTCTTAGAAGCTCTTAAGAACCAATTCTGACAAGTTCTACTTTTGGAATTTTCTTCTTCTGAATGTGTTGTGCGTTGACCCTGGCTGGCCCACCAAAGCCGCTCTTATCACACCCCATCCCCCCCACCTGGACAGGGAAAGAAAATATAATGAAAGGCTCATGGGTTGGGATAAGGGTGGGGAGAGATCACTCACCAGTTACTGTCATAGGCAAAACAGACTCGACTTGGGAAAATCAGTTAAATTTATTACCAATCAAATCAGAGTAGGGTAGTGACAAATAAAACCAAATCTTAAAACACCTTCTCCTCACCCGTCCCTTCTTCCTCAGCTTAACTTCACTCCCAATTTTCTCTACCTCCTCCCCCCGAGCGGTGCAGGGGGAGAGGGAATAGGGGTTGGGGTCAGTTCATCACACGCTGGCCCTGCCATTCCTTCCTCCTCAGGGGAGGACTCCTCACACTCCTCCCCTACTGCAGCCTGGGGTCCCCCCCCACGGCAGACAGTCCTCCATGAACTGCTCCAGCTTAGGTCCCCACGAGGTCACCAGCTCAGCCAGCAAACCCACTCCAGCCTGGGCTCCTCTCCCCATGGGGCCAGGGCACGGGCTTCCCACAGGGTCACAGCCTCCTTCGGGCACCCCCCTGCTCTGTCATGGAGTCCTCCCCAGGCTGCAGGTAGGGATCTGCTCCCTGGGCCTCCCTGGGCTGCAGCCTGCCCCACCATGGGCTGCACCAGGGGCTGTGGGAGAATCTCTGCTCCAGCACCTGGAGCACCTCCTGCTGCACTGCCCTGGGTGTCTGCAGGGCTGCTCCTCTCCCTCCTCTCTTCCCCAGCTGCAGCTGAACAGATTTTTCTCCCCCCTTCTTAACTATGTTATCCCAGAGGCACTACCACCATCACTGGTGGGCTTGGCCTTGGCCAGCATCGGGCCCGCCTTGGAGCCAGCTGGCATTGGCTCTGTCGGACACAGGGGAAGCTTCTGGCAGCTTCTCACAGAAGCCACCCCTGTAGCCCCTTCCACTACCAAAACCTTGCCACACAAACCCACAACAGAATGAAAAGGCCAACACAGTACACCACTCACAGTGCAACCATCTAGGGAAGATACCCCAAATGAGACAGTGACATTAGTTTTCCTTCCTCAGATTTCCTTAGGGCGGTTTGGGAAAGGAAGGCAGGGGAAGGGTGCGATCCAATCCTGTAGCAGTCATTTTCTATCAGAAGCAGCAGAGATGGCACACTGCAATCAGTTATTTCAGACACAAGAACAACTTCTTGCCTGCTCTTGCATGTACTGCGGATTCCCTTACTCACAATAAGTCACATTTCTGTTATTTTACTCTGAAATTGAGTTGATCAGCAAGCTCCCAGAAGCAAGCTCCCAACTATAATTTAATTAAAAGGGCAGTAGCTAAGTTTCACCATATGCAACTGCCAGATGCAATCATTGCAGTTTAAGTCTAAAGGCGACGTTACTGCATGTACTGGAGTGTAGTTTTATAAGTGATGAAAGCTGTCACTTATGTCACAGACATTGCTGTAATGCATTATGATATTACAGTTTTGGCAGAACCAAAAAAATATTAATAATACATTTTGTGAAAGCATTTACAGCGAGTGAGTTTGGAGTACAATGTTTCAAGTGCCATGTACTTTCTTGCAACTCCGTATTTATATGCATAAAGTCACTTGAGATGTGTTATATTAGACTATATACTTTGCCTGGCATTATACAAAGCTCTCAGCCAATTTTAAATCTTCAGAAGTTGGAGGACTAAAGGATACAAATACTTGTGGATAAACAAAAACAGAACCGGAGCCCTTCACTATTCAATGATTCATAGGAATAGGGGATAATTGCATCAAAAGTACCTGAAAATTGTGTGTCTTTGGAGGAGACTTGCTGAACGCATTTCAAAAGCTTACCAACCAACTCAGGAAAAATTTAAAATGTCTTTTACAAAATGCCATGAAGAAAGCTAGTCTTTAAATCATCCCAAAACTAAATAAACAAGGTATTAGCTGTGAAACAGTCTTTCAAAAGTTCAAAGCAGAAGTTCATTCTCCAATACATTGTTCAGCTTCCTTCACAAGGACTTCGGAAGAAAAAAGGTCAGGCTATGGATATAATGATGTCAAGAAGACGAAGAAAGTTAAAATGTATCAGGATTTCAGAAGAGGAGTCTATCATAGAATCGTTAAGGTTGGAGAAGACCTTTAAGATCATCAAGCCCAACTGTTCCCCTAACCCTGCCATCCCACCACTAAACCCTGGCCCTAAGCACCTCGTCTGCCCGCCTTTTAAATCCCCCCAGGGATGGGAACTGGACCCCTTCCCTGAGCAGTCTGTTCCACCTCCTTGTGCCAGGTCTATCCTCACAGCTCTCCTCCTTTCCATCACTTCATCAACTGAATTAAAGTGTGACATACAAACCAGCTTGCTTTCCTATAAAACAACATGGCTTCAGACCTGCAATCAGCATCGGGGTCCATTTACATTTAGGTAGAATCATAGAATCATAGAATGTTTAGGGTTGGAAGGGACCACTAGTGGTCATCTAGTCCAACCCCCCTGCAGTGAGCAGGGACACTGCTAACTAGATCAGGTTGCTCAGAGCCCCATCCAACCTGGCCTTGAATGTTCCCAGGGATGGGGCCTCCACCACCTCTCTGGGCAACCTGTTCCAGTGTTTTACCACCCTCATTGTAAAAAATTTCTTCCTTACCTCTAGCCTGAACCTACCCTGTTCTAGTTTAAAACCATTTCCCCTTGTCCTAACAATGTCACTATTGCCAGGACAGTTGTTACTCGCTGATGTTAACACTACTTAGATCAGAATTAGTTTCTTACAGTAACATAAGAAGATATACAGATTGCTTCGGAAAAAAAAAAAAAAACAATTAACCCTCGCATGAAAAGTAGATGTTATACCCCGATTAATTACAAACTGCAATTCATCATTACAAGGACTGTTATTTGTAATGCAGGGACAGTGCCTAACGCTTCTCAGCTTCACAGCCCCTTTCTGTGCAGGAGATGCAAGACGGCAGCGGCCGCAGCCACTGGTGAGCCCCCAGCCAGCTGCAATTACTCTTCGAAGCAACTGCCTGTATCAGACTGTCCTGACAGCCAGCGACAGACGGGTACGACAGGCTGCCCACACCAAGTCCGGAGCGGAGCAGCACGCCGGCACAGCTTCCCCGGCAGCCCTGGCACCTCCCGTGCTGGCAGCTGCAGCAGAGCCAGCCAGACCGTGCTGGCAGGGGTGGCCAGGCCATAACCATCCAGCTAATAGAGCTGTCCTGGCACAGCCACTGAAGCTGGACAGGATCTATGAAAGGCTGTTTTTAAAACCAGTTGAAAGAGCTGTTTTGGCAAGCGTGCTGAGCCTGGCCAACAGAGCCACAGTTGATAGGGGGGGGAAAAAAAAAAAAAAAAATCTAAGTGAAAACAGGCTGCAAAGCTTGTCTTGCACAAAAACTTCAGAGACAAAAGGACAAGAAAGAAGAGTTGCTCAGGGGGTGTTTACTTCTGAACCAGCGGAAGGGAATGAAGAAGTGTATTTCATCAAAATCAGTAACACTGAGAGAAAAATTTAGCACTACTGTGTAGGCTTCACCACTTCAAATATTTGTCTAAGATAACAGCATAACATCTGTTACAAAATAAAGACTTTTTTCCTAAAGTCTGCAGAATAATCTGGATGCAAAATTCAGCTAGTAGCAGGATTTTTCACTCTATTTCACACAGTGGAAAACTCCAAACAGGGCATATAATAAGAATTTCTTTTTGATGCGAAGGATGCTGATCACTGATCTTCCCAAAGGAGTGAGAAGCATGGAAAGACCACATGGAGAAGAAAATTAAACTTCTCCTTCCTCCTGCCCTAGGGCCAATTCCAATTCTTGCCTCTTAGGCTTCAGCATCATTGCTACCTGCTCTGCTAGTAGTTTTCACATATTTTTGAATATTTTCATTTGTCTCTCAACTCCATGATTTCTTCAGCTCCAGAACTCCAATGTTTTATTGCTTCCACTTGAGAGCAGGTCTGCAAATATCTTAAAAAAAAAAAACAAACAAAAAAACCAAAAAAAACAAAGAGGAAAGCCAATACAGGCAACTGATCAACTCATAGTATCTGGACAGAAAGAAAAACGAGCTAGAGTGGCATAGTGGACAGAATGCCACTAAAATCCTCACTTTTTTTCTCCACATCGTCATCCAAGTCCTTCATCCCTCTTGCTTCTTCATAGGCATCCATAAACTTGCCAGCTTAAGGAAAGAAAAAAGGCAACAGCAGTAGCCTAATACTGATCAAACTGGGTGAGCTGGCAGGGTATGAAGACAAGAAGCAAATTCAGCGCCCTGCATGTGTTACCGAAACTGTTCAGAGAACATTTGGAACGGCAGCAGTTTCAAAAGATAAATGGGAAAGCTGGAAACAGAAAAAGAAAGATAGAGAGGAAAAAAAAAAAATCCCTGCTGTGCAGGTATCTTATCATAACAGAAGATATGCAACAACCAAAGAAATATAGCTTCTTCGGTTAAGAGGCAAAAAACAAAGCTCATTTTACTTGGGGGCAGGGGAGGGAGAAGAAGAAAATATTCACATTTCTGTTCTAATAGTTTTGTTTATCCTGGCCTCGGAGACCTATAGCTGTTGATATATCCCCTCTTGGCTTACCATGGACAAACCAGCTCAGTTTGGAGTCCAGTATTCCAGCTGCGCCTGGAAGGCAGAATCTGGCCTTGAAGCGCACTTCTGCGGATCACTGTTCAAGCCTCATTGGTTTGTGTTTATGAGAACTGATGCTGTTCCAAGTGTCCTCTCGATGACGAGCCATTTAAACACCACATGCAGGGAGCTGAATGTGTCTTAATCTTGCTTATTCCCCCACACAGAGAAGTTTGTATCACGTTAGAACTGATTCTAAATTCTAAAACAATTCACATGAACAATAGCAATCACAAAGCACTGAGGACACAGTCCGCTTCTGCTGTTCACTGGCTCACATCCATACATTTATAGCCACAGATACCCTGTGGCTATCTAAACATATCCACAGTATGTTTTACAGAGAGTGTTTGGGTTTCGGTTGGTTGGTTAGTTTGGGTTTTTTGTGGGTTTGGTTTCGGGTTTTTCTAAAATATTTAAACGAGTCTTTATAATTCGAAAACTCCCAATACCTCGCAGAAAGTAGTCAAGTCTTTTCCAACACCCAGAATGAAAAATAAGGGTTAAATCCCCATTGTTTCCCCCTCCCCAAAAAAAGACTACCTGTTTTCCAGCAAGTCTTAGGTGTTTCCTCCAGGATTTCCTATGGCAATTTAATATTGATTCTACCTGCTGTTAGAGAGACTATAACACTAATCCCATTTTCGTATTATATGCTATGATTCATGCGCGTCTAATATTTTACATTGGTGGGTAATATACACATTCATATTAAAAATTAGGTTAATCTTCTTAATTAGCGTGGCTTTGAAAACTGAACAGGCTAACCTGAATTCTTGTGCCTGTATATAAGAGGCTAATTTTCAAGCTTTCCACAGGTTATCCGATTGTTATGTCCAAATTAAGTTGTTAAAAAGACAAGTCAGACAGCTGTACCTCAAAGCAAAGAATTTAGACCAAGTTTGTACAGACCAGTTCCATTAACACAGCCACAGCAGAAATGATATTTTAATTTGCAATCAATATATCTCAGCAGCAAACTCATTAGCCAACCATCAACCAGAATGCATTGCCTCATACAGACCCCCTGGAGTTGGTGCAGCTGTATGCAAAGTGTTGCCCAAAGCATGCACTTTTTTTTTTTAAGTTATCCACCACAGAACAGTTATTTTGTTGGATCCAAATACACCCCAGTGTGTAAATGGGCAAAAGCTCATCTCTAATCGCACAAAGAATCTGTTAATCCTTGAAGAAGCACACAGAGATCTACTGCACACCTTGTGGAAACTAGATTGTATACCTCAGCCACCTCAGTCTCATCATCAGATAAAGTTTCACTGTGATACATGAGATAACTGTTTAAAAAAAAAATCTGACTAGCCCACCTCTTAGAGGAAGAGAAGCAGGCATGGTGGTAGAATTTAAAGGGGTAACATTAGTTACAGTATGAAACTATCCACCTAAATTTCTTTTTAAGATTATTTCTTCTTTGCTCAAAGTCATCCAAGGCAGGAGACCAAGGCTCCCTAAGCAAAGAATAACGCTCAAAGATTTGTTGTTTTAAGCAGTAAACTGCCCGCGTACAGGTGAAAGCAGCTCAACTGTATCAAGTGTCCAATCCTGTTTGACATTCAACAGCATGGATTTCTGCATGGCTTAAAGAGCAAACAGTAATCAGCCGAGACATCAGCTTCGTGCTCGCTTTCCTAAAAATATAGGTAAGCCAATCACAGGAAACATTAAAACTTAAACAGGACACATGTCTTTTCTAGCTCCCAAAGTCTGCAGTAACCAAGCCTATTAATAATAATGGAATAAAAGTTCACTACACAGTTTTTCCCAATGCTAAATTAAAAAGCTAGACTTTAAACAATCCAGTCTTCGCTGCATATTGAGTTATAATATTTGTATTTAGTAGCCGCAGTAAATATGCAATAATGATGTCAAACATGACCACCCACTTACCCAGGTGAGACTTAAATTTATGTCTCTATATAGCCAGAAATTAATAGCCTAACATTTGTATTCCCATGATTCACAGGCTTTCAGGAATTGTTACGATGTTCTAGGAGGGGCAATGAAAAGGCCTAGTAAAATAATGGATTAAGAAAACTCCCAGCACAGCAAGACTTGAAAACACACTTACCACAGCTGTAATTACAAGCCTGAATGGCCACAGCTGATCCCTAACCTCAAACACTGCTTACACTCCCATTCAGTGAGTCTGCAATAGAGGGGGGGGAAAAAAAAAAAAAAATCTTTACAGTGGCCTTATTAAACATTTCCTTATAATTGTTTTAAAGGTTCTACTAGTTTAACCTGTTTATACAGAAGGAGCCAGACCATGACATTACAAAATTAGAGCACTACCTCCCTCCAAGTCTTCAAACTGTTCAGATTTTCATAGGTGTCTCCACTGCTTTTTTGCCAAATTGTTTCAGGAAGGGAACTGCAACCGTATTCACCTGCTAGTTGACACTGGCAACTCACGACTCCTGCTAACAATTGCTGAGACTACTTCATCCAGGAAGGCATGCTAGAAATTTTGCCCTGTGATGTCCTGATCAAGCTGCGGATGTCTCAGATAATGTATTTGGTTTATGATATTGCTAATGAGTTCTCAAAGAGGTCAGGCTGGTTACTGTGAAATAAAAGCTTATATTCTCAAGCAGTGCTTTTCAAAAACCAAAAGTATTTTCTATGTCTAAAAAATTTTCTCCTAAGCTTGACTGTGATGCCAGTCTAGCCATGAATTCTTTAGGGCTGGTCCTTATTTTTTAATTGGACTAACAATGATGCCAGCTGAGGTAGCAAAGTATAAAAGTAATATGGATTCAAAAGCTCAAATCTTGCCAGTTTGAGAATGTTTTATTCCAGTCTCTATCTTGATATCAGTCATGGAGGAAGAAGAGGAAAAAAAAAAAAAGGGGTAAAAATACTGAGTCTGTGCATGTAGCTGATGGGACAAGAAGAGTCTCAAACTGTAGTAACAAAACATCAGGCTGGACTTTAACAATAGTGTTTTGCCAGCAAAGACAATGAAGCTCTGGAATAGATTGCCTGGGGAGGTCTCTAAATCCACCCACATCCACTAGATCCCTTTAAGAGGGTTAGACAAGCACATCAGCAGTCAAGAAACAGTTGACCATGGCTTGGGAAAGCAGATGAACTAAAGAAGTGAGTGTCAAAGATCCTCATATACAGCATACATTTTCTCCATCCTCTATGTTCTGCAAAACATACACATACATACACCCCCCCCCCCCCCATGCTGTGGCCCCACTTTAAGAATCATAAAACTACCTACCTCTCAAGTACTGAAAATCAGTGCTGAAAAGGACTTCATCTACCTAGCGAGTAGTGATCTCACATGGAAGATGCATGAGAAGAGCAAGAGAAAAAGACTATATAAACCTGCTCCTGATCTATCCTCTATGCAAAATGAAACAACTGCAAAGGGAAAAAGCAAGAAAGGTCCAGCTCAAAATCTCTTTTGGTTCAATGATTTTGGAATTCTTTGGCAAAGCAGGCAAGTAATGTCCAAATCTCCATTCTGTGTCAGGGATGGAAACACAGCAGTCATCACTGTTTTGTGAGTTTTATGGCTGGCATATAAACCCCATTAGGGACCAAGTCCTGTTCACTACGCATCTTTGCTTTTATTTAAAAGGTCTGAAAAATTACGATTTTTTTTCCCCTTGGCTTGAACTAGTATTACAAAAATATTTTGGAGCTACTTAGAAAATTTTGCACAGTTAGCCTCTCAATCCCTGGGGGGAAAAACTTAATTATACAACCCAATTACACATTTAATGTTCCAGGGCCAAGTCACTGTTTGTCCACAGGAAGCATTAATAAACATGATTTATCTCACTTTATAAAAGTTGTGATTGCCATTTTTCAATAACTGAAGCTATCAGCAATATGATACTCCTCTATACCTTATCAAATTGAACCAAAATGGCAAAGCCTACTTGAATTTAGCTCAAATGCCAGTTTCTTGTGAACATGTTCTCTTTTTGTTCCTATATAGGATGTCAAAATTCAGGGCTGGATTTCTGGGAGTGCAGCACACCAGGGCTGAGAACAAGCAAGAGGAGCCAAGCACAGGAGGTAAGCCTCTATTTTGGTGCCTAAATGGGAGGTAAATATTCCAGGGTAAAAAAAAAAGAACACAAAAAAAAAAGTATGCCTGCTTGTTTTCAGAATCATCACACCTTAAAGACTGTATGGTCCCCTTTGCATTTCAGTTACTGAACACACGAGAAGTACTTAAAAAGTTTCCTCTATGGGACAGAAAACATCACAGTACTATGTACTTGCAGTCTAAGACCCATTCAAGTCAACTGAAAGACTTTAATTCTATCTTTTTTTATATATATGAAATCTGCATGCACAAAATTCTTTTTATGTAATGAAAAATTTAAACCTTTTTGCAACTGCAATACCATGTACAAAGTTGAAAGACTCAGACAGAAGACAAACATCTTTGGTTGCTGATACAGGAGGAATTTAGAGATAGAATAGACATTTTATTTTCAAATACGAGAGACCAGCGATAAAAAAGAAAGTGCTGAAACTACCTTGATCTGTAATAATACAAAAACCATTGCCACTTGGTGTTTTTACCTCAGCAACCTGGTGCCTTTGTTACGGGTTATTGATATTCTGCTTCTGAACTGCTGCTGAAATACCACCAAGCTGTCGGCTCCCCTCCAAATACTGACCTAGCTCCATCTTTCTTGTTTTGAAGACAGACAAAATAATTGTAAATTGCTGTAGACTAGCAAACATTAATATTTCAATTACGAGTGAAAGTGAAGAGATTCCTACAAAGGAAACAAAACTGGTAACTTTTCTTGCCATACAGACATGATGGTTACAGTATAATTTAGCATATAAACATACTTCATGAATTGTGCGCTGAACTACCTTCAGGTATAAGTCTTCCAACAAACTATACGTACCATCAGCCTTTGATAGGCTTAGTTTGATACTGAAACATGCTATCAACTCATCAGGTAATCGCTTCTAACATATCAGAATATAGGACGGACTAAATACCAACTTACACAGTATGTATTAGTGCTTGCAATCCCCGTTTGCGTTACCAGATACAATAATGTCATGATTTTTAAAAGGCATTTTTATCACAAAAGGCTACTGCTAGTATCAGTATGCCAGGCCGTTTCACTAGAAAACTTCAAAACTTAAACAGTGGTTCATTCAGTATATGCACACAAGGTTAGCTCAAAGTTAAGCCGTATGATTTTAATAGTTTTTCAGAATAAAAATATTCAGATTTTTACTCAAAACCAAGAAGAAAGATCACGTTACCACAGAAACAGTTAATCTCAGGTGAATCTGTTTCAGAGGCTACAGCCCAACACTACTCAGGCCTGGAAATATTTTAAAACAAATTAAAAAAAAAATGTACCAACAAGAAAAATAAGTGATTTCCCTAAGCATTTTCATAGCTTGCATAAAGACATCAATTACCATAGCTTGTCTTCTAACTTAATGATTCACAGTGATGGATTATTCATGCAAGTCGGCCAGCTGAACATTATACTTTGACTCTGGGGAGAAAGTATAGCATGTCTTAATTAACTATATTTTGTATAAGCCAGAAGACAGTCAGAAAAATTTTATTCCTCTAGTCAACCAGGTAAAATGTAAGAAACTAAAACTAGTGGCAATTTAAATATGAGAAAATCTTCAGTTGTCTCCATAAGCCATATTTCAAGTGAACTAGCGAGAGCACATTGCTTCAAGTGAGCTCTGTAAAGTAGTTCCAAATTGCTGTTTTGTTGAATGAACTGACTTCAGATCTACTCCATTTAAGTGTGAAAAAGATGGAAATTTCACATTAATATGCTGCTTCCTGTCGTATGTACAACCTTGCAAGACTTCAGCACAATTCCTTGTTTCAAAAGGATATCAAGTATTTTCACAGCCTTGACTGAAATTCAGCTCAAGACTGAATTTTTCTATGAGTGAATGATACTTTATTAGTGCAAAATTTTCTGAATGAATGCTGTATTCTAACAGCCTCCTTGAACATACATAACACTTATGTGTTGTGTAAGTCTATTAACGATATTTGTTACTTTTTGATCAGGACAGTGCAAAATACCTCTACAAATCAAACAGTATCTAATATTAGCAATTGTTAGCTTTCAAAGTGTTATCCAATCATTGTATTGAAAGATTTACAAAATAAAAATGGGCAGTCTATGATAAATGTTACCATTTATCCCTCGAGTAATATGAATGATCTAATATCTCTCAAAATCTATACCACGTTTGCTCTAGCAAAGACTGCCATGCCTGATGAATTATGTGACCACCTAGTTGCTTACACAGCTTATATACAATACATTAAGGTTGTTAAAAAGTATTAAGCACATTCAAATAGACCTTTAACTTTTAATGAACTAATACCCAGAGGCCTCACACTCATTACCGGACTTGACTTTATGAGTAAGAAGAGTCTGTTTTCATTTTATATTGGAGAAATGCAGGTGAAGTCCAGATTAAATGACTTGTCCACTACCAAAGGATCTAAGACCAAGTAAGCTTTTTTCTTCTTCCTTTAAAACTATCCTATCCATTGGCGTTACCTTCTCTGAGCTCCCAGGACAATCCTACAGCCTTTGAAAGCAAAGATTTAATTTTGTCCTTGCTTCAGTGATATTTCTGGGGATTCTTCTAAAGCCCTACAATTCTTACGGAATTAAGTAATAACTCAAAGATAGGATAGTTACATAGACAAGGATTAGGAAAGGACGGTGAGTATCAATTCAATTAGCCTCTACCGATCCTGAAATGACAAATAGTGGGAACCCATATTATCATACATCTGTCTCCACAGGGCTTTCCTTCAAGTAAAGACGATACCCTATTAGACCCAGCTCCTTGTAGCAATTCTTACATGCAAATTCGAATTTATGGTGCTTTCCTCGTCTTGTAAACACAAGACACGCTAGTGTTCTTGTTGAGCAATATGCTTCCATCACTTCAAGATTTTATTTTCATTGTGATCGAGAGCAAGCTTGAACCTCTTGAAGCTAAAGGGTTATTTTGCTGACACTTCATATATGAAAACCTGGTACCAGTTATGTCAAATTCACAAGTGTACTGTGTTTTGATACTGTATGTACATTTTCCTCCCTCACATTTGTATATGAAAAATTACCAGTGGCATTTTTTTTGCTTCACGCATATCACCCCCGCAAAATAAATCTACTTACAGTCAATTTATTTCTTACTTTCATAGATATCTTCTCTATACACCCTGCTGCTCCATATCCCCCATAATTAGACATTTCTGCTCGCTTGTTTTTCTGATATTTGTTTTTCTTGGTATCTCCTCATAGATCTAACATCCTGCTTTCTTTAGTATTTCAACACACGCACGGCAGAGAAAGCAGATGGAAACTGCCAGCTACAGATGATGCCAAGTAGCTTCTGTGCAAGTGGAGACTCCAAAAGCTCTAAAATCCACATGGGTTTTTGTGCTACCATGACATTTGCTATGCCTCAGAGATGCTGAGGAGGACTAATCAAAGGCACTCGCCTACAGGAAACTGAAAACAAGCACAGCTGTAGCACACAGTGACCACACAGGTGACAGTAAATTGAGGAGCTGCATTCAGGCACGCGTGGCACATGAGACTTCAGAACCAGCCCCCAGCAAGAAAAATGAGAACGCTCGCAGAGGCAAAGCACCACAAACATTGTTTCAGGCTGCTTAGTCCTACTAGGCATCATCCTTCTATGAAGAATGTTACCTCATGTCTTGCCGAATTCCCGATAGGTATTTAGAGATTTTCTTTTCACATCTGAGCTTGTCAGATGAGGTGTAGGGGGATACATGGGAAGAAGTTATTCATCAGCCATTCTCTTGTCTCTGGCTTAAAAAAAAAAATCTTTAAAAACCACTTCTGAGTAAGTTCATGTGGGGGTGGGATATTTCCCAGACCACTGTTATTTTCTGTTCAAACTGGCAGTAATAAAACTCCTCTAAGAAGAAAGCCACAGCCAGTACCCCTCACTGTTCTGCTTCCTTGCAATGGCATCTTCAGATGGCAGAAGTAAGGAGGTGGGCAACGCCCCCCGGGAGATTAAAAGAAGCAAAGATCCGTGCACACATGCTGCCGGATCGCAGAGCACCCCCGGCATAGGAGAGGAAACACCCGAGTGTGTGGAGGGGGATCTCTGTGGTTAGGGCTGGGCACTGAGGAAAACTGATAAAACAGGCAAGGAGATGAAGAGGGAAGGCCGAATTCCGATGCAGAGGAATGGCCTAGGGCAAAAGCAAAACATCCCTTCCAGGCTTTCACTACCACCAGTTAGGGACAACACATAATCCCGATCCTGTGATACTTCTGCAAACATTACTGCAGGATGAAAATGAGATCATAGCAACCAAAGACCAAAACAGCATTGAATTAAAAGGCTTCAGCTCTGCACCTCCTATGTGTACACCCTAAGCGCTAGATGGTTGCTCTTTTCAACACCTTGCCTTACTTCTCTGCAGAGATTCTCAAGACACTGCTGTCCTCTTCTTCCCAGCTCCTCAACCTGCAGACCCCCACTAACAGCTTCTTCAGGTAGATAGAACTGGGAAAACAGACACGTCCATGAATTCTGTGAGTGGACTCATCACAGCCAGAGTCACAGGACCAGGGAAAAAAGATGATGGTCCATAGCGCATGCAGTCGTGACACAAGATCTTATTTTTCATGCTAGACCATGGAGGTGTAGCAGGCACGTTAAGCATTAAACTAAAAGCCTCTTCTGTAATCTTCAACTCAAACATCAGCTTTGTAAAATATTACCTGAACCTTTATTTTAGAAGCACAGAGTCAGCTTTGGTTTTTTACTTTTTTTTTTTTTTTAAATAGCAAAACCATTTGCTGCCTGTAACATTACTGTGAATAAACAATGTTACTTTAATAAAGAGGGTTTTATTCACCATATGTAAGTGCACATGCTTTTAAAGACAAAATAGAATTACTACAGTGTTTTAAAAGTCCATATCCAGTTTAATAAGAGACTAGTTTATTCCTCTTTAGTACTTGCAAGAATCATTAGACATCTTTCAACTCCCACTAATTACTTTGTTTTTGGCAGACTTTACTGTTTCCTCCTCCTGCTTTTTTGAATAAATCTGAAATTAACAAGTCAATAAACTGACATATTTACAGTAAAAATAACTTGGCTTCCCTCTCTTCTTCCTCCCACTTCTCATATTTCTCTTTGCAGATGAAAAGGTTATCGTTCACCTACAGGCTTTACATATACTTCCAGCAATCTGGGACCCAGGCATCTTTCCTTTATATCAACAGGATCTCAAGTTGAAGACCCGATATTACAGTAAGCTGTTCATGTTGTCTTAGCTTTTGATTAATAGCTTTAAATAGTTTAGAAACTAGAGCAAATGCTTTCTTTTGGAAAAAAAAGATGTTCAAGAAAGAAAACATGAGTTGCTTCAGTGAACTGAAATTGCTATGTGAAGTACACAATCATTAAATGCTCCAAGAACTGCTTTAATTTAAACGTGGAAAGAAAAGCGTTTGAAAAGGGCAGTTTTAGTGTACCAATTAAAAAAGACATCTTAAATCTTTAAACCTATTTTCTTTCTAACTACAACTTACATAACTGAGATGTATAAGGAAAACTGGGGCAGCGAACACTACCTCAGACACAGAAACAGATACCGAAAAACGACTTCCTGCTGTACTGTCAAGGAAGGAGGCAGTCTCCAGTGGCTAAGTGATCGTGAGGAGTTCAGACAGGCTGTCTTTAGGAAAGTACCCATGCTCCTAACATTACCTTGACATGCCAAGGTCAGTTAAAAAAATAGCGTTGAAAAGTAGATGTCCAAGTTCTCCAGCTGACGCCAAACTTCTACAGGAGAATCAAGGGCTGGAACGACATCGCTGCTCAAAAAGCACCAGATGCAAAAAGCAACTAGTGAGCAAGTATTTGGGTATGTTATCTTATTGCAAAGGTAATTAAAGTGTTTGCTTTCCTGCAGTATCTGAGCAAAATTCCTGGAATTCAGTCAGAATTCCCAAAGCAAAACAAACCCTTGAATATGTTGTTCCAAGAAGTTAGAAAGGAAATTATAGTTCTCTCTTCTCAGATGAGGAAGTCCCCCAAACCCACTGCACATACAGAAACATGGATGATAAAACCAGATGAAAACAGGAGAGCACAGGAAGAAAAGTTCTTCCAAATCTGGAGAGATCTTTCCTAGCTAGCAAGTGCTTGTTTTCTATATTTAAGAAATCCCTCTGCACACACAGTACAGTTTGCTTCAGTGCTGACAGAGCTGATCTTTCTAGAAGCAACCATCATGGGTTTAGAGTTGTCAGACATACACAGCAGATTAGAAATAGTTTATATTGTTGAGCAATTATTTGTTTAGACATAACGGCAATGGTGAAAGACTTCAGGGCTGACGTACATGAATAAGTGGAAAGATATCTTCCAACTAATAGGGCAGCTATTCCATTAAAACTGAATACAACCACATTGTTTCACTTCCCTTTTCTAGATGGAATATTGCTTGTCATTATTGATTCTTCCTGCAAGAATAGTCTCGAGGTCTGAAAAAACATTACTCAAGAATTATCATAATATTTAAATACTAAACTAAACCAAAAGTCCTTTACAACATAGGACAACAAATCTTATTTAACCCAAAAGCCAGACACTTATTTAACTCATTAGCTGGTATCAATAAGCAATTTTTTCTTTTCCCATCTCGTAGCGACGGCTGCTTTGCAATGACTCTAAAAGACCAAAAGGGATGCTGATAACTCACACAGCTTTTATCACGTTAGCCACTGTCTGCAGTGTTCATAATCATTAGCTTTGAAGTATATTAAACAAAGCAGAACATGACCTTACAGTTGATATTTTAATCACACCACATCAGAACAATTCCTTATCATGCCTGCTTTATTAAGGCCACCAAACAAGATGCTGTACAGAACTACTCCAAACACAAACAGGCAGAAGAGAACACTACTGTTGCACAGCCGAGCGAAGCCACGCTACAAGGAGGGTTCGCTGCTTTTAAATGCAGAGTCACCACGTAACTTCCGACACCTACCTCTGATTTCAGCCGGGCTGGGGGATCAACAAGCAGCAGAATGTCTGCATGTGTATGAGACTAATAGAAAAAGAGAAATTCAAGCTTTTAGTTTTAAAATAATGCAGTGTGGTGTAGCCTCACTTATTAGCAAAATGCACAGATTACCTTACCTACATTTGTGTTTAGTACAATATGCAATTACCTTTTTAGAAATAGAATTTTGGGGAGAGAAAATGGAAAAAGATGACATGGCATTCTTTCAGTGAAGTCACGAAACTGAAGAGATTTCATACAGGCACTCATCCTACTTGAATCCTCACAGTGCTGCATTCTTACAGACCTCCTCCAACATAAACCCCCTTTCTAGTGATGGTACTAAGCTATTCACACTATAGAAAAACATATACCTTATGTGATTGCTGCAGTTTACTTACAACCCTGTCATTTTGTACTGCTTTAAACACCAAGTATAGAGGAAAAATAAGTCCAAAACTTTACCCTTATTATTTAATTGTGGGATTTTTTATTTTTTTTTTTTTTTGTCTTGGAAGTGGATAGCTTCATTATTTCCAGCGGTTCTACTGAGAAATGTAAAGAAAATGTGTTGTTCTGACAAGTCAATCATTCAAGATTCACAAAGCATTTCCT